>NC_134896.1:33137658-33377658 GCF_041734735.1 Babylonia areolata
AGCGGCCCATCAGATCAGTAGTGGAAACAAGCCTCCCGCCTCCCCTTTTTACAATCACTCCCGCTCCTGCACACACGCACGCATCCACAGCGCGCGCACACACACACACACACACACACACACACACACACAAATGAATAAATTGATAAATAAACGAATAGATAAACAGATTATTTGATAAATCAGATTAACTGGTGCAGTAGTAAAGAAATGGGATGAAATTTTGCACATGCTGCCCAAGCAGTGATCATTTTGAGGCCAGAATCAAAATGGTGGCATGACAAACAAACAAAAAGAACAACAACAACAACAACAAAACAAAACACAAAAAACAAAAACAAACAAACAGACTAACAAAAAAGACGTTGCCACGTTTACATCAAAGCCAAGAGTCGCTACTTCAGACCTTTTGACAGCTACATCGCTTCGAACATTTCATGTAGCTACTGCTACTACTACTGCTGCTGCTGCTGCTGCTGCTACTACTACTACTACTACTACTACTACTGTTGCTGCTGCTGCTGCTACTACCACCACCACTACTCAGGAATGCTACTACTTCTACTACTGATGGTAAGTCTGGTGATAATTTATGTTGCACATACAAAGGAGGAATATGGGGGGAGGGGTTGGGGGGGAGTCGGGGCAGCTAGGCTATTCGATTGCGTTCCGGATCTCCAGTAGAGAAACCAGAGAACGTGTTGCCCCCACATTGGGGGGTTGCCGTTACCATACAGGGACCCTTTCAATCTCCCCTTCACACACACACACGTACGTACGCACTCGCGCACACACACACACACACACACACACCCGAGTCCATGTACAGCGTAAATCACGCCCAGCTCGACCCGAAGTCTTTTTATTGTCACGTTTGATCAACAAAGAAGGTCCATGTGAGAAACATACATATATCGGTTGTCTTTATTGACCGTACATGTATGCGCATGTGCTTCAACACAGAAGTTCAAGTAACATGATTTCGTGACTGAGGGTGACTGTCGTTTGGAGTCAGTGTAATTTTCGTTTTCTGTAGCTTTGTCAGTCTCTTTAAAATGTTTATGAGCTAGCTGGACCTTTTATTGCCGGTGCTGGTGTTTCTGGCGTATTTTACCGAAGGAAGATTACACTGGGTGTGATACGAAACTCTCGGGAAAGCTGGACAGTACAAGGTCTTCAGAGAAGAAGCCCCCCTCAGTCAAGTGTTTCGGCCCTTACTTTCGGCAAACTTTCATATAATCAAATATTTATGGTGATAGGAATGTGTTTCCAGGAACTGAAGACGTTATAACGTGTAGAGTGGCGATATAAAATTGCATTTTTCGGTGATGGGATATAGACAGACAAACAGACACCGATAGAGAGAGAGAGAGAGAGAGAGAGAGCACGCACACATATAGCCCGTCACACCCCACCCCCACCCCTCCAATTTTTTTTTTTTAAATTAAAAAAGAAGCAGCAGCAAATAACGCTACAGAATAGTTAGCAATATTGTACCCACCTCCAGCGTTCACAGTCTCTCCATGCCTACAATCTATCAGGGTAGAACAGTCCACATTGTTGTCAAGTCAATGTTTAATTCAAAAAGACCCCACGTTGGCACTTGGGGAAAATAAAAACAAAAGGCAAACAAATCATGACGACAGTGTACGTGGATTACACGGTACGCAACGAACATGTAATGTAATCATCAACTCTAATTTAAGAATAGCAGAGAAAAACTACTGGTGAAAAAAAGTACTCGAGGATGAAACAGGAAGGCGGTAATGAAGAAAGAATCAACAGAAAGAAACGGTCAAAAGGTGGACAAAGAAATTTCCCAAGGAAAAAAGAACCACACACACACACACACACACACACACTGGGAAAGAGACAAACAAACCAACAACAGTGAATGGGTATGATATGGGTCTGCCAGAATCTTCTCTTTTTGTTGTCAGCTTGAAGTTGATCATACAGAGACATTGGTTGACGGATCATCTGAACATGCACATTTAAATCAATCAATCAATCAGTCACTTTATTGTCTGCACAAGAGTACAGAAATTCGCCTTGAGGCTAGTCGTAAAGAAATTAAACACTTATTTTAAGAGATTGTAGCTTTTAAAAGTTAAGATATTCATTCCATCATTAATTCAAAACACGCGAACATGGCGGGAAGGAGTATGCGGTGAGGGGCGGAAGGGCGTTGCACTGTCAACTTCACAGTAAATTTGCTAACAATATAAATATAAAGGTTCGACATATGAATACATTTGTTCTAAATTAGAAGGTAAGAGAGGGGGTGGGGGGGGGGAAGCTAATATCTAAATATGATAACAAGGAAACCTTTATACACACATACACTCACCCGCGCGCGCGCGCACGTACGCACACACACGCACACACACTCACATCCAGGGCCATAATCCAAGTTAAAAAAACAAACAAACAAACAAGTCGCAGATTAAGACTACTTCATACTTAAAATACTAAATGAATAAATCGCGTAATCTATTAAATTAAGGCACTTAAAATTTAGATACAGATCACAGGCATGCAAATAAAAGCTGAATTTGTGAATAACAAGATGTTCAAATACGAGTCATAGTGTACGATAGTTGAATTTAGTCAGAGCAAAGGGGAGTTTAAAACGGATACCGCTGTTGGAAGAAAGGATTTTTTAAACACGTTTTTCATTGCAAGCGGCATTTTGTACCGCCGACCAGAGGGAAGCATTTCAAAACAGGGGTGAGCAATCATTTATATTCTGGACAGCCTTCCGCCTCACTGCCTGGTGGTACAGATCGTCAAAGGACAGTTGTTTTGTTCCAGTAATTTTACCAGCCATGCTCACAGTTCGAGCTAGCCGTCCTCTATTTTTCATACTGATACTTCCATACCAAGAAACAGTGTAATGATTAAAATGCTTTCGATAAGACTTCTGTATATGTTCTGTAGTATATCTGGGCTAACATCAAAAGCTCTAAGCTTCCTCAACAGGTATTCACGTTGATGGGCTTTCTTAACAATTATGTCTATATGCTCGTGAAAAGAAAGTTTGTTGTCAGTTGTTGTTCATAAATATTTAAAGCACGGCACAACTTCCACATGATCATCGTTTAGTGTCACGGGTGCAAAACTGTTATCTGTCTTCTTTCCAGAAGCTTATCCCATTAATACAATTGTACGTTTCTTCGGATTTTATTGGACTCCTATAGCTTTGATTGATTTTTTTCCTCCCTCCCCCCCTCTCTCTCACGCACGCACACACGCACACACATACACACATCACTTGTTCACACAGGCAAGTTTATGGTCCATCACATCACATCCTGTACTTATCCAATCATTCTGGCGACGTCGAATACCGTTCAATATTAATTATTTCCAGCAGTGTCTGACACCCTCTCTCTCTCTCTGTGTGTCTTTGTGCTTTTGATGTGCGTGCGAACACCCGTGCATGTATTTGCGTGTGCACACATACTATCCTTCCTTTTCATTCTCCTGCTTCACTCCCTATGTGATATGTGTGATGGTTCGGCGTGGATCTTTATAATAAAGAGTTAGCCTTTCTGTAAGTCTTTGTTCACCTTGACCTCTCTCTCTCTGGTTCTCCTTATGGTTTCACTTTGTCTCTGTCTCTCTCTGTCTGTCTGTCTCTCTTTCTCTCCCTCTCCCTACCTACCTCCCAGTGTGTGACACACACACACACACACACACACACACACACACACACACACATGGAACTTTCACAAACCACACTGATGGCTGACAGTGCCAGACCCCCCGCCCAGACCACCATGTGCTCACGCACTAACTGCATTCTGAGCTGACGTCACTCAGTGTTATGGGCAACCACGTGATTACATTGACGATGCTTTTTGGCCCAGCGGCCATCCTGGCCATGACGCCATCCATTGATGCAGCCCTCACGTGCTCGTGGCCTTGGATGGCCGACGCATTCATCTGACGGCATGGCCTCCGCGGACTTGTCAAAATAAAATGTCCATCTTGTAGCTTCTTGTTTGCGTGCGACCTCTGCAGTTTTCTTATGAATTGAAGAGAAATGGAGTAAGGTGGTTGCAATAGTTGGGTTCAAATCTATAATGTTCGCGTGGCCTCTTGTTTGCCGAGTGCGACCTCGGAACCCTCTGCAGTTTTCATAATGATTGAAGAGAAATTGAGGAATGTGGTACGTTGCGGTAGTGGTGTTCAAATTCTGCTCTGTTTCTGTGAGTCGGTTTGTCTGTCTCTCACTGCGTGCCTTTCTGTCACAGTGTCTCGGTCTCTATTTCTTTTTCTTTGATATGTACATCTCTCTGACTGATTAACTAACTACCTAATTAACTAGATAGATAGATAGATGGAAGCGTTACTTCACAAACAAGGGATATTTCTCTTTATACCCAGAAGGACCGGTTATTTTAACAAGCAGAAATATGATGTACAAACGGACATCGGAGTTGAAAGGCGCGTATTTTTTGTTTTCAAACAAAGCAAATTGCAGTTGAGTACCGTTAGTTTTTGCCTTTTTTTTTTCTTCTTCTTCTTTTCTTTGAAACCTTTCACTACGTGCAAGAGAGCATGTCTCTATCAGCTTTTCCCATCAGCAGACAGCTCGTTAGTTCTATTCTTCTCCCCACTCGGTGGCAGTACGTACCACACACAGCCCTCTTGTCTGCTCTTTGATCCGGATCGATAACCAATAATACAACTTGTGCATGACCACGCATTATGAGTGTACCCACGCAAGTCTGGTTCTGCGAGATGCTTAAACGATAGAAATGTAGCACTTCAGGACCATGGAAATGTCATGGTTCCTCGAGGCGTTTTACACCAAGCGGGCTATTTACTCTCACTCTGACCGACGGTAAAAGGTCATTGTCAAAGCTGGTTGTTAAACACCACCCCTTTTTTTGTTGCGGCCAGTCGATAAAACCCTGTCGAGGACCCAGCTTCCCATTGGAACCCTCCAGAGAAGGGGCCACAGTCTGACAAGCCAGCGAAGGTCGATAATAACACGTGGATAGGCCCGAATCGACCTGGTGGGTGGTGGTAATCCACCTGAGCCTGTAATTGAAGGCTGACTGGAGGGTTCGCAGGAGGAAATCAAATTTGTCCAGATTTATCCCCGCGATCTAAAACAGTGTGTGGAGGGTTCCGGCAAACCATCGGCACAAAAATCTGGGCGGCTCCTGGCTTTGGACTCCCACTTTCGTTGATTACGCATTCGGGACTCTTTGAATTCACGGAATTCTTGGTTTGAAATTGCATAATAAGCGTTACTGACAGAACTTAATGATTCATGGACAAACGAAAAGTATGAGAGAGTCGTAGCTGGCCGAGAGTCGTGGTAAGCTTGTACGAGACAAGTGTGTGGTAACAAGTCGGAAAACATGACCGTCACAACACGAGTGCTTAATTGCTCCTAAAGACCAGGACAAGAGCGAGGTTTACTGGAAACAGAGTACACCCTGAACCATGGCGAAACCCTCTGTCAATCTGGACCCCTGCCAAACCATCGAAGCTCGCTTTGAACTGACGTTGAGGATGACCCGGCCCCGACCGTGACATGGTGTGTCATTGTCTTCGGTGAATAAAGAAAGAGCATTTAATTGAACGGGCATAGGACCAGTTTCTGTAAACCTTAGGGAACCGTGCCAGTGGTGTGCAGACGGGGGTTTCACCTCACACCTGTGCGTAGAGTATTGTTTGGGAGAAGCGAGTAGCGGTTCAACCAACACCGGACAAGAAAGTGCCGAAGCAATAATAATCCCTCCTTTGTACAAAAACGTGTGAGAGCCCCGATGATTGTAGTGAATAAGTGTCTGGCTTGTTCTCATGCGTTTTCAGCAGTGCAACTGAGATCCTTGACGTGTTTTACTGTGAGATAAACCGGTGACAGGAACCTCCCGTTTTTTTGTTTAAAAAAAAAAAAAAAATTAATGTCTCTCCATTGTTGTTCAGTGACGAGGGAAACACTCAACTAAGAAACTGTGTATATTTTGACCAGCGTCTGGTGTATTATTTATTGGTTGTGAAGGTACATATTTTCAGCCATTTGCATTATCATTTGCATGACTTACTGGTGATTGATAAAACAACAACAACCGCTTGTGGAGGACTGTTTTTCTCCGTTTGGTTAACGATGGCCACTGAATGAAATGACTGACCTAGAATGCAAGTACGGAAAATTCTTCAGCGTACTCTGGGAAGATGCGAAGTATTATGAAGGTGAGATCTTTTTTCTTTATAAACTGAAATAGTTTGTAACAACCGTGCTTTGCAATGAGAAAATGTTTGAAATCATTTTTAGATACGCCGACACTTCGTAGTTGTTACTGTTGTTGTTGATTGGGTGATTGGGTACTTACACTCGTAACTGTCATGAGTCTCTTCCCTTTTCAGTGACCAGGTGTTGGGAGTAAGGGCCCTTGAATTTCCGTTTCGAACACGTGCAGTTTTCTAAATATCGATGAATGGAGAGGGGCGGACGAAAATCATTCTAATTAAAAGACTTGATTTTTTCAATACCCTACTATTAATCTATGTTACATCATCATACAACCCAGTTTGAGTTCGAGAACGCTTTGATTTTGTCAATACCCTACGATTAATCTATATTACATCATCATACAACCCATTTTGAGTTCGAGAGCGCTTTGATTTTTTCAATACCCAACGATTAATCTATGTTACAGTCATATCATCATTGTACTAATGCAGTTACTCATTTATTTATGGCACATGGCTTAGAGCTTGGTCTTTGACAGAAGATAGGCGCTGTATAAGCATCATCATCATCTCATGTGCAGCCAAATATCTCATCGAAATGTGAGGCATGATACTATAAAGGATGTTATTTCAAAAAAATATCAGTTAGTATTTCCTAACTGTTGTGAATGTTTTATACAGTAATTATTGTGCAGTTTTCATCTATCAATAGCATATATCTGGTCAATAATCACACTCGGCTGCATTTAATTTCGTTTAATCAAATGGTTAGAAACATAAAGTATAGCATTGGCATGGGAATGTATACTGTGAGAGAGAGAGAGAGAGTTCTCTTTCATCATGGAATTAACACCCCGACAATTTGTCCGTTCCCCGACTTACAGTTGTCCCACAGAGGACCCGAAATCCGATAGTATTGAAAACGTGGTGAGCTGTGCAAACCCCTTAACGCCTTTTCATTATTCTCTTCACTCTTTGTCCAGATCAACGTTTACATTCACACACGTCGGTTCCGTGCCAGTGGGACGCATATAGTAGGCTCCTGAGAGCGGAATAAGAATGTTTTCACACACACACAGACGCACACACAGACACGAACACACGCGCGCGCGCGTTGCCCACCGCCTTTGATAATACTTTCTGATCATTCGAAAGTGAAAAGAACGAAGACTACTGAAGACCACCACTGATTCTGTACAGGGTAGGGTGGAGTTAGGGGGTTTTGGAAGATAGGTTGGAGAAAGGGTGGGAGAGGGGAAAGGAAGAGTCCATTGACTGTTGAAACGTCACGTCTCACTGTTCTGTCGTGTGCTGTGCGTTGTTTTGTTCAGACAGTAACACTCAACGAAATCTGCAAGAGATCGTTGGAAGCATTGTTCTTTTAGGGTTTCTTCAACTCGTGCCACTGCTTTCCAGTTTCGTGTTGAACAGAGGTGTGTGTGTGTGTGTGTGTGTGTGTGTGTGTGAGAGAGAGAGAGAGAGAGAGAGAAAGGTGGAGAGAGGAGGGTGTGAGACTGAACACAAACGCGGTCACTTTGCAAATCTTGCTGAGCGTGTTCTTGCATTAGTTGAGTTCATGTCTAAAATCTGCATGTAAATAACAGAAAATGTATCTGGTATCAAATAAGATTATTTGAAGATTATTTTTTATTTCTATTTTTTTATTTTTTATAATAGAATTCTTACTGAGAAATAGACATAAATTTTGATACATATTAAACTTCTGTATATCAGTGGTTGAAAAAACAAACCCAGTCAGAACAGAACGGGGATTTGATGGAGTTCACTTGGGAAGCAAACATGTGTCAAACATATATCAGTCGGTCGATAGCCAAGGCCGTCAACGGAGGGCTAGTTAAACTTGTACGTGTAAACACAGTGTGTGGTTCAGATACAATGCTCCACTATCCTATGAAGGTGTTTTATTACGTGTAGTGAGATAGGAAAACTTTCTCTGCCCCAGTTTTTGTCCCTCGTTGTCACTTTTCACACACACACACACACACAACACAACACACACACACAAAGAGAGAGAGAGAGAGAGAGAGAGAGAGATGTCGTGAACTGTAATTTGGAAGGACCAGGACTGAATATGCATGTGTTTGCTTCAGATACGAATCTTCACCCGCTTAATCATCTCGATCATTTCTTGAGCTTCTTCAGCCAACTTAGCCAAGTTAGTTGTTAAAGCAGTGGTTTGTTTCGTACCCTTAACTGAAGTCTTAAGAGAAGATGGCTGAACACTTGTGTAAACAAAGTGAGTCTATGTTTTAACCCGGTGTTCGGTTGTCTGTGTGTGTGTGTGTGTGTGTCCGTGGTAAACTTAAACATTGACATATTCTCTGCAACTACTTTGTCAGTTGACGCCAAATTTGGCATAAAAATATGAAAAATTCAGTTCTTTCCAGTCATCTTGTTTAAAACAATATTGCAACTCTGGGATGGGCACAAAAAAATAAAAAAATGAAGCATAATTCTATGCAAACTGCATTTACTGTTATATTTATATTTTTTGTATTCTCTAAACTTGGCACTTTGATCTGATATTCTGACCCAACAACTAGAGCAGTCATTATTATCATTTTTTGTTCAAACACGAACTTCTTTTGCTAAGCATGGAAGTTTTATTTATTTTGCAAACGTTTTGGTGCAGATAGTAAAAAAGGGAAATTACTCTAATTAATGCTAGGGGAGTTAATTTGCTTTAAACTGATCTTTCTCATCTTAAACATTACATTTTGAAATTATACTCAGTACATAAAAAGCTTGGATTTTTTTTTTAAGTGTATCACAAGTGAGTCTTGAAGTCTTTGCCTCTCTTGTTCCTTTATGTAAATGTTGTTTTCAGTGGGGGAAAAAAAAGGTTTGGTTGGGAGCTAAACTGGGCAACCAAATACTCCATTATTCATATGGTATTTAGCCATCTTCTGTTAAACGTCAGTCCAGTTCTAAATCGAAGCACATTTTCATTCCATTGCACGCATTGACTTGAACCCTTGGTTCAGGTTGTCTGGAAAGACTCGATCCGTTACGATGGAGCCTGGATAACTGGTGACGATTTCAGGAATTAACTCTGCTGGATGTTAACTTCTTTTATTGTCAGAATGCGAAGACATCAACCTTTTATTTCTTGTATTCTGTATTCTGTTGGAACTCGGACCGAAATTCACCAAGAAGAAAATAACAATACATTTAAAATTCGATAATTTCAGCAAGAACAGCGGCGACAACACTACAATACCCTACACTGCACTACAATACACACTCGTTCACCACCACACACCACTACACCACACACACACACACACACACACACACACTCACACTCAAAGCACTCACACACATAGTGGCTCAAATCTCATACACGTTTATCAAAAGAAAAGTGGAAACAAAAACAAAAAATCCCAGTATTCGTATCTTATTTCGTTCTTTTGAAGCAGATCACGCGGGGGTGAAAAAAGAATAATAAAAAAGGTTATAGATAAAATTATTTTTTTTAAAGACGAAGTTCCCTGTGTCACTGATGGGTATTTGTAAGCGACGCGGTATGGGTGATTTACAAGACATCCCCGCTGCCAGTTGGTCCACTGACAGTACGGGGCCTCTTCAGACCTGCCTGCCAGGTCAGTTTATGACACCACACATACTTCCTTTCAAGGCCTGACATATCTACTGCAAACACGCAGTGTGGAGAGTTGTATTTACGTTAACGTATCACTGAGTCATGCCCATTGTATATAGCTGTGTAATACATGCAGTTTGGTTCTGTGTTGTGTGGTGTGTTGTTGGGCGGTGATATGGTGTGTCTGTGAGTCGCACTCGCGCGCACATTACTACCACAAAAAGTGATGTTCCCTTGAGGGATGTGATCATTAACGAAATATCTAGAAGCTGAGTATCAAAAAAGACAAAACAAACCCAAACCGCAAAGTATGGCGTACTTCAGAAACAAACTCTGCGTGTGTGTGTGTGTGTGTGTGTGCGCGCGCGCGTGTGTGTGTATGTGTGTGATGAGTGTGCGTGCATGTCATGTGTGTGTTTGCGCGCCCCCTGACACTTCTTGACTGAAAAACACGAGCCGTTTTGAATGACTTGCCAGAGGCTAGAACCTTGACTTCATCATTCTGCTTGACAGATGGGACAGGTAGCGAGACAGTTCTAGGCAGACCTCTTCCGCGGGAATCCTTGTAAAGTATGTAAATTAAATGCTGGTTACAAGCGTGTGACGCTCTCTGTCTGTCTGTCTGTCTCTCTCTTTCTCTCTCTTTCTCTCTCTCACACACACACGCGCGCACATGTATGCTCACACACATAAACACACACACACACACACACACAATGCACACACAGAAAGAGAGAGAGAGTTAGGTGGAGATGATGCGATCGTGCTCTTTCTCCATTACAGGGGCTCGTTTGTTTTATTTTGCCCTTTTTTTCTTTCTTTCTTTTCTTCACAACAAAGATTTGTTTGTGTTCATTATCCAGCTGTCGGTAAAAGTTAGTGAACATGTTTTTGTACGTTAGTTTGTATGCAAAATGGCTTTGTATAAAAACGAAACAAAATAACACACGTATCTTAATCTTCTGCCTTTGTGGAGTAGAGCATCGACGTTCGCTCGTATACGAGTGGGGAATGTACGTGTATGAACGTTTTTACCCCGCTATGTAGGCAGCTATAGTCTGTTTTCGGGGGCCACGCACAATTTTTTTTTTCTGTTTTGACTGTCGAACTTGGGGCTGTGCTGTGCTCTTTTCCGTGGACAACAGATCCCATTCTTGTCGAACGATTTTGATGTGATGCACCCTAGTCCTAATAAAGCGACCCAGTTTGGGGTCAAGATGACCGGAGTCCGCCCCCTCGCCCCGTTGACGTGCGATACCGAGGTCAGAGACTGAAGTGACACTGCTCCGGTCATAACGAGCTGGGAAGTTGCCGTAACCTAAGTCAAAGGTTCAAGGTCACCTTGTGTTATACTGACATGCGTTTAACATGACCGTTCGATTTTGATCATTGATAAAACATACTCGTTCAGTACTGTCTGTTCACTGCTCTAATAACCTGCAGCTATTAAAAAAAGAAAAAAAAAATCATAAACAGGTTCAGTTAGTGATTTGATTTTTTTTTTATTCTTGTAAATTGGTGGTTTGATTTTTTTATATGTCATTCTTTGTTATTTATTTATTTGTTTATTTTTGTTTTAACATTGTCTTAAAAACATTAGTGCGATCGCGGTTCTGTTACTTTTCGAAACAGCATTTACCCACTGAAATAATGTTTCTCAAAGCCCTCTCTGTCTGTTTACCCCACCGTCATCCCTCATCTTCTCCCCTCCCTCTCCTTTCTCCTGTGGGGTACAGCGCACATTCCTTAAGGACATGAATGTCTACATGAACGAGCTTGTTTCTTTTTGCTCACATCTTTTGTTAAGAAGATTAATGCTCTGTGTGTGTTACATGGAAAAGCGCGCGGTGTGTGTGTGTGTGTGTGTGTGAGTGTGTGTGTGAGTGCGCGCGCGCGCGTGCGTGCGTGCGTGCGTGTGTGTGTGAGAGAGAGAGAGAGGGTGGAGGGGGGGGGGGGGGAGTGAGGATGGCTTTGAAGGGAGGGCGGTTCTTTCTGCCTGTACACCGGCAGCACCAGTTATCCGAATCGTTTGGTACCTGGACGTGAAACGTGACTTTCTGGGGTGCTTCTTGGTGCACGACGGGACCAACCTCTTGCACAGCTAGCTACTCGTAGGTTTTGTTTGATTCGTCCTTTTGGCTTGCACACGGCACAGTATTATCATAACCTGGGCAGTTCGAGACTGTCGTTTGTGGTGTTGGATTGTTTCACTCACGCAACCTCATGATTTCTCCTCTCCTCTGCCTTGTGAACAGGTTTGCGCACATAGACGGTTCATAAAAAGACCTCTTCGTGAAAGCAGACACGTTTTCATGAAATAAAATGATAAGAATTCAATAGAACATTTATATTATGCCGGCTGTTTATTCTCACTCGCTCACACACACACACACACACACACACACACACACACACACACACACACACACACACACTGTGAAGTTATTGGGGGTTCACTAGATTCCTCCAGTCTGGCGGTTGTGTGTCAAAGCCTCTGAAAATGGCTTTCCTGTCCATTCTGCAGTGTTGTCCGTTTTTCTTCTCCTCCATCTCCCTCCCTCAACCGGACTGTTTTAGCAAGGGCGTTAAATGGATCTTGTTCCATGACAACGTAGCTTTCTTTTTTCTAACTGGTGTCGGTAGATCTTCATAAGGTTGATTGGTTGGCGCACGTGTTCATTGGTGATGTGATCAGATGTAGGCTGTGAGAGAGAGAGAGAGAGAGGTCTTCGGTGAGAGGCTGCTGAGGGAAGTGAGTTTGCCAGTGTCACTATCAGGACGACAGCACATTCAAATGATCAGTGAGAAGGGATTCAACAACACACCGGGATCTATTATCTAACAATACTCTAGGATATAATTATTATCTAACCATACAGAAAGATCTATTATTTAACACTACGCTATAGTATAGGATTTATCACCCAACAGTACATTGACATCATATGAATGACCGTAGTGATTGCGAATAGACGGGCAGTGAAAAAGTCTCCAGCAAGCAAGATCGGAGATTAATGATCTGATGTAATGGCTACTGCTTTTGAGGTCGTGTCGTAGGTAGACCTGACAGCTACTGCTCATAATAAGGTCAGGTCATTCAGTAGGGGACAGTTGTGAAAAGGCCTTGAACTGTAGTTGAAGGAAGGGATCTTTATTCAATTGTACAATCGCAGCTACATCTCATTGTGATGAGCAGTGAGAAAGTAAATTCAACACAACGCGCCTGGGTTCTTTGGAGCACGTCCACCTACTGAACATTTCATTGCGTATATATATATATATATATATATATATATATATATATGTGTGTGTGTGTGTGTGTGTGTGTGTGTGAAAATGAGAGAGAGTGCCTGCGTGCTTGTCCCTGCACGTGTGCGCGTCTAATGTGCTTCCCACACGTGTATATGATGCAAACACAATCACCTTGCCTATTATGAATAGTGAACAGGTCTTTTGTCACAGAATATAAACACAAATTTGCTCACGGCCCCCAACTACAGCTTACCTCCGACCCGAGGGTGCTTGAACTGAAAAGACTGGAAGAATCGTGATGTGTTCTCAGACCATGCAACGTCTTAGCACCATTTTGGCCCCATTGGTTCCATGCTGGTTTACGTATGTAATCATGTGCTCAGTGTTCATGACTACCCACTGCACTGTAATTATGTGATCCAAAGTGAAGGCCCTTACAACAACCGAAATGCAATGCTGATACAGTCTCTGTCTTTGTGTCTGTGTATATCTTTCTCTCACTGTATATGTCTGTCTGTCTCTTACACACACACACACACACACACTGACTGACACACACACACACACACACACACACACCACACACACACACACACGTCTCTACCTTGTTCTGTTTTTGTCAGTGTGACTCGGTGTCGTTGTTCCAAGCGAAACTGGATAGGAATAAAAGCAGTGTACTTACCCAGGGTCACGTAACCGGGGCTTGTCAGGTAGGGAGGAAGCCAGGTTCAAGTGACAGCACCTGCATGTGTGAAGGTCTTCTCCGCTACAACTTCACTATTAATAGAGCGAGGTGGGGAGGGGAACACATCTTGACTGCCTCAAGTCAGCGGCTTGTCAACTTTTTTCTTCCCGTCATCCTGGTTCACCGGTAGAGTTGTTTGAACATAGCTCGCACACCAGCAGTTTTGTAACGATTCTCCTCAACACAGCCATCGCGTGCAGTCTTTGGGCTGAAATGACATGAGTCCTTAGCAAGTCGGCGGGTTGAGACATGACGAAGTCAGTATTCCATCCAAGTACAGTTGGACTGGTGGGCATTGGATATGTTTTGCGTTCGTCGTGGATTCACGTCTACAGCGACACTAGTTTGGCGTGAAACCGTGAACTAATTGTTATTGTGTGATGGAGCGTGTTGCACCCGAGACCGGACAGTCCGTCCGTGCTGTCCCTCGGGACAGTGACTGTCTGTCTAGCTGGCCGACAGTCCACAGAGATGAACAGTGACAGCAGCACGTTTCCTACACAACCCTGTCCTGTGTCCTCCCCCCAGTGACAAAAACGGAAGCCAAGAAGAAAAACGAGCCAGCCACACCACCACACCACACCACCACCCGCCGTTCTAGGCTGGTATTGTCTGACCACCCAGCCTTGACAGTCTCTCTTCCGCTCTTGAAACACCTAGCTGCTTGGCAGAGATGTGGTTAGCTTCTTGTTTAAAATCCCTAGGATGTGGAGACAACATTTGAACACTGGTATTTGTTTAGTTTAAAACGACGATCAGCGCAGAATGGGTCATAACCAGTGGCACCACGCGGCGTCCAGTCGATGCCTTCATTGATCTGGCCCCGCGGAAGTTTGGCTTGGTGTGCGTGTGTGTGATGGAGACAGAGCCCAGCTGCTCTCAGTGTCAGCAGTGTGCGTCTGTTTGCCTCTCCACTGCACATGTGGTGTTGGTGATGGCGGGGTGTGGGTGTGTGTGCTGGATGGATGGCCCGGAGACAGTGTCGTTATCTGCTACCCACTAATTAGCAGTTGGTTTTCCCGCACACTCCGATGACCCGGTCACTACACTGTCACTCTGTCACGCAGTTACAACGCCCACGTACATGAACCGGCGTGTGCTTATTTTATTTCCGTAGTATCCTGCCACTTACACCTGGGCGGGTGGTTAAAAAAACCAAACAAACCCAAACCGTACAGTCTGTTCCCTTGACCATTTCTTTCGTAACCTGCTGCTCTGACAGTTGGACACAAGGGGACTAAAACACAAGACTATGATCTGCCGCATTGTCTCGTGTGTGCCGGTGCTTTGGTTGGACCAGGGACTGATTTATTCTGCTCATTGTTACGCTGTCAGCGGCTCGGCAAAAGTACTGAGCCGGATATATTGAATGGTCATCGCCCAGCGATAACCATGTGAAAGTGGATGTCTACACATCGAGGAGCGTAGTTGTGTGTTATGAGGAACACTACTAAATCTGTCAAGTTCAGGGAGTACTGTATAAGTCAGGTTGGGTCGGTGGCCATGGCAGCGTTTGTGCGGCAAGTGTGTTGTGAGGAATAGGACATGTGAAAAGTTGCGGGAGTTGGGAAGACTTGCGTGGACAGGTCGGGTCACTTGTGGTCATGGCTGGGTCCTTGTACGGCCAGCATCACTCAGATGACAGGGCCTTCATCGAGAGAGTGCACGTGTTGAAAGGTGGGTCAGGCACCTCAAACTGTGTGTCCGTGCTGGTCATCGGTTTCTTTTGTGTAATGCTGTCAGTGTCTAGAAATGTCGTTTTAGTTTTAAGATAATCTCATTGGTTCCTTATTGTGTAATGGTGTTTGTGTCTCTCTCTCTATATTTATTTATATTTTGTCACTGGAAAACGAAGACATGACCTCACACACACACGCACACGCACACGCACACACACACACACGAATTGTCACTATGTCTTCTTTCCTTTTTTTTGTCAGGCTGTCTGTCCGTTTCTTTGTCTGCCTGTAGTGTGTGCGTGCACGCGCGCGCGCGCGCGTGTGTGTATGTGTTTTGGACAGAATGTGACATAGAATGAGGCATTATTTAAGGCTCCCCCCACCCCCTCTCGTCCCCCTCCAGGCCCACCTTAGCCGCCATATATATATATATATATATATATATTTTTTTTTTAATCGATAACTAGTTCAGTTCACAAGAAATCAACGTTCCCTCCAGCACAATCAGAAGTTAACTTCAACATCGGGCGGCAGCACTTCCTTGGTCACACCACCACACAGTGACTGCCTCCGTGTGGAGATCTCTTGTTGTGCCGCCACAATCTTTTGTCGTGTGGATGTGATGATGATAGCGCACTTAATCGACCATTCCTAGCTTAGGATAACAATAGCTATACTGGTTCGGGGAGTGCAGATCGTTGTCTTCATGTACGCACATGATCTGCAGTTCGCAAAATGTTTTATATCGCGGTTCTAAAAAAAACCAAAACAAAACAAACATGCACGCACAAACGCATACATGCATAAACACGCGCGCGCGTTCACACGTGGTGGACACTGTACTCACATTACCAGCACAGCACAGCATAACACAGTAGAGCACACACACACATGCACAGACGCGCACGTGGTGATAGTGAGATGTGGATGAGGTGGTTGGAAGAGATTGGTTGATTGAATCAGAATGAGGTTCTTGATGATTATTGAATCAGAGATGATGAGCCTCTCTCTCTCTCTCTCTCTCTCTCTCTCTCTCTCTCACACACACACACACACACACACACACATTCTCTCTCTCTCTCTCTCTCTCTCTCTGTGTCTCTTTCACACACACTCTCTCTCTGTGTCTCTCCTATTACATGAGCTGTGTTCACAAGTATGTTTTTTTCTTTCCCGCACCTCGGAAGGGCGTTGTGACCATGAATAGACAAGAAAAAATGTCATTGTCTGTCTGTCTGTGTGTCTCTCTCTCTGTCTCTGTCTCTCTCTCTCTGTCTCTCTCTCTCTCTCACACACACTCTCTCTCTCTCTCACTCTTTCACTCTCTCTCTCTCTCTCTCTCTCTCTCACACACACACATTCTATCTCTATCTCTCTCTTTCACACACACACACACACACACACACACACACACACACACACACACTCTCTCTCTCTCTCTCTCTCCTCTCTCAATTACATGGGCTGTGTTCATAAGTATTTTTTGTTCTTTCCCGCCCCTTCTCGGAAGGGCGTTGTAAACATGAACGGACAATAAAAATGTCATTGTGACTCTGACTCTCTCTCTCTGTGACACACACCACAGAAAAAGAGAGTGAGAGAGAGGGTGTTGAGGAGAGAGGAGATAGAAAACAACTGAACAGGATACACATTATGATAGAGACGTGTACACGTCTGTGGTTATAATTCATGCAACGCAAAAAGTCATGTTTGTATTTATATACTATGTATGGATAAGCAGACCACGTGTCACATTTCAGTCAGTAATAATACAATATATATCTCTTCTGTCTGATATCTATCATCCTCGACAACGACTTTGTCAAAAACAAACAAACAAACAAACAAACAAACAAACACACACACACACACACACACACACAACAATTGCACCAAAAAGAACCATACAGAAAGTTCGAATTGTGTACGTGCGAGCGCGCGCGCAAGTGGACTGAGGATTCTGTAGAAAAGGGGAATTCTCTTCCATAGTGGAGAGGGAGTGCATTTGTAAGGATTTTGGGGAGGGGCATATATAAGCAGCAAACAAAAAAACAGCAACCAAAAGCATAATTTAGACGCAAAAAAAACAAAAAACCACCCCCCCCGTGCACACATGCACGCACTGCACGTACAGCACCCATCCACTATCTCTCTCTCTCTCTCTCTCCTTCTCCCCCACCCACCACACACGCAAATGCATTCTTACCACATCCACCCTCACACACACACATTCATCGACACTCACGCCGACGCACACACCTCTCCCGGCTCACACACACACAAACGCACGCACACACACACACACACACCAATCATGAACAGCCTGCAAAAAAGCCGGGAACACCTTTGCCAAAGCTGGATACCTCGATCATGTTTCGATCATCCATCACAAATAATACAATGAATGCACACCACTCTTGACGGCTGTCAAACAGAACAAAGTGCAGCACAATATTATTGTCCGCTTGAGTCCCCGACCCACGGTTCCGCCAGCGACCGTGTTGTCGGAAAAGGACACATTGTTGAATCAACAGGCAATCCATGTTGACACGCTGGAGGTGTCCATACCCTGAGAACTCGGACGCTTGTTTCCGATGTTTTGAAAACACACACACACATATTGATCAAAAGTGACGTGTTGAAGTCATAGGTTGGGATCGATTTGACCCCCATCTGTGTGTGTGTGTGTGTGTGTGTGTGTGTGTGTGTGTGTGTGTGTGTGTGTGTGTGTGTGTGTGTGTGTGTGTGTGTGTGTGCGCGCGCGCACGTGCGGTTCGACATCTATCTTTATTCCTCCACCGTCCCCTTACAATCATAGCCTTTGTAGTATTAATGTGGGAACTTTGTTGAGACCACCATTCGGTTTTTTTTTTGTGTGTGTGTGTGTTTGTTTTGTTTTTGTTTTGTTGTTGTTGTTTTGTTTGTTTGTTGTTGTTTTACTCACGCGTGTTAACAGTGAGTGTAGTATCACCCGGTCTTCAGTTGTCCGTATATGCCGCGTGCGTGGGTGCGATTGTGTGTTTGTGCGTGCTTGCGCGCGCGTGTCCATGGTAAAATAAACTTTTACACTTGGGTTTTCTCGGCAACTTCATGAAGTATGGGAATCAAATTTGTGAGGATGGTAGGTATGCCTGATACTTTTCGAAACCATCTGGAGATAATGAGACGAGCAGGATCAGATGTCAAAGGTGAAGGCCATCATTTGGCAAGAAGCCGATAGAGCTCATGTCTTAAGATCCAGCGTCCATCAAACTTGGTATTGTAACTGGCCATGGTGTGGTGTGGTGTGGTGTGTGTATGTGTGTGTGTTCAAGTTCAGGTGTACAAGGTCAACATTACATTGTCACTGGTCATTCTGAAATAACTGTAAATCACGTGCTGAGTTCAATGTCCACAGTATTTTCCCTTTGGACGGAATGAGAAGTGTTCACAAGGCGTTGGACGTTCACTCCACTGATCATACAGAGGAGTGGAGGGGAAGAAATGTGAATGTAGCCCTGAGTTCATTCTCATTCTCTCTCTCTCTCTCTCTCTCTCTCTCTCTCGCAGCAGTGGTCACTGCTAATCCTGAAATAGATTTATATCACGTGATGAGTTATCTCTATCTCTGTCTGTCTGTCTGTCAGTCTGTCTGTCAGTCTGTCTGTCTGTCTCTCTGTCTGTCTGTCTGTCTGTCTCTCTCTCTCTCTCTCTCTCTTTCCCCGCATGTCTGTCTCACCCCCACTCTCTATTTCTCCCCGCTCTCTGCCTCCCTCATTGCCTTAATTTTTTTTTCATCTCTCATTCAGTCTGTGAACTCGTTCTTTTGTCTGTATCTCTTTCTTTCTGTCTCTGCCTTTCCCATCACGTCTTCCACTCTGTCCATACAAATCTTCGTATGTATACGCACGTAGAAGATCAAATACACACGTTAAAGATCCTGTTACCCATGTCAGCGTTCGGTGGGTTATGGAAACAACATACCCAGCATACACCCCCCAGCCCCCGAAAACGGAGTATGGCTGCCTACATGCTGGATGTCATACACGTAAAATGCTACATGTCTGTCTGACTGTGTATGTGCGCGTGCCTGAAATCTGATTGAATGACACAGGAAACGAATGATGAGCGCCCAGTGGCAGCCGTCAGTCGGCTCTACCCAGGTAGGCAGCCTATTGTGCAAATGACCCCATGTTCGTAAAGCGCTTAGAGCTTGGTCTCCGACCGAGGAAAGGCGCAAAAAAAGTATCCATATCAATCAGTCTCATCCTGTCTTTCTGTTTGTCCGTCCGTCTGTCTCTCTGTGTCTGTTTCTCTCTCTGTCGCGTCTGATTTAGCTGAGTGCTGTTCGACTTATTGCACTAGGTGTTACCTTTGACAGAACCGTTAAACGCTGGAGCAACAGCTTGTGTGCCCCATGGTTTACACACAATACACAAATACACTGATGTCATGTTGCTTCGCACCTTTGTATCTGAGAGAGAGAGAGAGAGGAGGGGGGGGGGGGGGGGGGGGTTCACACACACACACACACACACACACATGGACTTTAATTATTCACATTTCTCACCCTCCACTCCTCTGTGCAACTAGCAGAGTTAAACGTTTGAACACTACTCATTCCGTTTTTAAGGGTAAAAATTGTGGATATTGCGCCCATCCTCACCCCCTTCCCACAGACCGAAATAAGTAATACTCTATCGTCGTGTACTCAACAAAGCATACGAATCTCTCCCCCCCCCCCCCCCCCCCCCCCCCCCCCCCACACACACACACACACACACACACCTCCCCTCCATCATTGTTGAACCAACAACGGCAAAAAACGCGCAGTGAGCAAATAAAAGAATCCTGCAATCATCACGGAGTAACAATGCTGACTCCTCCACCACCACCAGTTTGTCAGTCCTCAGCCGATGACTGCTCACCCGTGGACTGTACTGACCGGAAGGAAATTGAACCTCTTTTGAATAGAAGGCTGTAATTATGAAAAGTGATGGTCAGGGCTCGAGCCACCCCCCACCCCACTTCTGTCTCTCTCTCCTTCCACTCCTTCCACCTGCCCCCAAATTTGCATATCCGTCTTGTTTCATTTGCATATGTGCCCGGCCCAGACGTGGCTTCAAGTTGTACTGGTATGGTAGCCTCAGGGAGGTAAAGGCCGGGGGTGGGGGAAGGGGTAGGGTGGAAGTGGTACGTCCACGGGGTCTGTGTTACGCCTTTTAAATATTCTGTCGCACGCGCGTGCTCTCTCTTTCTCCCTTTTCCCCACTACACCCCGTGTACAGTACTTTCCCTCTATTCTCCTGCTCTGTTTCTCTGTCTTTAGCTCTGTCACTCTCTGTCCCAATCCCCACCTCTCTGTCTCTCTCCCCACTCCCTCCCCACTCTGTCTCTCCCTCCCTCTCAGTTTGATTAATTAAAAACTATTTAAGTAGAACATCCGCTGCCAAGGTGATTATGCATTGATGGCCTGGAGTCAGAGAGTCAGGGAGGGAAGTGCGGTGGGCGAGAGAGAGAGAGGGGATCAAGTCAGTTGCGAGGCTTTTCTTCTGTATTATGTTTATATGTTTTTAATTATTCATGCAAGCATCTGTTTATATATTTATTCAGAATGCGCCATATGTTATTTAGAACACTACACTTCGGTTTTTTGGTATTGTTGTGGCAAAGTCATGATTCCTTCTTATCCCCCCCTCCCCCATCCCCTCAACCACCTCTTTCACCGTCTCACTGTTTCCGCGCCCTTTCATCATTCATTGGTCAGTGTGTCTCCCCATGCATTTCTTTCAACCACACACACACACACGCACGTACGCATTCTCATTCAACGCTTGCACACACGCAGTGACTATTGGCAACTAGACACTCAGCATCCTCCACCCCCCAACCCACACGCGCTAGCGTGCGCGATAGATTCGGAGGAAGAAAGCTTGGAAGGGTTAATATTATATTATGGGAGGTGGTGCAATGTTGAATGATGCGGAAAGGTGGTTTTTCACAGGCAGGTCAATAGCACGTACGATGATTCTGCAGGTGAACACATATTCCTCATTCTCCTCCTCCTCACACTCCATCTGCCCCATCTCCATTGACAGGGGAATGGAGATGGATCACGCCACAGCAACAAGTCTGAAAGAGTTCCGCAGCCAACGACAAAAGACTTCCTCCATGCTGGTTTTTTTTTTTTTTTTTTTTTTTTTCCTTCCCCCACAGTTCACTGGTTTTGATGGCTTTCCGCGCGTGGCCGGCTTTGGTTGGGTGGGCTTTTAAAAATTTTTATGAAAGGTCTTATAGGGGTTCTTGGCTGTTCACATCCCTTTCCTCTCTCGTGCGTGCACATACGCACGCACACTAACACTAACACGCGCGTGCGCGCGTACACACACGCGCACACTCACACACACACACACACACACTCACTCTCTCTCACACACACACACACTCACTCACTCACTCGCACACACACACACACACACACACTCTCTCTCTCTCTCTCTCACACACACACACACACACAGTAGCACTCAAGTATAGCGTTAGCAGTAGGCACATTGACCACACACCCTGAGTGAAACGAAAGCTGCGTTCCGTCACATTATCGGCTTGTGTAACCTTCGGTAAACATTATCCAAGTCAAAGTCAAACGTTTTGAAAGTTTGCAGCAGTATTCCACAGTGGTACTGTTGTTTGCGGTGCGTTAGTCCCAGTCCCACCATACTCCTTTCTGTTCTCCTGTTTCGACGCCCTCCCTCCATTGTGTGTGTGTGTGTGTGTGTGTGTGTGTGTGTGTGTGTGTGTGTGTGTGCGTGCGTGCGTGTGTGTGTGTGTGTGTGTGTGTGTGTGTGAGTCTCTGTCTCACCCACCTCCCACTCTCTCTCTCCCCTCTGTATTATTGTCTCAGTCTGTCTGTCTGTCTCTCTTTCCCCCCCCTCTGTCTTCCTCTCCCCTTCTCTCTCTCTCTCTGTCTGTCTCCCAGTCTCAGTCTCTGTCTCTCATATAATTTCAGTGTTCAGTTCAGTGAACATTCTCTCTTTGTGTCCGTTCTCCCCACCTTCCCACCCAGTGATATAACATCGCCATCGGGTTACAAAAATAGCTTTCACTAGTTTCAGTCCAGCCGGGCAGAAAGCCTACAAGAAAACATTGTTCCATTCTTTTCCATTACATTTCACACTCCCCACCCCCATCCCCACCCACTTCGTTTGCATGTGTGTGTGTGTGTGTGTGTGTGTGTGTGCGCGCGCGCGCGTGCGTGTGCGTGTGTCTGTGTGTGTTTGGTAACATGTTGCCCTTGTTTGTTCTGTCTCCCCTCCAGGCTGTGCCGCGTCTCCATATACAACATTGTGTCTCTGCAACCTTGTCTGTAGCAGTGTATGTTTGTCAGCCTGTATCTCCACCTGTCTGTCTGACCGTGTCTCTTATTTCAAAGGGTCTGAGTGTTGATGTGTGTGTGTGTGTGTGTGTGTGTGTGTGTGTGTGTGAGAGAGAGAGAGAGAGAGAGAGAGAGATGGTCAGTGCTATATACACACAGATAAAGAGATGTCTATATCTTGCAGTTGTAAGAGGGCAGGACCTTGTTCCTCTTCCTGACTCCATCCTGCCCCCCACCCTTCTTTTTTTTTCCCCCTTCCATTTTGTTCTTTTCTGTTTCATCCTAGTTCCTTCTTGCCTTTCTTAAAACAACAACAATGACGACAACAGTAACAACAACAACAACAACAACAAAAGTACATGTTTGTTAACCGAGTTTAGAATGGTTTGACACATGCATGCTGGAATCATTGTAAATACCAGTGCCTGCCCCTATAGCAGAAACCTGTAATGTGCATGTCACAGTGAATTTATCCTCATTCCCACTCTTTACTTATTATACACAATACTGATGTTACATTTGTTGCTTCTTTTGCAGATGAACAGGAGAGAGTGCAAAAGAAGACTTTCACAAACTGGATGAACACATATTTGTGCAAGGTTAGAATTTATTTTAACACTTTTGTGTAATGCCATAAGTGAAGAAATTTTATGAGGGAATTTTGATGAGTTTTTATATTACAAATGGTAGTAAGGCTGGATTTAAATCATTATGTAAACTCTAGCATGGTTGAAGCAAAGTCCTGTGCAGTGTTTATGTGTGATAATTACAGAGTACGATGAGTGTGGTTGAAGTCAAGTCCTGTGCAGTGTTTTTGTGTGGTAATCACAGAGTATGGTGAGTGTGGATGAAGTAAAGTCCTGTGCAGTGTTTATGTGTGATAATTACAAAGTATGATGATTGTGGCTGAAGCAGTCCTGTGCAGTGTTTATGTGTGATAATTACAGAGTATGATGAGTGGTTGCAGCAACATTTTGTGCAGTGTTAATGTGTGATAATTACAGAGTATGATGAGTGTGGTTGAAGCAATCCTGTGCAGTGTTTATGTGTGAGAATCACAGTGTATGATGTGTGGTTGAAGCAGTCCTGTGCAGTGTTTATGTGTGAGAATCACAGTGTATGATGTGTGGTTGAAGCAGTCCTGTGCAGTGTTTATGTGTGATAATCACAGTGTATGATGTGTGGTTGAAGCAGTCCTGTGCAGTGTTTATGTGTGAGAATCACAGTGTATGACGTGTGGTTGAAACAGACCTGTGCAGTATTTATGTGTGAGAATCACAGCGTATGATATGTGGTTGAAACAGACCTGTGCAGTGTTTATGTGTGAGAATCACAGTGTATGACGTGTGGTTGAAACAGACCTGTGCAGTGTTTATGTGTGAGAATCACAGTGTATGATGTGTGGTTGAAACAGACCTGTGCAGTGTTTATGTGTGAGAATCACAGCGTATGATGTGTGGTTGAAACAGGCCTGTGCAGTGTTTATGTGTGAGAATCTTAGTGTATGACGTGTGGTTGAAGCAGTCTTGTGCAGTGTTTATGTGTGAGAATCACAGTGTATGACGTGTGGTTGAAGCAGTCCTGTGCAGTGTTTATGTGTGATAATCACAGTGTATGACGTGTGGTTGAAGCAGTCCTGTGCAGTGTTTATGTGTGAGAATCACAGTGTATGACGTGTGGTTGAAACAGTCCTGTGCAGTGTTTATGTGTGAGAATCACAGTGTATGACGTGTGGTTCAAGCAGTCTTGTGCAGTGTTTATGTGTGAGAATCACAGTGTATGACGTGTGGTTGAAGCAGTCCTGTGCAGTGTTTATGTGTGAGAATCACAGTGTATGACATGTGGTTGAAGCAGTCCTGTGCAGTGTTTATGTGTGAGGATCACAGTGTATGACATGTGGTTGAAGCAGTCCTGTGCAGTGTTTATGAGTGATAATCACAGTGTATGACGTGTGGTTGAAACAGTCTTGTGCAGTGTTTATGTGTGAGGATCACAGTGTATGATGTGTGGTTGAAACAGACCTGTGCAGTGTTTATGTGTGAGAATCACAGCTTATGATGTGTGGTTGAAACAGACCTGTGCAGTGTTTATGTTTGAGAATCACAGCTTATGATGTGTGGTTGAAACAGACCTGTGCAGTGTTTATGTGTGAGAATCACAGCTTATGATGTGTGGTTGAAACAGACCTGTGCAGTGTTTATGTTTGAGAATCACAGCGTATGATGTGTGGTTGAAACAGACCTGCGCAGTGTTTATGTGTGAGAATCACAGCGTATGATATGTGGTTGAAACAGACCTGTGCAGTGTTTATGTGTGAGAATCTTAGTGTATGACGTGTGGTTGAAACAGTCCTGTGCAGTGTTTATGTGTGAGAATCAGTGTATGACATGTGTTTGTAGCAGTCCTTTGCAGTGTTTTTGTGTGAGAATCACAGTGTATGACATAATAATAATAATAATGGTATTTATATAGCGCTGAATCTTGTGCATAGACAAATCTAAGTGCTTTTGCACCAGTCATTCTCACGCATGCGTAACTCTAAAACTGGAGAAACTGAAGTCAAGGAAGAGGCAGGGAAGGGAGGCTATTTTGGGAAGAGGTGGGTTTTAAGGCCAGACTTGAAAGAGCTGAGTGTGGAGACTTGATGAAGCGAAAGAGGTAGTTCATTCCAGTTGCAAGGTCCAGAGAAAGAACGGCGGCCAACAGTCGAGAGTTTGAATCTGGGTATGCGTAAATGGAGTGGATCCGAAGCTGATCGTAGTGAGCAAGATGGAGTGTGGAGGTGAAGGCAGCCACAGAGATAGGAAGGGGCTGATTTGTGAATACATTTGTAGCATAGAGTGCTGATCTTGTACTTTATTCGGTGTGAGACAGGGAGCCAGTGGAGATGTTGCAAAAGAGGAGTGATGTGCTCAGCTTGGCTTTTCTATCTGAGGACGAGTAGGGCAGCAGAGTTTTGAATGCGCTGAAGGGCCTGAATGGATGAAGCAGGCAAATCAGACAATAGAGAGTTACAGTAGTCAAGGCGAGAGAGAATGAGAGAAACGACAAGTCTAGATGTTGCGTCAATGGACAGATATTTCCGGATGGAACTGATGCGCCGCAGTTGACAGTAGCAGGATTGACATGTCTGATTGATAAATTTTTGCATGGACAGTGTGTTGTCAAGGACAATGCCGAGGTTCCTGACTGAACTGGAAAGAGGGATGGATGTACTGCCAAGTTTGATTGTGTCAGTTGTAACGGAAGAGAGTTTTTGTTTAGTTCCTATGATCATTGCTTCAGTTTTGTCCGTGTTCAATTGTAACTTATTTAGAGTCATCCAATTTTGAATATCCTGGAAGCAGTTGGATGTGATTATCACACATAAACACTGCACAAGACTGTTTCAACCACATCTCATATACTGTGATTCTCACACATAAACACTGCACAGGACTGTTTCAACCATGTGGTTGAAACAGTCCTGTGCAGTGTTTATGTGTGAGAATCACAGTATATGACATGTGGTTGAAACAGTCTTGTGCAGTGTTTATGTGTGATAATCACAGTGTATGATGTGTGGTTGAAACAGTCCTGTGCAGCGTATATTTGTGAGTATCACAGTGTATGACGTGTGTGGTTGCAGCAAAGTTTTGTGCAGTGTGTATGTGTGAGAATCACAGTGTATGGCATGTGTGGTTACAGCAAAGTTCTGTGCAGTGTTTATGTGTGATGATGGTGCATGACATGAATGGATGCAGTAGGGTCCTGTGCAATGTTTACTTGTGATGATGGCGTGTGTGGTGTGTGTGGTTCCAGTCATAACTTGTGAAGTGTTGAGAGAGAGAGAGAGAGAGAGAGAGAGATGATTATGCATGATGTGTGTGGTTGCAGCGAAGTCCGCCCATCAAAGTAGAGGACCTTTTTGAGGAGATCAAGGATGGAACAGTGCTGCTGTCTCTGCTGGAGGTCCTGTCTGGAGACAAACTGGTCAGTGCTGTCAGCCTTTCTCTTTTCCCTCTTATTATGACTAGTATGATGCTATCTTTTTCACTGTGTCTTGTTTCCCTTCCTCCATTCATCTCTCATTCTCCTACCACCCCTCTCTCTGTGTCTCTCTATGTCTGTCCCTTTCTCTCTCTCCCAATGTGCTGGGGACCCCTGTCAGGATATAAACTGGTCTGTTTGCTCTGTAGAGTCTATAGTACCACGCTGTCTTTTTCATTTTTGTGTTCTTTCTTTTCCTCTCTCAGTCTCCTTTTCTAGCTAGTTCTATCACACCTCTCTCTGTCTCTCTTGGTCTCTGGCTCTGTTCTCTTTCTCTCTATCTCTGTCACTCTGTCGCTCTCTTTCTGTCTCTTTGTCACTCTCTGTATCCCTCTCTCCTGCTCTCTCTCTCCTCCTCTTTCTCTCTCCCTCTCTTTCTCTCTGTGTCAGTGTTTTCAGATTTTTGTGTGTGCTTTGTTTCTTTTCTTTGGACCGATGTTGGAAGGACTTATGAAGAGCCTTTTGTTTTTAGCGTTTTCACAGTTTTAAACAAATGATTTTAAACATGTTAACAAAGAAGATGCAAATTTGTTGGGAAAAAAGAAAGAAATAAGATTGTTTTTTTCTTTTTATGTTCTAGTTAACATTGTTTTATGTGTTACAAGATGAGTCGGTACAGAAGCCATAGGCAAACATAGCATGAGGGTTTCAGCACCAAAGGGAAGCAGCATCATATATCCTTCAGTGAAAGAAGGGGGCTCAGGTAGAGTGACTGACATCTCCCCACTCCAACAACAGTATGCAGTCACACACTAATCACTCTGTGACCTCCTTGACCTTTCCTCCTTGACCTGTCTTCACCCCCCCCCCCCCAGCCTCAATATTTTCGGTATAAAGTTTTGGGATGTTATTGTTCATTGATTTTACATGTCATCTCAAAGAGTTATGTTAGATCCCCCCCAACCCCCATGCCCCCCATCCCTCACCAAAAAGAAGTTGGGGAGTTAGAAGTATGGTGGTGGTGTAATGAAATGTGAAATTAGAGCAACACTTCCCTGAAATTCACCTTTATTTTCTTAATCCCTTCACCCCTGAACTTTGATTTAAGATTTATTTCCATATTCTTTTAACAGTGAATGTAAAATTTATTTTTTCACTTTTATTTACTGTCCTCCCCCCCCCCCCCCCCCCTCTCCCCCGCCCCTTTTTTCCTCTTTGGCCCCTTTGTGGGCAAGGGCAGCATGTGAAAGAAAACATTTTCGTCTTGTCGCATCACTTGACCTGTTCTTCTTTCTGCCCGTTTGCATGTGCCAGAAGTCTCTTTTCTTCATCTTTACCCCAAAGCATATGCATTGCACTCCTTTTTCTCTTACATCAGACATCCCCAGGCACACAGTATTATGTGGACTACACTCACATGCATTCACATGAACTTGTGTACACTTATGTGCACATGTACACACACATTACACGTGTGCATACACACACACACACACACACACACATGCACACACACACACATGCGCATGCACATACACACACACACACAGACACACACACACACACACACACACACACCTGAGGTGACAACAATAGGGCAAGACCAGAGGGGGCAGAGGGGAAGTGGAGTGGGGGGACAAAGCCTGCTAAAGTCCAAGGTAATGGGGCAGCAGAGGCTTTAGCCGTTCCTCCCTCCCAGCTTTCCCCCCATCTGAAGGCACTTACACAGGATTGCCTCCTCAGCACTCTTTGACAGTGGACATCAGTTCCTGGGGACACACAGAGGAGAAGCACCACTCTTGTGCTGGAGATGGACCACTATAATATATTCTTGTGGGGGAGGGAAGATGGTGTGGGGAGATGGTCTGGTCAGAGACTGATACTGGTAGTAGCTCTTCTGCTTTCACTGGTCTGGTCCAGCTGCAGGCCGTTATTGATTACCTGCCCCTGTGAGTGTGCCTCTGTGTGTGTGTGTGTGTGTGAATGCTTGCCTCTGTGTGTGTGTGTGTCTGTGTGTGTGTGTGTGTGTGTGAATGCTTGCCTCTGTGTGTGTGTGTGTCTGTATGTATGTGTGTGCCTGTGTCTCTTTGTGTGTGTGTCTGTATGTGTGTACATCTGTGTGTGTGGTTAGAGTTCTGTGTTGTTTGTTGGCTCTCTGTAGATTGGAGCTAGTCTTGTGGAACCGTCTCTCCTCTCAAGCGCAGCACAGTGGCAGTGGCATGGTGGTGATGGGGGAGATGAGGGAGAGATGTTGTGTCTGAACATCAAAGGCAGCTTTGTGTGTCTTCTCTCTCTCTCTCTCTCTCTCTCTCTCTCTCCTCCCTCCCTCCATTTCTCTTTCTACCAGTCTCTCTGTCTCTCTGACGTTTTCACTCTGTCTTGTCTGTCTCCCTCTCTCTCTCTCTCTCTCTCTCTCTCTCTCTCCCCTTATCTCTTTTGCTTCAGCTTTCTGTCTCCCCCTCTCTGTGTTGCTTTTCTGTTTTTGGGTGTTATGAGTGGGGGTGGAGATGGGGTGGACATTCTGTTTGTTCTTTTTTATTCTCTCTGTGGGCTGCTGGCATTTATGGGGTGGGATATTATAGGAGAGGCTCTGTCAATGAAGCTTCAAGAAATGCTTTTTGTGTTAATTCATTTGCGTGCATGTGTGTGTGTGTAAAAGAGAGAAAGTGTAGAAATAAGAGAGAGAACTGAATGCATGTGTTGAGGAGTTTGTGGATTATTGACTGGTTGGCCTTGCCTCTGTGGGGCAGAACAGAAAACATTTTCACCTTTTCTTATGGCAAATTATATTTATCTGTGTGTGTGTGTTAGTGTGTGTGTGTTTGTGTGTGTGTGTGTGTGTGCATAATACACCATCATACAGTATTCATTACACACACACACACACTCTCTCTCTCTCTCTCTCCATCACAAAGTGGTGACAGCGTGTGGGAGGTGGATCAGGTGGTAAAAAGAAAAAGCAAAATAAAAGGAAAAACCCCAAACAATCAAACACAATTGACTTATACAACAACAACAATGACAGTGAACATTCCACACGTTTTCCCTCTACAACCCAGAAACATGTCTAGACAGGCTGACTGTCAGGGCCTGGCCTGCCTGAGACACTGAGAGATAATGCCCCCTTGTTATTGTTGGTAAGATTCTTAGCTCTCTTCAGCCACTGTCACCACCCCTGTCAACACCACCCCCCCCAACCCCCCCCCCCCCCCCCCCCCCTCCCCCCCCCCCACCCCCCATCCTTTCTTTTCATACCCCCCTCCTTCATCCTCTCTGCCCCCCCACCCCATCCCCTTACCAAAACCTCACCCCACACCCCAACCCACCCCCACGCCTCCTTTCTCTTCCTTCTCTCCCCCAGGGATCAATAACCGGACATGCACGCGCACACACACACACACACAGACACACACACAGGTGAAAGGCCAAGCAGCCTGATTGTTTCTCACCTGTGGAGAGAATTGGTGGATTGTTTCCAGCTTTTGGGAAATGGAGGGGAGGAATGTGGTGGGGGGGGGGGGGGAGAGGGGGTTGGGGTGGGGAAGGTTTGATATCTTGTATGGATGTTGTTGTGTGTTGTTTTTGGGAGATGTATTTAGTTTGTGTTTGGTGTGGATGAAGTGTGAAGACATGTTGGTGTGCTTGCTTGACTGATAATGTGGTGGATTTACTTGCATAAACTTTGGTGTCTTGACTGCTTTATGTTGTGATTGTTGTCTTTTATCTTTGTTGTGAAATGCTTCAACATTGATAACACATATACAATTACATGTATATGCACACAAACATGTAGGCACACACGCAGATACACAAGCATGTATACATGTGTGCATGCACACACACACACACACTCACACGTACACACTCATGCTTGCTTGCGTGTGTGAGTGCATGCATACATGCTTGTGTGCATGCATGTGTGTACATGTTGTTGTACATGCAAACATGCATATGTTTAAAACTACATCATGACAGAAAGCCATCATGACATGACTGATTGTCATAAAACAGCTGCAGCCTTGTTTGGGCTTTATTTGATAGAGTTAACAGTCTGACACAGTTGATCAGACAACTTGACAGCAGTGTGAATGGAAATGAAAGGACTCCACATTCCTGTAGAAAGTAATGTGTTCAGTTTTGAGTGGTGGGCTGTCGCACAGGACTTATCAAGATCGGATATCCTCTTCAGGAGGTTGAGGTTCACTGCCTTTTGTTGTGGAGGGTCTAGTTGTGAGTCTTGACTCTTGAGAACTGGTTTGTGACTCCAGGAAGAGTGGTCATGCCCCACTGCCTAGTTGTCTTTTGACTTGTGTGAACATTCTGAACTACAGTGATTGGGATTGCAGATTGATTTTCTTTCTTTCTTCTTCTTTTTTTTTTAAACTTAGGTAAAAATGGACTCTTCAGAATATTTCAAGTAAAACTCAGTTGCTTTTGAAGCTCATGAATACACATTTAAAAAAATATCATGTTTCATGCATTTATTGCTTGAGTGTAAATCTGTCATGTAGTCATCATGGGTGTCACTGGTGAACGGTGTAAATGTGTAAAGAAAGTTTGAGGAAAGTATAAGGATTGTGGCCAGCAAGACGTAAACACCTTGTTGAGGCAGTCTTTTTGGATGAGATGATAAACCTAGGTCCTGTGTGCAGCTTGCACTTAGCACATGTAAAATAACCCACAGTAGCAAAAGGGTTGCCCCTGACAAAATTCCCTAGAAAAATTCACTTTGTTAGTAAAACAAATAAACTTGTAGACAGAAGAAAAAAGAAAGTGGTTCTGTGCTATGGCAATGCTTCCCCCCCCCCCTCCCCCATTCCCCCTGGGGAGGGCAGCCTTAATTTTACACAGAGAAATTGGTTGTAACAAAACGCATTACCATACCATACCATACCATACACACCACACCATACCACGACATAACAGAACACAATTTGAAGAGAAAAGATGAGAAGAGAAGCATATGAATGATATATCTGGGCTTAGAGATCGTGACAGGCTTGCTTGTCAGTGTCACCACATGCAACATGAAGCATAAATCACTGCCTCCATTTCCCTCTTAAAAAAAAAAAAGAAGAAAAAATCAACAATACATTCTCCCGCCCCACAGACCACATCTGTTCACACATGCCTCTTTGTGTGTTTGTGTGTGTGTGTGTGTGTGTGTGTGTGTGTTTCTGCCTAACTGCCTTCACATGCTGTACCTTCCTGCCAAGCATTGTTGTTAAACAGGACATAAGTCATTGGTATTGTCAGTGAAAACAGATAGGTCAGATCTCTATCATATATTGTTATATACATACATTTTTCTTAACAACCCTCCTCATTGATCTGGCCATTGGCACCTGTTTCGACCACCCCCAGCCCTCTACACCCCACCTCCTCTCAGCCTTTCCCCTTTTCCCTTCTGTTGTTTGTTTCTATTCACTCGCACTGGACGTGTCCTGGTCATATGTGTCTCTGACACCTACACACTATCATTACTCTTTTGGTGGGAATGCATGTGCATGCAGGTACACAACCCACACTAGTGGTATTTTTGTTTCACAAAGTCACTCTGGGTTGTCTATCTTGCTGTGTGTCTCTCTCCCCAACCTGCTTGTGTCCTCTCTCTGACTCCCTGGGGATCATATCTTCTTGTATAAGGTGAGGACAGAACCAGGGGGGAGAGGGGAAGGGGGTTGAGGACTGGATTTGATAGGCAGGGGATTTGTGGAGTGAAGATGGAGGGAGTGAGGCAGTGAAACACACACATGCATGTGCGCGCGCGCACGCACACACACACACACACACACACACACACACACGCATGCATGCACGCACGTGTGCGCACACACACACAACTGCCATACAAAAGCCCATACTCACATAGAAATAAAGATCTAACATTCTTCATGCACAGACACACACACACACACACACACACACACACACACAAACAACAACAACAACAACAACAACAACAACAACAACAACACACACACACACACACACACACACACACACACAGAGATATATATATATATATATAATATTTATATGATATTATATTCTCTGTTAACATATACACTTCAAAATCCTCCAATTTCTGGTCGTGCAGAACAGTAGAAATTACATACGCACAGCACATTTTCAGAAGCATCAAATATTAAGGACTGGCATGATATTCCCTGTGAGCCATACATTGGCTTCAAATCCATCACTTAGCATTCATTGTGCTTCTGACAGACATGAAAACAATGCAGATCTTGTCCTACATGGAACTGCTACTGATGTATGCCTGAATTAACGGAAGCATGAACAAAAAAGCCTTTCTCTCTGTTGTCAAACATTTTGAGGGAGGAATATTCAACAAGGTGTGATGAATACTCTGTGAGTGATGAAAACTGGCTTTTGTGGCGAGTAAAACTGGAAGCGTCATGGTCTGTCAAGCAGGAAGAATTATGCATGGGGTGGTTTTTCAGTGAATGGTGGGAGAACGGTGAATGGAAAGTGAAGAGCAGAGAAAGGAATGTGGTTGGCTGCCTGCTAAGTTTTGAAGGGTTTCTTCCCTTGGGCTTGTACACCATGCACACATTCTCACACAAACACGCAAGCATGCATCATGTGTACACACAAGTGCCCGCACGCCTTCACATGCATGCACATGCGCGCGCACAAAAGCACACACACACACATGCACACCTGTGCATGTATCTTGTTTATATTTATTTCTTCATTGCTGACTGAAGATGTGGGAGGATGAGGCCTACATGATAATGTAATCCCCATTGTTATTTTCTTTAACCATTCGTTGATTGGTTATTTCACGTGAGCACTTGATATTCATTTGTTTGTATTGTTCCCAGCCATTTCATTAGCATTATCCAGATGCCTCTCTTCCTGAGTCCCCCCCACTCCCCATCCCCCTACCACCACTAACACACACACACACACACACACACACACACACACACACATAAACTACAGTACCAGGACTGTTGCAGTCCTAGCGCCAGCTAGCCACAGAGTGCTCTTGGAGATAGAGTCCTTACAAAGCTGTTTGGTTATTTTCTGATGGCCTCCAGATGTTGATTTTATTATTGCCTCTGTATGTTTAGTTATTGTCTACATTTGTTTCCACACTTATTGTCTCTATTGGTGTTCCAGGGAAAGTGTTTTGCTTTTTAAAAAACAGTAAATATTGTGTGTTTGTGCGTTTGCATGTGTGTGTGTGTGTGTGTGTGTGCAGCCAATGGAGAAAGGAACCAAACTACGCAGACCTCATCACATTGCCAACATCACCACAGCCCTCAATTACCTGGAAAAGAGACAAGTGAGTCAGACACAAACTGATTTTGCTTTTAAGTCATTGCAGTTTCTTCTCCTCTGAGTTCCATCAGTTTGTGTGTGTGTGTGTGAGTGTGTGTGTGAGTGTGTGTGTGTCTGTGTGTGTGTGTGTGTGTGTGTTTTCTTGTGGTATCTGTTAGCTAATCATAGTGGTAATTTTGACAGTAGTATTCAGTCTTTTGATATTGTTGAGAATATGATCCTTGTTTGAATGAATTCCAGTCAGAAAAGAAGGATACAGACATGCAGACACTAACACAGACAAACACACAAACACACACACTCACACACACACACACACACACACACACACACATATATATATATATATATATATATATATATATATATATATATATATATATATATATATATCAGTCACACCAAGAAACATACACACACACACTCACAGAGGCATCTCCAAAGTAACAGACAACCTTGACTATCTTTAAAAAAGAAAAAAAATGTTTCAGATCAAAATGGTCAACATCAACGCCACCAGTGTTGCTGATGGAAAACCAGCCATTGTACTGGGTCTGGTCTGGACCATCATTCTCTACTTCCAGGTCTGAGTTATCTTTATGCTGTTACTGGGGACTTTTTTATTTTTTTATCTCTTGTTACCATTCTCTTCTCATAATGTGATTCCTTGCACTATTCTTTTTGCTTTGTTTGTCAGCCTGTCTGTTATTGTCTTGTTCATTTCTTTGCCGGAGCAAGTACAAACACTTGTATGAAGTTTAGATGTATGCAGAATATAAGCTGGGCTTGATTAGACACATGTTTGTAAGCTGTGTGTGTGTGTGTGTGTGTGTGTGTGTGTGTGTGTGTGTGTGTGTGTGTGTGATGCTTTTCTGTTTCTGTGTTCATGTATGGCCTATGTGCCCATTTGTGCATGCAAACACATACACAAGCACGCAATGAAATAAGTGCACACATACAGACACAGACAGACAGACAGACAGACAGGCACACACACACACACACACACACACACACACACACACATACACTTTGAGACACTTACACTTAATGCCAGTTCATGTTCTTATACCCATAACCAATGTCAACACATTTTCTGCACCATTTCATCATTCAGTCATTGATCCATGCACGGTGTGTATGTGTGTGTGTGTGTGTGAACAGATTGAAGAGACAATCTCCCAAGTGCCGGACATGGCAGACGGAACCACCAAGAAGAAGCAGGCACTCCCCAAACAGAGCCTGCTGGCCTGGGCTGAGGGTGTGCTGGGCAGGTAGGTAGATGTGGCTGTGGTGTTTTTACACTTTGAACCCAGAATACTGATTTATCTGTATCACCTGGTTGTTTCCCTTGGACTGGGTACAGCTTTTTCAGTGTGAAAGTTCAGTTTCACTTTTTCAATCAGTTGAATTCTCACTTGGGAATTTTTAGCTTGTTGGCTAAAGTATCTACATTGTTTGACAATGTTTTCTAGGGGGTATAGCATGTTTTGGATGATATTGTATGTATTTTGTTAATGAAGTATTGCTTTGAATTTGACAGTGCACTCAGTTGTTGAAAGGCTGGTCAACAGAAACTGCGGTGCAGCTGCACTGATCGGGTGCAGTGTTACTATAGACAGTGTGCTTATTAATCTAGTGACTTGGGGTGGTAGACATTTGAAAGAGCCAAATGGAGAGGGGGAAAAAACAGTCATACATGAAACAGCCTGCACATGGAAATGTTACTGAAGGAAATGATTCCATCTTTTATGTGTGACTCTTTACTGCTGCCAACATTGTTGCTCCATAATATACTGTTTGTATTGAAGATTTACATTTCTCCTGCAGTTTTTGAATGGCAACCAGTGTTTTTTACTCCTTGTATTTGTATCATAAACTGGAAAATATAAAATCTCTGATAACTATGCTTGCCCATTATTTTCATCTGTTTCCATTATCAGTAGTGCAGCAGTTACAGGCTGAAGATCAAGGATTTGGGAAGAGCTGGAAGGACAGTTCAGTACAATTAGTTTCTCTTATTGGATATATGAAGATATTCTGTATTGTGTAACCCTGATGATGAACATGATTTTCAGCTGTACGTTGATAATCCACTGCAGTGCAGCAAATACATGGTGGAGATGACGACATTGGACTTCCATGATTGAATGAAAGTGATTCTTTGTGTATTGTTTGTGAGTTTTGTACCATAGACAAATTTTCTCTTATCTGAGATATTACAGTATTCCACATTATCTATTCTGTCACTCTGATTGCCCATGATTTTCACCCATGTTGTTGATCCACCATGCAGCAAATATGGTCTGAAGATCAAGGACTTTGGGAAGAGCTGGAAGGATGGGGTGGCCATAGACACCATAATCCACAACAGCAAACATAATTATTATTAAAAAAAAGATATGATTTTCACCTCCATGGATCATGCTCTGTGCATCATGTATGGTCTGAAGGTCAAGGACTTTAGGAAGAGCTGCAAGGACGGGGTGGCTTTCATTACCATGGTCCACAACATCAAACAATGATGGCTAAAAAGTGAATATGATTTTCACCTCTATGGATCCTTCTGTGTGCAGCAAGTATGGTCTGAAGATCAAGGACTTTGGGAAGAGCTGGAAGGACGGGGTGGCCTTCAACGCCATGATCCACAACATCCGGCCGGACTTGGTGGACATGGACAGTGTGCGTGCCCAGCAGTCCCGCACCAACCTGGAACATGCCTTCTCCACCGCTGAGGACCAGCTGGGCATCGCTCGACTCCTCGACCCGGAGGGTGGGTGGTGGTTTGTGTGGGGAGAGGGTGTGTGTGTGTGGGGGGTGGGGGGTGGCTTGGTGTTTGGGTGCATGGGGGGTTTGTGTGTGAGCGTGTGTTTGTGTGTGAATAGAATAGATTAGAATATTTTTTCATAAATAAAACCATAAGGTTTATAAGACACAATAAAACATAAACATGAGAATATCATGAAAAGAAACATTTGTGAACAAATTTTGCCAGCCTTGGCTGTAATTCTGTTAGTAAGATCAGTTCGCTAGGCTTGGCATTTGGACAACATATATTAAGAATCTGTTTCTGTAAATATTGTATTTTACACAATTGTCTAAAAGATGGGTCTCGTCTTCTAAACTCTTGCAGGTAGCGCACACTCTTTGCTCTTTGGTGTATTTTTATACCTTCCTTGTTCGATCTGCAAGTCATGGGTGCCACTTCGTAACATAGTTAGTGTGCGTGGGCGCTCATGCGTGCGTGCGCGAGCGCGCGTGTGTGTGTATGTGTGTGTGTATGTGTGTTATTTTTTTTGTATTCCCTATTCTTCAGTGATGCCTATAGCAATTATGCTGATGATGTGCAGATGTGGATGTGGACCGGCCTGATGAGAAGTCCATCATGACCTACGTGGCACAGTTCCTCAAAGCTTACCCTGATGCTGGTGACCCCAACGTTAGTACTCTCTTCCTTTCACACCAACTGTATGATAGTCATTTCTGACTATGAATAGTAGAATGTCAGAGGAGGTAGGTGCACACACACACACACACACACACACACACACACACACGCACACATCTGCGCACACGCGCGCACACACACACACATGCGCATGCATGTTCATGAGTCAAGTCAAAGGCTAGATAATAAAACAGCATTTCCTTGCTTATCTGTATGTATATTTGATAGTTGTGTGTGACTATGAACATCAGGACTGCAGAGGTGGCAGCTGTTGTCACAACTATCTGGGCGAAAATATGATGAAAGTGGAGAGTGTCTTGCCCAAGTTACATCCCCACTCTCTCAGCCAAGAGGGCTTTACGACAGTTGTTATTGAGATGATCCCCAAAGATCAGTTAGCCCTCAGTTTTATCAGCATGCATTTCAGGCTGTAAGGCCAGAATTTTACCTGTAACCCTTTGACAAATGCTGGCAAGTGTGCTTATCAGGAAAGGTGTGTCACCTCACTCAGGTAACTTCATGAATTCTTCAGAGACTGCATCAGACAGGGTTTTACTTGTTTATTCATTCATTTTACATAGCAGAAAAGTTTACCTTGTTTATTCATTTATTTAATCACTTATTTATGTATTCGTTATCATTCTATTTTTGGCAGATATGTCACAATATGTGTATGCGTCAGCTGGCACATTAAGCTGGCTCATTGACAATAACTGTGCATTGAACTCTCCATTCGTCTGTCCTATTTGTTTTGTTGTTGTCACGGTGAATGTCTGTCTACAAATGCATGGTGTGTACAGTTCAAGGGTCTGCCTGGGGATGACATGAGCACACCGGACAAAGAGCAACAGGCCTATGACTCCCTCATGACCTGGCTCAACACGGACGCTGTAGAATTCCTGGCCAACAGTCAGGACCCCGTCTCTAACAGACAGGCAGAATTCATGGTCAGAACCCTGCAGTTTTATATTGTGCATACCTGGCAAATCTCAGAATTCTTAGCCCCAGTCCTTCAGTTTTATATTGTGCATACCTTGCAATCTCTGTCTGCCTGCCTGCCTGTTAGGTCATTATTCTACTTGTGTGCCTCCACTCTTTCTTGATGTTTTTTTTTTTTCTGACATGCAAGATGTTGTTTTTCTCTTCGTTTTTCTCCATTCTCCCTCCCTCCCTCTCTCTTTCTCTGTGTGTGTTTTTTTTTGTTTTGACATTTAAGGTTCCAAAATTAATACATAAGAGTGTAAATCTTGTATTTTGGTAAAGGGAACCTGTCGTTGGTGGTTTTGTTTTCTTTCTTTCCTATACTTTATTTTTGTGTGTTCAGTTAGCCGTTACACACACACTCGCACGCACGCGCGTGCACACACACACACACACACACACATACACACTCTGTCTCCCTCTCTCACTTTCTCTTTATGGCCAGGATCTCTCTCTCTCTTTCACACACACACACACACACACACACACACACACACACACACACACACACACACAAACATCTGAAAAACAAATCAACACCTCCACATTCATTAAACTCTCTCCCCCAGGACTACATCGGCTTCAAGACAGAGTTTGACCGGCGGGAACCCCTGTACAAGAAGATTGGGGACAAAGTGACCTCCGGCCAGGCCCTGAAGCTGACCAGCAGCCACTGGCAGGCACTGGATGACAGGTGGAAGGAGGTAGAAGACCAGACGCGGCGCTGGCTGCTGAAGCTGGACGCCAACCTGCCAGGCAAGCTGGGCAAGTTTGGTCGGTGGCTGTACGATGCTGAGGAGATGTTGAGGAGAGAGAGGGACTTACTGGCTGAGCCTCAGGACGACCCCTCACAGCTGGCTGAGGCCTTTCGACAGCACAAGGTTCACAGTCTTTTCCTGTCCTTTGGTGTTTATTTTCTTTCTTTGTGCTGTTTTTGTTCTTTGGTGGTTGTACACATCTTCACCACGCCTGTGCATTGGCTTGAAGTTCTAGAAAAAAATATTTTGGGTAAATGTGTGAAAAACAATGATCCTGTCCCGATGAATTTGAGAAAGGTAGTGAGGCTTTTTGGATAAATGTGAAACAAGAAAGCAATGCTTTTAGGTAAATGTGAGAAAAGTAAAAGTTTTGGATGAATGCGAGGGGAAATATCTTAAGTTTACCACATGGGATGCAGTTGGCATTGGTTTCTGTAAGATTGGAGAGTATCTTCTTTTTGAAAACTTTGTAATAATGTCAATCAACAATAATCAGTTATTGGAATAAACACTACTCATTATGGGGATACTGCCTGTATGAAACAGTAAGTGATACTTGAAACTGCAGATGTCATGGATCATGAAGAAGTTTTGAACCTGAACTCAAGTCTTAGAAATGATGTGAGAAAAAATTATATGGGCAAATGCAATGCCAGAAATAAGCAATCCCAAAATATAAACCCTTCACAAACTTCAAAAAAAGATGCTATGATGAATTATATCTTCGTTTATTTATTATTCATTTATTATTATTTTTTTTATTGATTCATACATAGTACCTCTCTACTGTCAGAGACCAATTTCCAAGCGCTCCACAGAGTCATTTGCACAGTAGGCTGTCGACCTGGGTAGAGCCAACCAACAGCTGCCTTATAGGTGTTCATCATTCATTCCCCACCGCCCTCACCCCCTCCTCCCCACTTTTTCTTTCTTAAAAAAACAAACAAACAAAAAAAACCTTTTTTTTTTACAATATTTTATGTCATATATTTTTTTTAATTTATTTTATTTCATTTTTTGGTTTTATTTACTATATTGATTTATCAGTTCATTGATTATGAATTACATATATGTTTATTTACTTTTGTATCTTATTTTACTTCATTTCTTTTTATTTTCCCTCAAGGCATGAGTAAGCGCGTTGGATTACGCTGCTGGTCAGGCATCTGCTTAGCAGATGTGGTATAGTATATATGAATTTGTCCAAACACAGTGACTCCTCCTTGAAAAACTGAACTGAAGTGAACTCATCCCATTGACAGGAGTTTTTCAAGGAGTTGGACTCATGGCAGCAGTTCTTCACGAAGACCAAGCGTGAGGGTCGCTTTGAGGGAGAGCTGCTGCACGCCCCTCACATGGACCTGATGACCAAGCGGCTGGAGGCCGTCAGCAGTGGGGCCGGCAACCACCACAAGCACATGGAGTACCTGCTGTGTCGTTTCGACCTTCTGGGCTACATTGAGGCTGCCGAGGGGAAGGTGGTGGTCTGGACAGGGAAGCACGGCCATCAGGAAGACGTGGAGGCCACCCTGCAGGATTTCGTGGTGAGCACTTGTGGAGTGGTGATTGATGTGTGTGTATGTTTGCGTGCATTTGTGTATGTATGTGTTTGCGTACTTGGGTAGATAGATAGACAGATAGGTAGATCTGTGTGTGTGTGTGTGTGTGTGTGTGTGTGTGTGTGTGTGTGTCTGTCTGTCTGTCTGTCTCTGTATCTGTCTCAGTATCTGTTTATCTGTCTATCCATATACCTGCCCACCTACCTTCCTGTCTAATTATGTGTGAATGTGTGTGTGTGTGTGTGTTTTAATGTGTGTGTGGGTGTGTGTGTGTGTGTGTATATGCATGCATGCACACACACACACACCACACTTACACACACATACACACTTACACACACACACACACACACACACACACACACACACACACAGGAACATGTTCAGAAACACACAAGCAGCCAAAACAAATCACCGACAACCCCCGTCCCAAATCGTTCCTCACACAGATCAAACAGTTACAGTGATTCATTTGTCGAACACAGGACACAGTGGAAACACAGCAACTGGTGCAGACCGTCCAGAAAACACAAACGGAACTGAAGAAACTGGCAGAAGCCTACAAGAAAATCAACAAAGAGGAAGCCCCCAAAGTGGACGCCTTTCAAACAGAAGCCAGCGAACGCTGGAAAAAAGTGGCGGCAGACATCCAAGGCGTGAAACCCTCGCTGGAGGAAGTGATCAAGGCATGGAGAAACTACAATGCCTGCGTAGACGTCCTGACGGTCTGGTTCACCGACGGGGATCAGGCCCTGGCCTCGGGGACCCCCGAGGAGGTGGAGGAGTTCTTCAAAGACTCTGCCCAATACGAGGACCGCCTCAAGATGCTTAACGATAGCGGGGGGTTCCTGCTGGGTGTGGTGACGGACCCTGTGGCTGAGGAGATCCGCGAGAGGCTGGAGGAGATGAATGCTCAGTGCCCGGACTTGCTGAGCAGCTTTGAGCAGTTTCGGGAGACAGAGGTGATTGGTCGGGCCCGGAGCGAATACGACGAGGGGGTTGAGCAGATGGAGAAGTGGCTGGATGGGGCGCAGGGTGTGCTGAACCAGCAGGTGCCCTGTGTGCATGCTGACCTCAAGGAACACTTGCTTCAGCTTGATGTAAGTGGGGTCTTTGTGTAGGTGGTGTGTATGTGGTGTGTGTTTGTGTGTTCTGCTGTGTTTGTCTGTGTGTTATGGTGTTAAGTGTGTAATTGTGGTTGTGCATGAATAGGTACATGTGTGTTGTTTTATGTATTTTTGTGTTGGTGAGGAAGCTGTATTGTTTCTGTGTGGATGAGGAAGCTGTATTGTTTCTGTGTGAATGAGGAAGCTGTATTTGTTTCTGTGTGGATGAGGAAGCTGTATTGTTTCTGTGTGGATGATGAAGCTGTATTGTTTCTGTGTGGATGAGGAAGCTGTATTGTTTCTGTGTGGATGAGGAAGCTGTATTGTTTCTGTGTGGATGAGGAAGCTGTATTGTTTCTGTGTGGATGAGGAAGCTGTATTGTTTCTGTGTGGATGAGGAAGCTGTATTGTTGGTGAGGAGGCTGTATTGTTTCTGTGTGGATGAGGAAGCTGTATTGTTAGTGAGGAGGCTGTATTGTTGGTGAGGAGGATGTATTGTTGGTGAGGAGGCTGTGTTGTTTCTGTGTGGATGAGGAAGCTGCATTGTTGGTGAGGAGGCTGTATTGTTTCTGTGTGGATGAGGAAGCTGCATTGTTTTTCTGTGAGTGAGGAAGCTGTATTGTTGGTGAGGAAGCTGTATTGTTAGTGAGGAGGCTGTATTGTTTCTGTGTGGATGAGGAAGCTGTATTGTTAGTGAGGAGGCTGTATTGTTGGTGAGGAGGATGTATTGTTGGTGAGGAGGCTGTATTGTTTCTGTGTGGATGAGGAAGCTGTATTGTTGGTGAGGAAGCTGTATTGTTTCTGTTTGGATGAGGAAGCTGAATTGTTGGTGAGGATGCTGTATTGTTTCTGTTTGGATGAGGAAGCTGTATTGTTGGTGAGGAGGATGTATTGTTGGTGAGGAGGCTGTATTGTTTCTGTGTGGATGAGGAAGCTGTATTGTTGGTGAGGAAGCTGTATTGTTTCTGTTTGGATGAGGAAGCTGAATTGTTGGTGAGGAAGCTGTATTGTTTCTGTTTGGATGAGGAAGCTGAATTGTTGGTGAGGAAGCTGTATTGTTGGTGAGGAAGCTGTATTGTTTCTGTTTGGAAGAAGAAGCTGTATTGTTGGTGAGGAAGCTGTATTGTTTCTGTTTGGATGAGGAAGCTGAATTGTTGGTGAGGATGCTGTATTGTTTCTGTGTGGATGAGGAAGCTGTATTGTTTTTCCGTGAGTGAGGAAGCTGTGTTGTTAGTGAGGAAGCTGTATTGTTTTTGTGTGGATGAGGAAGCTGTATTGTTGGTGAGGAAGCTGTATTGTTTCAGTGTGGATTAGGAAACTGTTGTTTCAGTGTGTGTGAGGAAGCTGTACTGTTTATGTGTGGGTGGGAAATGTATTCATTCTGTGTGTGTGTGTGTGTGTGTATGTGTGTGTGATGCAGGAGGTGAACGGGGAGCTAGTGCAGGTGGAGAGTGACTTCAAGGTGACCACTAAGACAGCCCAGTCCCTGGTGAAGGACAGCTCACAGGAGGTGGTGGATGTCATGCTGGCCACCCTCAACCAGCATAAGGAGGCCATCGTCAAGATGCGCAAGGAGGTCCCTGAACGCATCAAGTATCTGAAGGTCAGACATCTGTTGAGTTTTTGTGTTTGTGTGTGGGAGGGGGGGGGGGAGTTCAGAAGTGGGGGTGTGTGTTAGGGGTTTCGGGTGGGGAGGTGGTTGTGGGTGTAGGTGTGTGAGAGAAAGAGAGATAAGATAAGATAAGATAAGAATAACTTTATTATCTCCAACTGGAGAAATTTGGTCAGGTGCATTATCACAACATAGGCAAGTAAACAACATGGGGACCATAACTGTAAAAGCCAACAACAGCCCCTACAAATATTACGAAGATACAAATGTAAAAAAAAAAATCACATACATCGTTTCATACATACATCCACACACTGCAGGTAATAACTAGTATTCTTAATGTAAAAACAGAAAGAATTAAGAAACATTATTTGAATATAATTATAAACATAGTCTACTATACTGCACATTGATTATAATAGACAGATAAGATAAGAATAAAGATGAACCCCCCCCACCCCCACCCCACACACGCGGATAACTTGATTAAACAAGAGTAATAAACATATGTTCTCAAATAAAAGCATTTCACATATTCGCTTTTAAAAACATTGCAATAGTGTGATAGTGTGTGTGTATTCTTGTTATTCAGGGTTGTTGGTATATTGTCTGCTCATTTCAAGGTGATTTAGATTGTGTGTGTGTGTGTGTGTGTGTGTGAGAGAGAGAGAGTTTGTGTGTATGTAAGGATAATGTATATGTTTTGTTAGGCATGTATGTGCTTGTGAGGGTATGTGTGAGTGCGTTATGTTGCATCCATAGATGTGATATCCTTGATATGGATACTTATATATAGTGTCTAGTGTCTATCTCCTGTCAGAGACGAGCCTAAGTGCTTTACTAATACCAAGTTACATGCCCAGCAGGATGCTTACCTGGGTAGAACTGACTGATAGCTGCCTTTTTAGACGCCTGTCATTCGTTTCCTGTGTCATTCAGTCAAGCTTCAGTCACACATACACGCATGCACACATAAATGCAAAAATAAAGAATAAAAAAAAAAGTTGTGTTTTACTTTTGAATTTTGCCAGGGACAGCTCTCTTGTTTTGTCAGGGATGACTCCTTTGTTGCAGAGGGTTATATATATATATTTATATGCACTAAGTGTTTGGTACACATAAGACCTTGGTGTATCATCTTGTACGAATGACTAAATACTTACACAAATGACTCATTCATACTCATTGGTATAGGTCTTCTTATTCTGGATAAGTATAGAAGGGATTTCACCGCAAGAGTCGAAAGTTGAACTTCTTGAACATTTGGATGATTTCACACTATATAAACAAAAATGGTGTAGGAAAGTTTGGGGCAAATTAGGCTGTGTGAACTGTGGCTGGGCAACATTGATGCCAGCTGTGAATTCATTTCACTCACAGCCTGACCCCAGGCATTTTTTACCATTTGTGCTGAAGAAGATGGTATGATGAAACCATCTTTATTCTCAAGTTTAGCTTTTGATTATCAATATGACTTTACACACATATGCATGATGTTGGTGAAAGAAAGACTAAATACTTACTTAAGTTAAATGACTTACACATTATATCCGTGATGCTGGTTAGAGAAGGATAAAATACTTAAGTTAAATGACTTATACATTATACCCGTGATGCTGGTGAGAGGACAAAATACTTTTGTTAAATACTTATACATCATATCCGTGATGCTGGTTAGAGAAGGATAAAATACTTAAGGTAAATGACTTATACATTATATCCATGATGCTGGTGAGATAAGGACAAAATACTAAAGTTAAATGACATACATTATATCTGTGATGCTGGTGAGAGGACAAAATACTTAAGTTAAATGACTTACACATTATATCTGTGATGCTGGTGAGAGGACAAAATACTTAAGTTAAATGACTTACACATTATATCCATGATGCTGGTGAGAGAAGGACAAAATACTTAAATGACTTATACATTATATCTGTGATGCTGGTGAGATAAGGACAAAATACTTAGTTAAATGACTTATACATTATATCCATGCTGATGGTGAGAGAAAGAGTAAATTTCCTTACTTAAACGACATACATTATATCCATGATGTTGGTGAAAGAAGCACTAATGCTGACGTTAAATGACTTAACACATGTATACACATTCATGCTGTAAGTGCTTGTGGTGGTACAGGCGGTGCTGCCCAATGTGGAGTCCCTGGAGACTGGGGTGCTGGACATGGAGAAGTGGCTTGCCTTTGGGGAACAGCTGCTGGCCTCTCACAAGCTGGACCCCACCGCAGAGGCCTCAGAGGCCAGGCTGGAGAGACACAAGGTCAGCATGATCTCACTACCTGTCTGATTTGGGTTGTTGCTGTTGTTGTTGGCTGCTGCTGCTGTGGCTGCTGCTGCTGCTGATGATGATGTTATTGTTTTAGATTTTACTATTTTTATTACAAGGATTATGATAATGATTATGATTGAAAGTAGTTGTTGTTGTCATTATTGTTAGTAGTAGCAGTAGAAGTGTTATTATCATCATCATCAGCAGCAGCAGCAGTAGCAGCAGCATCATTGGTATTATTGTTTTAATTAAGATGTTGATGATGATGATGATGTTAATAATTGTTATTGGTGTTGTCGTTATTGTCATCATCACTATCATCACCATTCTTATTAGTATATTCTTCTTCTCAATCGCAGTAGCAGCAGTAATAGTGTTAGTGATATTATTGTTGTGGTAGTTGAGTTTTTTTGTTATACACACGAGTGGAAAAGGAACAGATGGTTGTGCATGTTTCTTTTGGTTTCTGAAGCATCATAGTGAAACATTTGGAAGAAGATTATTGTTGAAACCTTTGTTGAAGCAAAGCGGGCCATACAGAGGTTACATCTTTACAAAATGAAAATAAAAAAAGAAGAAAAGGAACCAAATAGTTGCTGAATCTCATTAAACAGAAGAATAAGATGAATAATTGTATTTTGTGTGTTAATATTGACATTTTCTTGTGAACAAAATTATATATTATATTGTTAATGTACTCCAAGATATGTTGCACTGAACGGGCTTTTGATGCATTTGTAACAGTCACATGTTAAGAATGAGTTTAATGTTTTGGTTTAATCATTGACAACTTTGTTATGGATAGAAATACATGCTGAATTGTTAACATACTCCAAAGCATAGATAACTGACTGGGATTTTAAGGTGTCTGTAACACTCACATGTTTTCCAGACCTTTTTCGCCGAAACAACCTACCAGAAGTCTATTCTGGAGAGCAAGAACAAAGTCTACCAGAAAATCAGCAGTACCAAGCCCAAGTTGAAAAACGTTGATTTTACGCCTGCTGAGAATCTGATGACCACAATCAACACCAGATTTCAGGTAACGAGAATGAACATAGTTTATTTTTTTTTTATCTGTCTGTCTGTTGTATCAGCTGATCAGTTGTATCATGCTTGAGTGTGTGTGTGTGTGTGTGTGTGTGTGTGTGTGTGTGTGTGTGTTCCTGCCCTCATGTGTGTGTTTGTGTGTGTGTGTGAGTGTGAGTGAGTGAGTAAGGAGAGAGAGTGTGAGTGAGTGAGTATCATGCTTGAGTGAGTGTGTGTGTGTATGTGTGTGTGTATGTGTGTGTGTATGAGTATGTATGTGTGCGTGTGTGCATGCGAGTTCTCTTATATATGTTGTGAATGCATGCAAGGAAAGGTTTATAATCCTTTGGCTTCAGGTAGGGTTGAGGTAGTCAGGATTATAAAAGCAGTGACAAAGTAGTTTTAGGCACTCAAAGCCCATTTTAATGGGGACTTTGCGCCACATGAGTACCATTATATTGTTGACCCATTGAACCCTAGGGAGTTTACAGCTCCAGCAGGATTCCCCTCCATACTAATGGAGAAAAGCATAGAAAACATACTGAAATTAACCGTTTTTCCCCCTCCAAATGACATTTATGGACACATCTGGAAATATTGTAGAAGTTAGCTCCCTTTGTTTTCAGTTTATGCATTTTATAGAAACACGAAAACAGTTTGATTGAAACAAAGTTTGACGCCAGAGCAAATGAGTTAATATTGTTAACACTAGTACCATGTTGGCAAGAGTGTGTGAGCAGTGCCAAGGAGTGGGAGAAGATGCTAGAGTGGTGTTGCATGAGTTGATAATGTTAACACCCTGTCGACAGGAGTGTGTTAGCAGCGCCAAGGAGTGGGAGAAGAGGCTGGATGGGGTGGCCCGCCTGTGGAAGTCCCTGCTGCAGCGACAGCAGCAGCTCCAGGAGTGGCTGGACTCCGCCCAGGCCATCCTCGACGACAATGAAGATGACTCAGAGAGTCTCATCCGCAAACACAAGGTGAGCTTACGACTTGGAAAGTCTCATCCACAAACATGTAGTGAGCTTCTTTGTGATGTGACATTTGAGGGACTGGACCAGGTTGTGGGTTTTATTTGGGGTGCACGTTCCAGCGTTAATCCTTTGACAGGGGTGGAGGCCTGGTGGGGATGTGTCTTCCAAGGAAGTTGTTGTTTATTTATTTATAGTCTGTTCATCTAAGGTGATGATATTAGACTGAAAATAAATGATATTAGTATTATTAGTAGTTGTAGTATTTCTGTTATCATTATTCTTATAATTATTACTTAGAAATCATCATTTCTGAAAATTAAGGAAGCAAGAGAATCTGACCACACAGATTCCAGTTCCACAGTTGCCAGTATTTTCTCCCCCTCCACTAGACCTTGAGTGGTGGTCTGGACGCTAGTCATTCGGATGAGTTGATGAACTGGTGTCTTTAGTATGCACTTACTGCACATTATAGAACCCACAGCAATAGAATCTAGAAAGATTCCCCATGCTAAAGCTACCAGTGTTTTTGTCAACAAACAATACAAACCAGGGAAAAGTCAGAATATTTTAGTGACGAGTTATCTCATACATAGCTGTGCTGACAAGCTGTCTCATCATACAAGCAGCCTAGGGATTGTATCCTTGTTGCAGCCTTCAATATGGTGTATCCTTGTTGCAGCCTTCAGTATGGTGTATCCTTGTTGCAGCCTTCAGTATGGTGTATCCTTGTTGCAGCCTTCAATATGGTGTATCCCTGTTGCAGTCTTCAATATGGTGTATCCTTGTTGCAGCCTTCAATATGGTGTATCCTTGTTGCAGCCTTCAGTATGGTGTATCCTTGTTGCAGCCTTCAATATGGTGTATCCTTGTTGCAGCCTTCAGTATGGTGTACTGTATCCTTGTTGCAGCCTTCAGTATCGAGCTTCAATATGGTGTATCCTTGTTGCAGCCTTCAGTATGGTGTATCCTTGTTGCAGCCTTCAATATGGTGTATCCTTGTTGCAGCCTTCAATATGGTGTATCCCTGTTGCAGTCTTCAATATGGTGTATCCTTGTTGCATCCTTGTTGCAGCCTTCAGTATGGTGTATCCTTGTTGCAGCCTTCAGTATGGTGTATCCTTGTTGCAGCCTTCAGTATGGCTTCAGTATGGTGTATCCTTGTTGCAGCCTTCAGTATGGTGTATCCTTGTTGCAGCCTTCAATATGGTGTATCCTTGTTGCAGCCTTCAATATGGTGTATCCCTGTTGCAGCCTTCAGTATGGTGTATCCTTGTTGCAGCCTTCAGTATGGCTTCATATGGTGTATCCTTGTTGCAGCCTTCAGTATGGTGTATCCTTGTTGCAGCCTTCAATATGGTGTATCCTTGTTGCAGCCTTCAGTATGGTGTATCCTTGTTGCAGCCTTCAGTATGGCTTCAATATGGTGTATCCTTGTTGCAGCTTTCAGTATGGTGTATCCTTGTTGCAGCCTTCAATATGGTGTATCCTTGTTGCAGCTTTCAGTATGGTGTATCCTTGTTGCAGTCTTTCTTTGAGCGAGCAGACCAGAAGCGGCTGCAGGAGTACCTGAGCAATGGGCAGGAGATCCTGAGACAGCTGGAGCCAGAGGACCAGAGCCCTCTGGAGGACTCCTTGAGAGCCATGGAGGACCGATGGAAGGTCAGGGAGCATTCTTCTTCTTCTTCTTCTCATTAATACGACCAACATCAGTTTGCTGATAAATCTGTCATTGTTGTTGATGCATGCTGTGTATTTTTGTGTTTCCATAATGTGCCAAACGCTAATATGGATTACAAGATCTTTAACCCATTCACCCCTAGGGAGTTTACAGCCTCAGCAAGCTTCCTGGTCATGTTGATTCGGAAAAACGTGGAAAATATACTGAAATTGACTGTTTTTTCCCTCCAAATTGATAGTGTTGATATGTCCAGAAATACCATAAAAGTTTGTTCTCTTGTCTTGCACTTAATACATATGCATGAACATAGAAACTGTTTTAATTACACAAATTTCAAAGCCAGAGCAATGCTCAGGTACTTGGTTGAATGCGCTAACTTGCTTATTTGATTTTCTGTGTGGGTATACACATGAAGGGGGTATGTGATGTACAGGAGTGAAACTTGAAAAACTCTTCAGCAGTAAATGTGACAAAAACATGACCCAGGTGTGGTTCTGTACGGAGGATTCGGATTAGGAATGAGCAGGCTTGGGAGGAAGGAACGCCACTGAAGTGGCACAGATCATGGGGCAGCAAAAACAACAACTCAAAACCCCACAAATCCCACAAACAAAACAAAACAAAACAAGACACACATGTCTGGGACCATACCCTGAATGACACTGTGACGGTGTGGTGTGCAGGAGGTGATGGGGGCGGCCCCCATCAGGCTGGTGAAGCTGGAGTTCGTGCTGCCGGAGGAGAGGTTTGAACAGCACATGACCAAGGCCGAGCAGACCCTGCAGCACAGTCAGCAGCAGCTGGCAGCCAACACCAACGTCAGGGATGCCCTCCACAAACACAAGGTCCGTGTGTACCACTTGTGCTGACACTTTCATTTTCAAGGAGTTGATGTACCTGTGAAATCAGTCATGTATCACAGGATAGACATTCAAGTAATTTACCATTCATGTGGTGATTTGCATTATTGTTTAATGATACATTGCCTTCAAGACATACAAATCATTTAAAAAAAAAAAAAAAAAAAAGAAAAGAAAGAAAGAAAGAATGATGCTTCATGTATGTACAGAACAGGAGTTACAAAAGGTGATGATTTCACGTGTGCAGCAATTTTTCGAACAAGGCGTATTCCGCAGTACCTGCGAGAAATGTCTGGAACAGATGAACAACTACTCCACTCAGCTGGGCAAACTAGACCCCTCAGATAACTCCTTGGAGGAACGCTACCAGGAACACCTGGACAGGTGGAACAGACTCACAGGATGGGCGGACAGATTGCAGACTGATCTGAAACAGCTGCCTGAGAGATGGAAAGACTACAATCAGAAGTAAGATCATTGGGCTGGTGTTAGTGTCTGTAGTGGTGGTGTACTTTCGTTTCATGGTAGTGGTTGTGTGTGTGTGTGTGTGTGTGTGTGCTGGCTTGTGTGTGTGTTGGATTGTATGCGCAAACATGCATGTATGCATTTGCTTGTTTTGTGAATTATTAGGTTGAGTACACAATGTACTTAACAGACTGCAGTGATTGATGAAAATGAAACCAGAAAGAGTAGTGTGGATTTAGTCTAATACTGTCTTTCATAACTGCTGTGTGATTGTGCAAAGGACTCCCGCATTTGTCAAAGTTAGTTCTTTTGTTTGCTTTTTATGTGTCTTTAATTAATTTTATTTTTTAGTTTGGGGTGTTGAGCTGTTACCCTTTTGAATAAAGAATTTGACTTTATTGTGGTGTTATCCTGACAGTAAGCTGATGTCAGTTTTATTTTAGCCAAATGTTGAGCTGTTACCCTCATGAATAAAGAATTTGACTTGATTGTGGTGTTGGCTTAACTGGAAGCTTATGTCAGTCTTTGATACAAGCCAAGCGTTGAGTTGTTACCCTGGTGAATAAGACTTTGACATGATTGTGGTGTTGGACTAACTGCAAGCTTATGTCAGTTTTTGATGTAAGCCAAGCATTGAGCTATCACGCCTGGTGAATGGGGACTTTGATGTGACTGTGATGTTGCAGGGTTTGATTGATTGATTGATTGATATGGATACTTATATAGTGCCTATCCTCGGTCGGAGACCAGGCTCTAAGTGCTTTATAAACATGGGGTCATTTACACAACAGGCTGTCTGTCTGGGTAGAGCTGACTGACGGCTGCCATTGGGCGCTTATCATTCGTTTCCTGTGTCATTTAATCAGATTTCAGGCACGCACACTGTTACAATTAAGAAAATGAATGCAAGGAAAGAATTATCATGACGTGCGTGGTTAGCAAAGTCTTGGTACAATGACGTAGGGCTGATAGGAAAACACGTCATTGAAAGGTCATTGCTATAGGAACCGCATCATAAAACGGCGTTGAGTCGATCAGCGATTTCAATGAGCGAACGACGCATCAGCCCAGACAGCAGGGAAAACGGTTTCTTCACCGCTCGCAGCGAAGTCCAGAATATTTCAAGTCATCAACCGAGCGACTGATAATTCTACCTGCCAGAAGGAAAGGCTTATGGGTGCGTGGGTATGGACAGGGCAGAAAAGTTGAAGGAAGTTCGATTCGTGGAATGCGGGGCCAGGGTGCAGTCAAGAGTTTGTTAATTGGAAAGTTCTAGGTTAGAACACGAGTGTGTGTCGAAGTTTAGTACCCAGTGTTAGATTAGAAGAAAAGGGACAGTAATATTGAGTGTTCGTATGAGATTTTCATGGATGGAAAATTGATGTCCAATAGAAAAGAGAACCTTGGAACAAACCTGTGAGTTGGAAGCTAGTTCGTATATTGTTTTTTTTTCATTTGAGAATTAAAACTTTGTCTTCGTTTGAACTTTAAGAACTGGTGTACTTATGGTTACTGTGGATGAAGCGTCTGACACTTAAAAATCAACGAACCTGGAAGATTTGTTATTACATTGCTACATCTGCCTGTCAGCTTTGTTGAGTAGTGTGTTAATAGCTTATCTTCCCATTATTCAAGTTACTCTTTGTAACACACACATACACACTCAAGACAAACATGTAACATTTAATATTTTACATGTATGACCATTTTGTTTATTTACTCCGCCATGCAGGCAGCCATACTCCGTTTTTGAGGGTGTACATACTGGATATGTTCTTGTTTCCATAACCCACCAAATGCTGACATGGATTACAGAATCTTTAATGTGCGTATTTGATCTTCTTCACAGGGTGCAGGGACTGTCGGAGTGGATGAACAATGTGGAGAAACTGGTGAACAGCATGGGTCAGGAGAACATCTCCAGTGATGAGTACAGAGACCTGCTGGCCAAGTTCCAGGTAATCACCACTTACCCTTTTTTTTTTAATTATTTTTTTTATATATACACTGCTTTGAGTTTTCTTTTTTTTTCTCTCAAGGCCAAAGCACTTTGGGTTACGCTGCTGGTCAGGCATCTGCTTAGCAGATGTGGTGTAGTATTTATGCATTTATTTGAACACAGTGATGCCTCCTTGAATAACTGAACTGAACTGAACTGTTTTGAGTTTGTTTTATGCTCTTTGTTTATTTATGGGTGCAATTTGTGTTTGGGTTGTACACTGCAGAATGTTTGCTTTCAGAGTGAGCACAATTTGCCTTTCCTTTTCTTTTTGGTCTGTGTAATGCTGTTTTATCTCCTATCATTTGTTTTTATTCTCTTTCTTCAAACAAATATCAAATGTTGATTTTGTTGAACATCATTACAAAATAGTCAGACATCTTTGCTAAATGTATGCTTTTTTAAATCTTTATTTTCATGCTGTTTTATGGTAGTGTTTGCTGGCGTTTTTGCTGCTTTTGATAGCATCAGTTTGCTGGGGAGTGGGGGAGGGGTTCTTAGAAAAAGTCATCTTTTTTTGTATGATTTTTATACAAATATGAATGAAAGGTCACTCTAGTTTTGTGTGCTAAATGGATGAATAGGGATGTATTGTAGTGCGCTCGCAAACACATTCACACAAACATGCATAATCATGCACACATACACACATGCTTGCACCACACACGCACACACACTTACACACACACACACACACTGGCAATAATTGAACTGCTTTAAACTTTTGATGTTGGCTTGTGGGAATCAGTTGAAGGTAATGTGAGGTTATCTACCCTTCTGTGCTGTGTTGTGTACTGTGCCATCATGTCTGTTTTCTGAAACAACAGACGGAAGAGGCACCGTCATAGAAAATAAGTGTGGTGTGTTGTTTTGTATAGCAAAATACTAATCTGGCTGTAGTTTATTTTATGTTTGCTAATTGAACATGGTTGCTAATTGAACATGGTTGTGATTAACTTTTTTGCTGTCAAGTTTCTGTGTGAAAACACTCTCCAGCACCAGATATTTTAGATTTGATTCTCTCAGCCGCATGATTCAGTTCGTGTCAAAACAATACGTGTTCACTTCAGATTCAGTCAAGGTGGGAAAGTTAGTCACTTCCCTATTGCATGGGGAAGTTGGCAGCAGCTGTCAAGCTTTGTTACAGTGTGAAAAACTGTCCTTTTGAGGTGACCCCTCAATGTCGACTGAGATTGTCTGTGGTGGTTAACTGTTTAGTTGATTGAATTCGCTTGTGATAGGAAAAGAGTAAACCCAAATACAGTTTCTGTTTTCTTCAACATTCTTTTAAAGAAGTAAACTAATATTACTTATCTTGATTTATTTGTTATTGCATTAGAATGCAATACATTTTGTGACATTAGTGTGTATTGTGTCACATACAATGAAAATGGGATTCGAACCATGGGTCTCACTGACCACTATAATGGGTCAGCATCTAGCCATTTGGCTGTGGTATCTATTAATTAGTATATTTTTAATCACTTACATATTTATATATATAATATGAAAGTGAATGATATATCATGTAACATTGATGTATCCTGAGTATCTGTATGTCCATTTTTTGTTGTTGGTAAATTAATGCTTTTTTTTGTGAAAGAGATATAGATTATAAAGATGCTCTTGTTGTGCTTCTTTTTCTAACATTTGTGTATGCCAGAGATATACAATAACATGTACTGACTCAACATTATTGTTGTTGTCATTTATTGTTACTTGCAAGGCCAGAGATTCACTACCATACCATACCTGTGTTTGCATTCATTAAGTATGAACATTATTGTTATGTAAACATTAGGGTAACTACCATACCATACCAGTGATTGCATTCATTAGATGTTAACATTATTGTTATGTAATCATCATTGTTGTTTTGTTGATGATGTAGCTGATTCCTTTCCATTTAAATAGTTATGGTGAGGATGATTTGGTGGATCCTGTGCCATGAAAGATGGTTCCAAATTCAGTCATTCAAAGAAATAAGATAAGAATTACTTTTTACCTGTTGAACTGACTGTTTTAGTATTGCAAGCTGTCAGTCTTTTTTTGAGATTTTCTTCAGGTGGAAAGAAGAAGAGCGGTTCTTTCTAGGTTCTAGATTTAGGTTTTGTGTGCTCTGAGTTTGTTTTGGAGGATGTGTGGGGGGTTGTTTCTCTGAATTGTGTGTGGCTGCTTGCTTCTCTGAATTGTTCTCTGGACCTGGTGGTTTCTGTGGCCAGGATATTGTTATTTTCCCAGGAAACTGTGCGTCCAGTCTCTCTGAAGCAGATGTGTGGTGTAGGGTTAGCAGACCAGTTGTATGTTTTGATGCCTCTTTGAATCTGAATTAGCTGTGTACTGTTGATAATCAGCAGTTTACTGTTGCTGTTAATCACCAGTGTTTTACAACAGTGTTTTTCAATAATCAACACTTCATCAATGGTGTTAATCATCAACACTTTACTGATGATATATTTTACCAGTGCTGTTAATCATCAACTCTTCAGTGATGATAAAGGTTACCCATGCTGTTAATTATCAACATTTTACTGATGATACATTTTACCAACACTGTTATCATCAACACTTCACCGATGCTGTTAATCATCAATGCATTACTGATGATAAACTTTACCGATGCTGTTAATCAACAACACTTTACTGATAATACACTTTACCGATGATGTTAATAGTCAACACTTGTTGCCATACAATTTTTTCATACAGAAGGAAATGCGGAACATGGACAAGCAGGCGGAGGAAGGGAGACAGCTGAAGACCAGCCTTGAAGAGCTCCTGCAGGACTCCCCGGACTCAGACGGGACGGAGGAAAGGCAGCGGCTCCAGGAGCTGACGGCTCGCTTGCAGGGCCTGCGCCCTGCCATGGAGGCCACCATGGGCAAGTCCTCCATCTTCACCAAAGGCTATGAGTTCCGTGACAGCGTGGACCGCCGGGCCCACTGGCTGGACGAGGCCCAGAGGCAGGTGATGGAGGACCCCGCCATTGACAGTCTGGAGGATGCTCGGGCCTACCTGCATGAACATGAGGTGAGGGTTTGGGGGGTGGAGGGTCGGTGGGGAGTGAGAAAAGAGGTGTGTTTGTGGGTTGAGGGGGGAGGTGGTGGTGGTATGTGTGTGATGCGGGTCGGGTAAGGTATAGGGTGTGTGTGGGGGTAGTTGTGTTGTTTGTGTGGTGTTGTGTAGTGTGTGTGTTTGTGTATTGTATGTGTGTTTGTGTTGTATGTGTGTTGTTTGTGTAGTGTGTTTGTGTGTTGTGTGTTTGTGTTGTGCATGTGTGTACGCATATGTGTCAATGTCAGTGCATATATGGATCAGTCTGCACGTTTTGACACTTTGAAACCTGAAACTGGTGTGTGTGTGGCACAGGCCCTGCTGACCAAGCTGGAGTCGGAGAAGGGCAGCATTCAGAAGGACATCGAGCAGGGCAAGAGGCTGGCACAGGAGCGTAACGCTCCCGCCTTCATCTCACAGACCACGGCTGACCTGGAGAGGAAGTGGAAGGACACCAATGAGCTGGCCCAGGCCAAGCATGCCAAGCTCAAGGTACGCTTTTTTGGTTGTTGTTTTTTTTTTTACAGGGTTCTTTGCATAGTCGTAGAAGGCTGGAAAAGTGTGAGTGTGAGAACCATTTCCAGAACTGGAAAAGTCTTGGATAAATGACAGAACCATTTCCAGGGCTGGAAAAGTGAAGATGAAAATGTCTGGAAAAATTTGAGAACCATTTCCAGGGCTGGATGAAATTTGGAAAGTTGATAATACTTTTGAACATTACCATTCAAAGAGTTAAATGCAATTAAAAAAAAAAAAAAGGGGGGGGGGGGGGGCAAAAATTCAGCATTCATACTGGGATATCTGACAGTGTCTTTTGTCAGCAGTGGAGCAGTGGAATATTTGATTCAGTTTGGCTGTGTCTTTGTTATGGACATTGTTCAGTCTGGTGTGGAAAAGGTATATGGGAAAAGAATTTTGTTTGGTCACTGCTGTGGCAACCCTGTTATTAGGACTTGATGAAACATCTGGTGTTGATTACACACCAGTACACTTGTGCACTGTCTTTGCAAGGGTTCAGTTTCCTGTTCTTTGTTTATTATGTTTCATTCTTTGTTAGTTTACAACAACAACAACAACAACAAAATACTGAAAATGAAGTTTGATATTGAATTGAAATGTTTGGCACATGATACACAAGCATGAACAAATGTGTACCTATGTGCAATCTCATACATGAATGTGCGTAGGTGCGCACATGATAATTCATGTCTTGCTTGCACACAGGTATGCACATACTTGTGCATGCACAAAGACAGACAGATACACAGGTACACACACACACACACACACACACACACATGCACCCCTTTTCACAGGTCTTCTATCAATAATGACAATAATAATGATAATTATAATGGATAATTATATAGCATACTATCCAGAAATCTGCTCTAGGTGTTTTGCAAAACACTTTTTGTATAACACATTACACACCAAAATGTGGCTATCAAACTACACACACACACACACACACACACACACACACACACACACACACACACACACACAGAGAAAGCAAAGTAAAGCTGTTGTTATGCAGCAGTTGTTTCCATTCCGCCCATAATCCAGTCATACCTGGCAGAGACATGTTTTGGACCTCATTGATTTCTGATTGATCAACAATCGCTGCCATTCTTCTCCTTCAATTGATTTTTAGCTCTCACAGCTCACTGACCCCCTCCCACCCTTATCCCCCAGCACCCCTCCTTGGCACTGGCTGTGCTGAGGTAACACAGGCAATGGAGAATTTTCTCACATTGTCAGGAAGGAGACTCTGTGATTCAATGGACAGAGTAAGAAGTAAAAGATTTCTGGGAATTTTAGATTTGATGAGCCATGTTTTGGTTTCTCCTAATGTATTGCATTTTGAAAAAAAAAAAAAAGAAAAGAAAAAAAAAAGAGAATAAAATGTAAGAGACTGTGTTTCAGTGGACAGTAAAGAAGTGAGGAATTTTCAGAAATTTTAGATAAATCATGTATTGTTTTGCTTTGTTTTTCTCTTCATGAGTTACATGGTTAAAAAAAAAAAAAAATAGGAAAACAAATGCATGAGACAGTTTTCTGATTTTTCTGTTATGCAAAGTGGATTCTCTTGTCATTCTGACTCATCTGGATCAAATGCAAGAGGAGTGTTTAGTAATGGGTTCTGTTGCCTTTCTGTGTCTCTGCAGCAATGGCACAGCTGAATAACAATTCTGTTAATGATATTAAGAAAAAGTAGAAGAAGAAGAAATTTGATAATGATAATAATAAATGTATTTATATAGCATTTATAATCTTTTGCAAAAGCGAGTCAGAGCTCCTTCACACCCAGCTTTCACACGTATGCATAACTCTGAAACAAAGAGCTGAAAGACAAAACTTATAAATGCATGCACCGTAGATAGGCTAGAAAAACTATGGACAGAAAAACGTAGGATATTGAGAAGCTCGTTTTTAAAGAAGTTTCAAGGCCAGACTTGAAAGAGCTGAATGCAGAGGTTTGACAAAGCGAAAGAGGGAGATTGTTCCAGAGTATGCCCCAGAGACAGAGAAAGAGTGTGTATTGGTGTTTCTGTCACCATCTGACTACTGATGGCTGTTCTCTGTGTGTTTGTGTCTGTGTGTGTGTTATCAGGAGAAGGTGAAGGACTGGGAGAAGTATGAGGCAGAGAAGGCCTCACTGCTGCAGTACCTGAAGAAAGCAGAGGCAGAGCTGGAGAAGCCCCAGGAAACCCTGGCTCAGGAGATTGCCCAGAAAGAGCTGGAATCAAAACAGGTGGGCATGTTCAAGGAAAAATATTGATCAGTTGTCATTGGCTGCTGATCTGGCATGAATGATGATGTCATGTCTTTGTTGCTTTAATGTGGGCGTAGTGTGACAGGAGCTGTTATATGTGCAATGTGTGTGACAGGAGCTGTCACGCATGCAATGTGTGACAGGAACTGTCATGTGTGTAATGTGTAGCAGGAGCTGAATGCATGCAGTGTGTGACAGGAGCTGTCATGTGTGTAATGAGTGACAGGAACTGTCATGTGTGTAATGAGTGACAGGAGCTGTCATGCATGCAATGTGTGTTATATGAGCTGTAATGTGTGACATGAGCTGTCATGCATGCAGTGTGTGACAGTAGCTGTCATGCATACAGTGTGTTACATGAGCTGTCATGTGTGCAGTGCGTGTGGCAGAAGCTGTCATGCATGCAATGTCTGTGACAGGAGCTGTCAGGTGTGTAATGCGTGTGACAGGAGCTGTGTGCAATGTGTGTGGCAGAAGCTTTATGTGTGCAATATCTGGCAGAAGATGACATGCATGCAATGTGTCTGGCAAAGGTGTCATGCATGCAGTTGTGTCATCTTCAGTTTAACGTCTTTCCACTTGAAGTGATATTAGATGCAATTGTGTGTGACAGGAGATGTGTGCACTGTGTGACAGGAGTTGTTAGGTTAGGTGTGCAATGTGTGTGACAGGAGCTGTCAGGTGTGCAATGTTTGTGACAAGCTGTGTGCAATATGTGTGACAGGAGCTGTCAGGTGTGCAATGTGTGTGACAAGCTGTGTGCAATGTGTGTGACAGGAGCTGTCAGGTGTGCAATGTGTGTGACAGGAGCTATGTACAATATGTGTGACAGGAGCTGTCAGGCATGGAATGTGTCTGACAGGAGCTGTCATGCATGCAGTGTGTTTGACAAGAGCTGTCATGCATGCAATGTGTGTGACAGGAGATGTTTCCAGTGTGTGATAAGCTGTCACGCGTGCAACATATGTGTGACAGGAGCTGCAGTCAGCCCTGCACAAGCTGAAGGGCAGCGTGGGTGAGATGACCAAGCTGAATACAGCGCTGTGCGAGGGTGCCAGCCGTGAGCGTCAGGGTCCCCTGAAGGGGGAGGTGACAGACATGGACCGGCGGCTGGACAGTGTGGGTGAGCGGCTCAACGCCAAGCTGGCTGACCTGGAGATGGCCATCGCCAAGTGGAACGAGTACTACAAGCGCCTCAACAACTTCTGCGACTGGCTGAACCAGCAGGAGGCCAAGCTGACTGAGGTGCTGGACAACAAGCAAGACACGCCGGACGAGCAGCTCAAGAAGTCAGAGGTGGGTGGAGGGGTGGGTGGGCTTGGTTTTCAGCTGTGTGGATGGCGGAATTTTTCATTGTTTTTGTCAAATTTTGCTTTATTTTTGTTCAAAGTTGATTTTTGTTGTTGTTGAAATTTTCATTGTTTTTCTCAAATTTTGTTTTATTTTTGTTCTCAGTTTAAATTTATTATGAGTTTGGTTGACTGCGTGATTTTTGTGTTGCACGAATGCTAGAAGGTAAGGTATATGCATGAACATTTGTAATTGTTTTACGTGCAGTCTGCAGAAATTTTTTCAAGTTTTATGGACAATTTAATATACATCTTGTGTGTTGGTCCTTGATTTACAAGCGTGTGCAAGATGTCATTTCCATTGTTTCTTTCTGGGTTTTTTTTTGCAAATAAGTTGGCTTGACTGTCAGTTTTTGTGTTGGACAGAAACGTTAAATAAAGAAAGGAAAATAATTCCATAAATTGTATGTTTGTCTGAGAATAAGAAATGCAGATGACTGTTTACTTATTCCCTTTTTGACTCACTTGTGTAAACAAAGTGGGTCTATGTTTTAACCCGGTGTTCGGTTGTCTGTGTGTGTGTGTGTGTGTGTGTCTGTGTCTGTGTGTCCGTGGTAAACTTTAACATTGACATTTTCTCTGCAAATATTTTGTCAGTTGACACCAAATCAGGCATAAAAATAGGAAAAATTCGGTTCTTTCCAGTCATTTTGTTTAAATCAATATTGCACCTCTGGGATGGGCACAAAAAAGTAAAAAAATGAAGCCTAATTATATGCAAACTGCATTTACTGTTATATTTATATTTTTTGTATTCTCTAAACTTTGCACTTTGATCTGATATTCTGACCCAACAACAAGAGCAGTCATTATTATCATTTTTTGTTGTTTTATTTATTTTGCAAACGTTTTGGTGCAGATAGTGAAAAAGGGAAATTACTCTGTAATTAATGCTAGTGGAGTTAATTTGCTAAACTGATCTTTCTCATCTTAAACATTACATTTTGAAATTATACTCAATACATAAAAAGCTTGGATTTTTTTTTAAGTGTATCACAAGTGAGTCTTGAAGGCCTTGCCTCTCTTGTTATTACCTGTTATCCCCATGATTTTTGTTTTTAGTAAATAAGATAATTAATCTATTGATATTTGCTACCAGGCTTCTTAAGAGGACATTGATAATATATTCATATTCACGAGGAGGCTTTTAAACTTTGAAAAGCTTGAAGTGGTGACTAATTTTTATTGTATCATTTTTTTACCCCTGACTTAAAGTAGATGCAAATGTTGCAATAGCCTTGAGATGGCCGTAGTGGTCGGTGAGGCTCAAAGAGCCATAATTTGATCTGATTTGATTCATATTTATTGTATTCTTCATGATAAGATAATTCTCATCTCATCAGGCCATCTCATTATTCACATCATCACACCTTGCTGCTCTCCCAGCCCATCTCATTATTCACATCATCATCACCTTGCTGCTCTCCCAGCCCATCTCATTATTCACATCATCACACCTTGCTGCTCTCCCAGGCCATCTCATTCACATCATCACACCTTGCTGCTCTCCCAGGCCATCTCATTATTCACATCATCATCACCTTGCTGCTCTCCCAGGCCATCTCATTATTCACATCATCACACCTTGCTGCTCTCCCAGGCTATCTCTGGCCAGGTGCTGGAGAACCACATCACCCTGGAGAACCTGGAGAAGGATGCCAAGGGCCTGACACAGAACTTCCGCTCCAGGGAGACGGCCGCCCTCAAGTCCAAGCTCACCAGCGTGCGGCGCCAGTGGGAGAGTCTCTGCAGCCGTGCCAAGGACCGCAGCACTGCGCTGTCTGGCAATGTGGCTCACTGGCAGCGCTACCAGACCCTTCACGAACAGCTGATCCCCTGGATCGAGAAGGCAGAGAACTACTGTGCCACCGAGCTGCCCAAGTGCTCTTCTCTGGAGGAGGCCAAGGACCTATACGACCTGCATCAGGTACCACAATGCAATAAAACCAAAAAATGAAATAAAATGAAATACGCTGGCTGAGTGTTAGAATATTACAAATGGAGAAAGTTAAAAAAAAAAAATGTTGGAAAAGAAGACTTGATGAAGTAAATTAGAAGTAAAATAGAAGAATGCTGAGCATTTGAGTATTACAAACAAAACAAGTTGAAGAAATAAATATGTAAGAAAATACGACTTATTTTGACATGAAGTGTCTTATCAAAAGCGAGTCTGGTTTTACAACCTACAGTTTTTATCAGTTTTGTCCATCAGGTGCTTTTTTCATTGGTGTTCCATAATGGAGATAAGTTTTGATATGGAATATCTTTCTGCATCGGGACATACTGTACTGTCATCCCTGTTGTGATAAGAAGGATATCAAAACCTTTCAGTGGCATAACTGAATGATATTTTGAATTGAAATTTATCTCATATCATGTTGAAATTAAGATTGTTTGGAAGAATGTTGCTCTGATGGTAATCCACACTCAACCATGGTAAATTATCATAGCCATACTTGAATTTGATAAATTGAAATCTGTTATTGTATAGTAACTTGGAAATATGAACTATGTTTGAATTGTTTACATAAAAGTCTGTTCTTGCATGCAAATCAAGAAATGTATGCTATGCTTGCGTGGTGATAATAAAAGTATACTGTTATAACTGAGAAATATCTGATTATACTTGAATTTCAAAATAGAAAAAAGTCTGCTTCTTTCTTCTACCCCCCCTTTACAGTATTATGCTTATAAAACCTGGGACTACAACAGAAAGCCTGGGATTGAGAGGGCGGTGAAAGTGATGCTGATGATGACTGTGATGAAGAATCTGACAGTTTGCCAGTACCTACCTGTTCTTCTCTGGTCCTGATATGACTCTTTTGCTCTGAATAGCCATACCCTGATCTGTACTCAGATCTCCGCTCATATTTGCTTTTTTCTGCGGAATAATACTCATAACTTATCTTCGGTCTTGCCTTTACCTCCACTGTCATTTCCACTGATCACAGTCCCTGTGGTCTGAAATGTTGACACTTCTTATCCAAGCGAGTTGACAGAATTTCTCCACTTGTCAATTTTATGGACTCAGCAGTCATCTTGTGTTTGATCGCTGTTCCCATACTTACCTCCACAGGCCACCCCTGTGGGATGCTGGAGGTCTTTCAGAATAGACAGCAGCCCTGCCTTCTGGAAATTCTGTGCCAGAAATTTCCTCTTGCTCTCTTTATTTCAGCTTTTTTTCCTTCTTCACTGTTGCCTCCCTTATCTGCTTCCCAGTCCATTCCCCTTTCTTTTTTTCGAGCAAGTCTTGATACTTTTTTCTCTTTTCTGTAGTCTGTGATGTACTACCTGTGTTGTTTTGCTCTGGCGATTAGGAAGTGAAATTGTAAACACTGGGATGGGCACGAGCTGCCCATTCTGCAGTGCTATTTGCATATATGGCCTTTTTATGTATTTTTTGTTTGCCTCTGAAGTAATGTTGTTTTTTTCTTCTTTTTTTAATGATTTTTTATAATATGCAGATGATAAAGGGAATGGCTGGCGTCCTCAGCATGGCCTAGTCTTATTTGCCATAAGGAGCTAAATGGCGAAGATAATGTGTCATGAACTGTGTTTTTTAGGTTTATCTTTATGGGTTTTATCGTGTTTGTGACAGTTTTGTGTTTAAGTGGTTGGGTGATTTTTGTTGTTGGGCAGTCCTGATATGGCCCTGTGAGGTCAGCGACTATAAGCAACAACAATAATGATAATGATACTAACAATGATAATAATGATAATAACCTCCACAGGCCTTCCTGCGGGAGTGTGAGGAGAACATGCCCATCTTCGACAAGATGAGCACGGAGGCTGGCTACCTGATGGAGCAGCCCAACATGGCCCGTGACCTGGCCGCCATCCAGAAGCGCTGGTCCGGCATCCTCTCCAACTCTGAGGACCGGTCCCACCAGCTGGAGAAGATGCTGGGGGCGTGGTCGGCATACACCAGTGAGCTTGAGAGCTTCCAGGAGAACCTGGACCGCCTTCAGGGCCGCCTGGCCTCAGACCCCAACGTGGGCACCACGGATGTGCAGGTGCTGGAGCATGAGCTGGCTCTGGCCAAGGTGAGTGGCAGTGTGGTGTCACGGCGACAGAGGCAACAGGGTCATGTCTTCTTTGGCTGACAGTGTTGGATGGGGAGTGGTTGAGTGAGATGGGAGTGGGGGATAGGGGTGGGAGGAGGGAGGTAAAAGGGTGGGAAAGTGGTTGTGCGTGTGTGTGTGTGTGTGTGTGTGTATTATTGAAAGTGGGTGTATGTGATTGTGTGTGCGGGTGCGGGTGTATGTTTGTACATGTGTGTGTGTGTGTGTGGTGAAGCAAACCACTCTTAAAAAACAAAAAAAAAACTAACTCTTTTCCATGATCCCACAGACTCTTCAAGAAGAAGTGCGCAGTCAGCAGCCCCACCTGAACGCGCTGCAGCGTCAGTTTGAGCAGTTGGCTCCTCACGCCAGCCCAGAAGGACTGCAGGTCCTGCGGTCCAAGCAGGACTCTGTGCGTGGCAGCTTCGAGGATGCCAGTGCCGCCGTGGCTGAGAGGCAGCAGACCCTGGCCTCGGCTCTGCAGCACCGGCGTGACTTCTACGGTCGTCTGAACGACATGGAGAAGTGGGTGAAGAAGATGCAGCGGAAGCTGGACTCAGGCAGCGAGATCTACGCTGATGAGGTCGGGGACACTCTGGCCAAGCTGAAGGTAAGTCATCCTTTTTTTTGTTGGTTTTTTGTTGGTTTTTTTGTTACTCGAAGCCTGACTAAGCGCGTTGGGTTACACTGCTGGTCAGACATCTGCTTAGCAGATGTGGTGTAGCTTATATTGATTTGTCTGAACATTGTGACACCTTGAGTAACTGAACTGTTTTTGTTAATGATAATAGATTTTTTTTTTAATTGAGTGCCATGAATGATGTTTCTTGAGTGCAACAAAGTTATGTGGGTGTTGTATTTGACTTGCTTGAATTTATTATTAGTAGTAGTTTGTATTATTTGTAAAATTTTTTTGTATCCTATGGTTTGATGGATCATTTAAAGCTTTTAGGGTTATTCTCTGTTAAATGTGTTTTTACAGGCATTGTTCTGAATGAGTGTGCTATCTTTTGTGATTTTGTTTTTAATTCTTGCTCCCCTTTTCCATTATTTATTGTTAAGAATATTATTATTGTTATTATTATTATTAGTAGTAGTAGTAGTAGTATTGCTTTTTATTTCTATTCTTTGTCATTCTTTCTCTTGTAGTTTGTTTAGTCTTCTTTGGATGGTTTGACAAGTATTCCCTTAAAGGACTGGATACAGTGATAAGGACCATCAAACTTGGGTCGTCTTTCGCTGATGTTGATTATTTGAATGTGTTCCAGATAGAATTGGATAGAATAGAATGTCTTTATTACCAAGTCTACTGGGGTCACAAGTAATATTGGGGAGTGGGGGTGGGATGGGGGGATAGTTCATCAATGGTACAATTATGACTCAGAAATCATATAATCATAGAAGATCACGTTACACCCATCACCATCAACTCACTGCCGCTGTCTTTCCCCCCAGGTACTGAGGAAGGAGTGCGGGGAGCAGGACCCAGCGTTCCAGGCCCTGCAGCAGGAGTTCAAGGACCTGATCCAGAACTGCAGTGAGGAGGAGAAGGCCGTCCTGATGGACCGCTTCGACAAGCTGGTGGAGGGCTACACACGCATGGAGGACCTGATTGGGGAGCGGGAGGACCTGTGCCAGCAGTGGGGCCAGTACAGCCAGACCCACAAGGCCGCCCAGGCCAAGCTGAAGGGACTGCAGACACAGCTGGCTGCCCCAGACATCCAGGAAGAGGAGGTTAGGGCTGTCACTGTTCTGTTCTCACAGCATGGTGGGGGGAGTGGGGGGATGGGGGCAGGGGGATGTTGAATCATCTGTGTTGGAGTAGTGAGTCTGTGGAAGAGGAGGAAGGTGGTGGAATAAATAATTTTCCTAAGTTGTACTTCCATATTTCAGATATTCACTTTTTGATTCCGTTTTCCATTTACTCTGTTTCCCCCAACTCCCCATTCAACTGCCCCATCCTCTTCTATCTTTCAGATGATAACATTCAAATATGGAGATTAATACTTTTAACTCGTTGACTTGCACCCAACCACTGCTAAGGCATTGAAAATCATTTTATTAAAAAGTTTCCACGTTCCAGCATGTGCGTGGCCCACAAGTAGGGGAACTAACTTCTGCAGTATTTCCGGCTGTGTCCACATGTGTCAGTTTGGAAGAAAAACAGGTCAATTTCAGTATATTTTCTGCCTTTTTCCACATAAACATGGCAGGAAAGCCTGCCAAGGCTGTGAACTCCCAAGGGTTGAATGGGTTAAAAAATGTCTACACTCACAGACCATGTGATGGGACACCTAAAAGAATACCCCTTCCTGTGGTGCAGGTGGCGCGGATCCTGGAGGAGATAGAGGAGGTGAAGAAGACCCTGAGTCCCTGGAGCCGAGAGGCAGAGGCACTGGATGAAAAGATGACCTCTGCCCAGATGGTCATCAAGGACCGACCCTCACAGAGGTCACTCCACTTCGGCTCTGAGCTGCAGGTAATTAGTGCAGGATGTTTATTATTATCGGCATGTTAGTAGTATTTTTTTCTTTTTTCTTAAAATTTTTTACTTTTTTTTATTTTTTACATCATTCAAGCAGTGTGTGTGTGTGTAATATTGTGTGTGATGGGCCTATGGGGTGGGGGTAGAGGCAAGCAAATTTCTGTGTTTGGCTTCATGGAAAATGTGAACCCTGATTATGAGAGAGTTAAACAGTTATCTTTTGTGAAATGGACTCCTCCTGCACATCGTGAGTGGATTGGATGGAATGTATAGGTTTTTTCCAAGGCAGACAGTTTAGGTAGCAGATATTTGACTGACTAAAAAATTGACATGAACTGATGGCCCATCAGCTAGCTGGCACACTCAGTCATAATTCTGAGGTGGCACCCTCACATAGGTCAGAAATAACTGTATAGACGCTCCATTTGAACAGGTACTGGAACATGAGAATTTTGTTGACTGGGTCTTGAGAATTTAGATATATGTGTAATTTTAAGTCTGGACTGAAGGGTCTTTGGAGCTGACAAACCAAAAAATAACAAAAACCAACAAAACAAAGAAGCCTCCCCTCCACCCCTCCACCCCCCCCCCCCCCCCCAAAAAAAAAGAAAAAAAAAAAGAAAAAAAGAAAACAAACAAACAAAATCAAAAGAAAAAAGAAAGTGTTGTGTCTCAAAGCAACAGCTCAGTTGAATTGCATCTTCTGAATTCCACAAGCTCCTCGCCTTAAAAAAAAAAAAGATAAAAAAAAAAAATCCAACAAACAAGCAGTTGGAAACTGCCATATCTATCTCTCTCTCTCTCTCTCTCTCTCTCTCTCTCTCTCTCTCTATATATATATATATATATATATATATATGATCAAATGTTGAATAATGAAAAACCAGTTTCACATCATCATCATCACCTTCAATAGTGTGTGTCATGTCTATCATTTGCAGAAAGTGGTCTTCTCACAGTTATTTCCCCTGAACAGATGTTTTACTAAAAATAAAATTGATGCATTTTGGGTAAAGCCTTCTACAAACTCATTCATGTCTTCTGAACAAATGTTTGTGCAATGTGCCACATGGTTATTTTGATTAAGGAAAAAAAATCATTTTGTGTTTTAGAAATAAAACGAAATTTTGAAATAAACTTTTATTGAAAGCCTTTCTAAATTTTATAAACGAGCCTTCTGATTATCCCAAATGACATGGAATACTCAATAGATTTAGCATAAGTAATTTTTTACGGCAGGTCTGATTGACTGCCCATGATGTATATAGAACAGAAAGGAATTAAATTAGATGTACTGCATGTGACTGAAGGTGTGTGAGTGTCTGGGAGCTAGGGTATAATTATATTGGGGTTTGTTGCTGGTGAACTTAGAGTTATGTACCTGTCTGTGGGAATGGGAGTGCACCTGCACAAAGCATGCGTGAATTCTGTGTGATTGATGTTACGTTTGTGTGAATTAGTATGTACATATATGTAATTCTGCTGAGAGATGCTTCATGTGTTTGTGAACTGCACATATGGTATTGCCATTGTGTGTATTGGGGGAAGGGGGGGATCTGGGAACATACATTTGTCAATTAGGCCTTGGCGTTTCTCAGTCTGCAAATTGGTGTATGTGTGTGTGTGTGTGTGTCTTTTTTCTTTCTTCTTTTAAAAAAAAATATGACCTAGGGTAGACTCTCAAGGTCTGATCGGCATGTTGTGTTTCTACAAAGATCAGGCATCTGCCTTTTTCCTTCCTTTCACAGCAGATTAGGTGTAGCATACATGGATCAGTCTGCATGCTCCTTGGACCTGAAACTGAAACTCTATGCAATGTCTCATCTCAGTGAGGTAACAACTCTCCACTGACATGTTCACTCATATGTACAAGCCATATATGTACCTTGCCATGTAGGTAGCCTTACTTCATTTTCAGGGGTATGCGAGTTATGTTCTCATTTCCTTAACTCACCAAATTCTGGCATTGATTACAGGATTTTAAACATGTGACTTTAATCTGCTTGTGTATACACCCAGTGGGGATTCACACACTAGCAGGTTTATACATTAGTTGACCTGAGAGATTGGAAAACTTTCAGGCCTTAACCCACAAGGTGTGCCAAAATCAGGAATCGAACTCCGGAAACTTAAGTGAGAATCCAGAACTTGAACTGTTTGGCCACAATCACTGGGACAAAACTGAAACTGACACTTGACCTTGGTGTGTGTTTGTGTGTGTGTGTGTGTGTGTGTGTGATGTATGTGTGTGTGTGCATTTGTGTGTGTATGTGTGTGTGTGTGTGTGTCTGTGCGTAAAGCCCTGGAGAAGCTTTGTGAAGTGGTGGGTCAGTCCGTGTTAGGGTTTATAATGGTTAAAAAAAAAAAAAGGAAAAAAGAATTAAACATAAAAAAAGAAACAGAAACTTGAAGTGTGTGTTGTGTGCGAAGCCCTGGAGCAGCTTTGTGAAATGGTGGCGCAGTCAGCTCTATAACTGAAACAGAAAGGAAAAATAAAACAAAAAGAAACTAACCCTCACCCCACCAAAAAAAAACCCAAAGCAGAAACTTGATGTGTGTATTGTGTGACAGGCCCTGGAGCAGCTTTGTGAAATGGTGGGGCAGTCAGCTCTATAACTGAAACAGGAAAAAAAAAAAAAATCAGAACTCCTCCCCAAACCGAAATGAAAAAAAAAAAAAAGAAGAAAAGACAGAAGTGAAACAGAAACCCTGACTCAACAATGTGTGTGTTGTGTGTACCCCCAGTCCCTGGAGCAGCTGTGCGACTCCGTGGGCCAGTCGGCGGCCCAGAAGGAGGAGCACCTGGGGGAGGTGCAGCAGCTGAGGACAGACTTTGGTGCACGGAGAGATGCCCTCCTCTACGCCCTCCATGCCCTGCAGGACAGGGCACACTCCACCAAGGCTGGGGAGTCCTCTCTGCAGGGCGTCCGTGACCTCATCAGGGACATCGAGGTGCGTGGGTTTCTTTATATTTAGAGGGTAACAGATTAGCACTGATGTGCTTTTTTACACAAGTCCCCACCCTGAACAGGGTCTACACTACACAATACTAGATAAAATCATAAGCATGGTGATACATAGGAAAAAAGAACACTTAAAACACACACACACACACACACACACACACACACACACACACACACACACACACACACACACACACACACACACACACACACACACACACACACATCCATATGCAGTCAGATGCATGCTTGAAAACACTCAAATATGCATGTGCACACACATATAATTTACTCACAAACTCGTACACACACAGGGAGACTTGTGCAGGCACTCACACAAGCACACATACACATTCACTCACTCTCTCTCTCTCTCTCTCTCTCTCTCTCTCTCTCTCTCTGACGGTTTAACAGTGAACATGGATAAAACTAACATTATTGTATTTAGAATGGGTGGACATCTGTCAGTGCACGAAAAATGGCTTTATGGAAATGAGGATGTTAAAGTTATAAATTCATATAAATATTTGGGAATGATATTCTCAACAAAATTAAGCTTAAATTATGCTTGGGAAGAATCTTGCAGGAAAGCAAAGAAAGGTGTTATTGAAATATTGAATTCATTAAAAAAGCTTAAGTCTATTGATTACTGTTTGTTTTGGAAAATGTTCGATACACAGATTGAACCTATACTTACATATGCAGCCGAAGTTTGGGGACTAAAGGTAAATTCACAGATGGAAAAAGTACATACTTATGCAATTAAACGTTTTTTAAATGTGCCAATTCATTCATCCAACACAATGTTATATGGGGAAACGGGCAGATATCCTTTGTATATAAGAACATTTGTAAAATGCATTAAGTATTGGTTGAAATTATTGAAACTTCCACAATCACGTTTACCCAGACAGGCTTACGAGATGATGTTGTTACAAATGGAATTAGGAAAGGAAAACTGGACTTATAGTGTAAAAAAGGTTTTGTCTGAACACGGTTTTGGAATTGTGTGGATGTATCAGGAAGTGGGAAATGAACAGCAGTTTATATCAGAATTTAGAGATAGATTGATTTGTTCTTTTAAGCAAAATTGGCATTCAGATATGGAAAGCAAAGAGAAATATAGTTGGTTTTTCTCATTCAAAAGTATATTTCATACTGAAAAATATCTAACAGTCATCACAGATAAGTGGCACAGGTTAAATTATGCAAGATTTCGGCTACGGACATTTGGTTTCAATGCAAATAAATTGTGGTTTCAACCTGCAGCATCCACAGAATTGCCATGTCCTTTGTGTGCATCTAGTGTAGATGACGAAAAACATTTTTTGTTTCATTGTAAATTATACGATAAAGTAAGAGAAAAATGTACATTTTTTGAATCTCATCTAGCTAAAAGACATGATGTTTTTTCTGTTTTATCGTCTGATGATGAATATATCATACAGTCAGTAGCTAAATTTATCTCAGAAGCACAAAAAATAAGGCATAATCACTATGATCAGAACACACCAGAGTAAATGAGGAGGATATCCATATGTAAATTTTATTTTCTTATGTTAATTTGGTAAGGTAGATAATTGATATATTGAACTATTTCACTCCTAGAATGGGTGGTCGAGTTTGATTGATTAGTTTCTTTGTGTGTGTGTGTGTGTGTGTGTGTGTTCCGCTTGCTTAATGTATCGTGAGAGAGTTATATTTAGAGATTTTGTTTGTTTGTTTGTTTGGTGATGAAATGCTGTTAAGCAGAATGTTGCTTTGCATTTAAGAGGATTTAAGAATTAATCCCCGTCACCCCCTTGTCAATAGACCATTACAGGTAATGACAATAAAAATGTCAAAGTGTCAAAGTGTCAAAGTGTCTCTGACTGTGTACTTTTGACCTCTCTCTAGGGGCCAGAGGCCTGGAGATTAAAGTTTTGTTCTTGTTCTTGTTTTTGTTCTCACACACACACACACACACACATAAAAAACCCCAGCATCTTGACTGTTAGTAGCCTTTAGCTTTGACACTGAAAATTTGTCGGTACTCTCAGCATATCCTACACTCCTCTGTATCCAGGGCATCCGAGATGACGTGTTTGCCCACAACCCTGACTACGAGCAGCTGCGTGAACTGGGTCGTCAGATCATGCATGCCGACCCACTGAAGGCCGGGGAGATTCAGTCACAGCTGTCCCAGGTGAGGCCTGTGTGTGTGTGACTGTTGACCACAGACAGGTGTAGTGGTCAGGTGGATCGATTGTGGAGGATTGTGGTTGTTGTGTGTCAGTTAGGCTGCAAATTATAGCATGTGTGTTGCGTTTGTGTGTGTGTGTGTGTGTGGTGTGCTTTTGTATGGTTGTTTCAGTGTGTGTGTGTGCATGTGTGGGTGGGATTGGGTTTGCTGAGCGTGGCCCTTTTATTGCTCTGGTTTTATTTCAATCATTTGCCCTCTACATATCTTTCAGTTAACTAGAATGTATTCAGTGTTTTTTTGTTTTTGTTTTTTACTACACACACACGCACACATGTGCGCACACACACACACGTATGCTTTCTTGTTCCTTTTCTGTCACTTACCCTTCTCCCTTCATGGGCTGCCAACACAACCACCAGTACACCCATGAATGCGAAATGAATGCTAACCTCTGCACCTTGCTGTCAATACCCAGTACAAACCATAAAACAAAGTGCAACTGGAACAAACAACAGCACACCCATATTTATGAAACGAACATTATCCCCCCCCCATTTACCTGTGAAAACAAAGTATGGTTGCCTATATAGTGGGGGTAAAAACAGTCATGCTAGTAAAAACCCACTCATACATGTATACGAGTGAACGTGGGAGTCGCAGCCCACGAACAAAGAAGAAAAACCCCCTTCACACTGTGACATCTCTGCAGGTGAGTGAGCTGTGGGAGGGCCTGCAGAACAAGCTAGGTGAGCAGCACCAGTACTACAGCAGCGTGGCCAACCAGTGGCAGGCCTACAACGACGCCAAGCGCGGTGTGGGGCGAGTGCTGGAGGCTGTCAGCCCCCTGGCGGAGGACAGCAAGGCCTACACCAACCAGAATGACGTCAGACGTGCCCTCGAACAGCACAAGGTAAATAGAGAGAGTTACCGCTCTTTATTATTTGTTAATCATTTGCTGCTCCTGGCTTCATTGTTTATTAATTTCTTGCATAAGGTAAAGTTTGGGGTTGGGGGAAATGCGAGTGGTTTATTCATCAGACCATGGCCCCTTCGAAGGGGTATGTGAACAAATGCTGTAACAAAATGTTCAATAACTAAAACAAACTTCAAGAAAATGATACTGAAAATGAGAAGCAGTAGTGAAGGGGCTGAGGGAGGGAGGGAGACACACACGAGAAAACAACACACGCAAGAGCAATTAAAAAGTGCAGACTAATGTTGCACACGTCCAGTGTTAGAACTGACACAAAGAAATTGTCCATGAATTATGTAAACATGGAGACGTAGAATTGTACATGACTGTGTGTGTGTGTGCGTGTGTGTGTGTGTGTGTGTGTGTGAGTGAGTGAGTGTGCTGATGTCATCATTTATGAACCTGTCCCTTCTGGTTTTGCTAGTTGTTCGACAGAGACATTTCATCTCACAAGTTGTGAGACTGCTCAAGGGAATTGCTCAAGAGGTCAGGATGGGAACAAAGACTGCGTTGATCAGTTTTACTTTGGTTGTTCAGCAAGTCAAGGGGGCTGACAACAAGAACAAAACACATCCGATTCAGACAGTACGGTGCTCCCCGCTGTGTGCAGAATGCAGAGTTTGAGCTCCACGCCAACCAGAGCCAGCTGGACCACATGAACACCAAGGGCATGCAACTTCTGGAGGAACTGCGGTCAGTGCCCAACTTTGACCCCTCCGTCATGGAGCATGACCTGGATGAGGTCAACCTGCAATGGGAAAACACCAATAAGGTACTGTGTTGTTACGAATGTTTTTATAGTGTGTGCAGGTGATAGAGAATGATGTTGTTGTATGATGTGTTTGTGTGTGTGCAGGCAATAAGAGGATGATATTGTTGTTGTCTGTTGCGTATATATGTGCAGGCGATAAGAGGATGGTATTGTTGTCTGTTGCGTATGTGTGTGCAGGCAATGAGGATGGTATTGTTGTCTGTTGCATATGTGTGTGCAAGCGATAAGAGGATGATATTGTTGTCTGTTGCATATGTGTGTGCAGGCGATAAGAGGATGATATTGTTGTCTGTTGTATATGTGTGTGCAGGCGATAAGAGGATGGTATTGTTGTCTGTTGCATATGTGTGTGCAGGCGATAAGAGGATGGTATTGTTGTCTGTTGCATATGTGTGTGCAGGTGATAAGAGGATGATATTGTTGTCTGTTGGGTATGTGTGTGCAAGTGATAAGAGGATGATATTGTTGTCTGTTGTATGTGTGTACAGGTGATAAGAGGATGATATTGTTGTCTGTTGTATGTGTGTGCAAGCGATAAGAGGATGGTATTGTTGTCTGTTGCGTATGTGTGTGCAGGCGATAAGAGGATGATATTGTTGTCTGTTGCATATGTGTGTGCAGGCGATAAGAGGATGGTATTGTTGTCTGTTGCGTATGTGTGTGCAGGCGATAAGAGGATGATATTGTTGTCTGTTGTATGTGTGTGCAGGCGATAAGAGGATGATATTGTTGTCTGTTGCATATGTGTGTGCAGGCGATAAGAGGATGATATTGTTGTCTGTTGTATGTGTGTACAGGCGATAAGAGGATGATATTGTTGTCTGTTGCGTATGTGTGTGCAAGCGATAAGAGGATGATATTGTTGTCTGTTGTATGTGTGTGCAGGCGATAAGAGGTGTTGTATGTGTGTGCAGGTGATCAGAGGATGATATTGTTGTCTGTTGTATGTGTGTGCAAGTGATAGATGATGATGTTATTGAATGGTGTGTGTGTGTGTGTGTGTGTGTGTGTGTGTGTGTGTGTGTGCCGGTGATAGAGGATGATATTATTGAATGATGTGTGTGTATGCAGACAATAGAGGAGAATATTGTATGTTGTGTGTGTGTACAGGCGATAGAGGATGATATTGTATGTTGTGTGTGTGTACAGGCGATAGAGGATGATATTGTATGTTGTGTGTGTGTGTGTGTATACAGGCGATAGAGGATGATATTGTATGTTGTGTTTGTGTGCACAGGATGATATTGTATGTTGTGCGTGTGTGTATATATGCAGGCGATAGAGGATGATATTGTATGTTGTGTTTGTGTGCACAGGATGATATTGTATGTTGTGTGTGTGTGTATATATGCAGGCGATAGAGGATGATATTGTATGTTGTGTTTGTGTGCACAGGATGATATTATTGTATGTTGTGTGTGTGTGTATATATGCAGGCGATAGAGGATGATATTGTATGTTGTGTTTGTGTGCACAGGATGATATTATTGTATGTTGTGTTTGTGTGCACAGGATGATATCATTGTATGTTGTGTGTGTGTGTGTATGCAGGCGATGGAGGATGATATTATTGTATGTTGTGTGTGTGTGTGTGTGTGTATGCAGGCGATAGAGGATGATATTATTGTATGTTGTGTGTGTGTGTGTGTATGCAGGCGATAGAGGATGATATTGTATGTTGTGTTTGTGTGCACAGGCGATAGAGGATGATATTATTGTATGTTGTGTGTGTGTGTGTATGCAGGCGATGGAGGATGATATTATTGTATGTTGTGTGTGTGTGTGTATGCAGGCGATGGAGGATGATATTATTGTATGTTGTGTGTGTGTGTGTGTATGCAGGCGATGGAGGATGATATTATTGTATGTTGTGCATGTGTGTACATGTGATAGAGGATGATATTGATGTGTGTTGTATGTGTGTGTGTGTGTGTGTGTGTGTGCAGGCGATAGATGATGATATTCTTGAATGGTGTGTGTGTGTGTGCAGGCGATAGTGGATGATATTGTTGAATGGTGTGTGTGTGTGTGTGTGTGTGCAGGCAAAAGAGGATGATACTGTTGAATGATGTGGGGGTGGGGGTGTGCAGGCGACAGTAGATGATACTGTTGTATATATATATTGTGTGTGTGTGTGTAGGCAATAGAAGATGATATTATTGTATATTGTATTTGTGAGACCAGGCAGTAGTGGATGATATTGAATGGTGTGTGTGTGTGTGTGTGTGTGTGCAGGCAATAGAGGACCACAAGGAGAACCTGGAGGCCCAGTTGGTGTGCTGGGACCAGGTGATGACGGGGAAGGACGAGGTCACACTCTGGGTCAACAGCATGCTCAGCAAGCTGGACGACAGCTGTCGACACTTCGATGATGCCGTCAGCGTCGAGTCCAGGCTTAACAAGTTCAAGGTACTGTCAGAACATGTGGTCTGGATGCCCGATGTGAGGGTGGGATGTGGTGGGTGTGGTGGTGGTGGTGTGTGTTTGGGTGGGTGGGCTGGGTGCAGGGAATGTATGGTTGTGTTTGACCATGCTCTGAAATTTCCCCTGTGAGGGATTAATGATGTGGTATTCTTTTGTATTGTGTTGTGTTGTATTGTAATGTATTTTGTGTTTGTATTGGTGTGTCATATGTACGCGTTTGGGTAAAAGTAGTGTGCTTGTGTGTGTGTGTGTGTGTGTGTGTGTGTGTGTGTGTGAGAGAGAGAGAGAGAGAGAGAGAATGTGAGTGTACATGTGTATGTATGCGTGCATACATGAAATGTATTATCATGTGTGTGCTTGCTTGTGGAACAGACAGGCTGATGAGTGTGTGTGAATATGTCCGTGCGTGTTTTCTTTTTGTTTATTCTTTACTCTGTGTGTCTAGATGCACAAACATAAGGGAGTGTGTGTCCATGTTTGCATGTGTGTGTGTGCAAGGCAGAAGATTGTTCAACAGTATGCTTCTAATTGTAATGAAGTCCATTTGTTTGTGTGGTTGTGTGTGGCTGTTGTGCACATCTAATGGAGTATATAAAATATTCATGTATGCTCTCAGTATATACACAAACACAGACAAGTAGATACACACAGAGACACAGACACACACACACAGGCACAGACAGACACACACACACAGACAGACACAGACACACACAGACACAGACAGACGCACACACACAGACACACACACAGACACATAGACACACACTTTCTCTCTCTCTCTTTCTCCCCTCTCTCTCTCTCTCTCTCTCCACTGCACATCAATAGTGTACTAACTGTGCCGTTTTCCTCTGGCGATGAGGTAGTAATTTTGTAAACACTGGAATAGGCATTAGCTGTCTATTCTGCAGTTATTTGACTATTATTGTCTTTAAAAAAATTTTCATTCCCCTTCGTTTTTTACACCTAATCCACAGGAGGAAGCCCCATACTACGAGGAAGTCATGACGGAAGTGGCCCAGAAGATCGCTGACCTGAAGGAGCTGAACCAGGGGCAGAGCATCCCGTCCCTGGAGAGCACGCAGCGGGACCTGGAGGAGAAGTTTGAGCGCGCCCACTCCCTGGCCAATCAGCTGTCGGCCACCATGGCAGACTTTTCGGAGGAGCAGAGGGGCCTGCATGGGGCCATGGACCAGGAGACGGAGTGGCTCAACCAGCTGAAGGACCTGCTGTCCCGCTGTGATGACATGTCTGGGGAGGACCGAGACATCATTGCCAGGCTCTCCGACTGTAAGGTGGGTGGGTGCATAGCAGGAGGAGGAGGAAGAGGATATGGGGTTACGTTTCTGATGTGATGAGAGAAAAGCAAAAGAAAAACAAAAATTAATAGTATTAAAGTCCATAGATGCTCAGAATGTGTTGTATTGGTGCCACCCGCTTGTCGTTGATTTTGTGTTCTTGGTAAAGACACTTTACTCTGTTTTCCCTCACTCCACTCAGGTCTGAATGGGTACTTGACTTCAGTTTGGGAAGGTTAAAACAGTGGAAGAGAGGACTGGGCTCCACATTCCTTTGCAGAGCCCTAGACTCAGTGGATTTGACTGTCCTTATGACCATAAAAGGCTTAGGGACGTTTAACCTTCAAGGCCCGATCAGCTCTTTGGGTTGAAGTGAAGATCAGGCATCTGCTTTTTCTTTTTTCAAAATGATTTTACAGCAGATGTGTAGCATATGTGGATCAGCCTGCATGCTTTGACACCCCCTTGAAACTGAAACGGAAACTTTCTCCCCATCATGAGCAGGCCCTACAGGAAGACCTGGCCTCCCACAAGAAGAAGGTGGCAGCCATCCAGGACAAGACGGCAGCTCTGCTGAGCAAGTACCCCTCAGTGGAGATGTCCAGCCTGGCCAAGGATGCCAACGTGCTGGCCAAGAAGCTGGAGTCCATGGTTGGGCGTGCGGAGCGCATCGAGGACACCCTGCTGGGCGCCCTGGAGCAGCACTGCCTGGAGGCCCAGCAGCAGCAGGAGCGGTGGCTGTCCGCAGCCAAGGAGAAGGTGGCTTGGTGCGGGGACCTGGGCGGGGACCGCTACAGTGTTGAAGCCAAGCTGTCCACCATGAAGGTCAGTGCTGTGTGTTGGGATTTGGGAGAGAGTGGAGATTGTTGAGGGCAGGGGTAAGACAGCTTTTTCAGGGCAGGAGAGAAGCTGGAGATTGTTTAGGGCAGGTGAAAGACCAATTTTTCAGGGCAAGAGAGAATCTGGAGATTGTTTAGGGCAGGGGAGAGAGATTTTTTCAGGGCAGGAGAAGGGCAGGAGAGAGAGTGGTGATTGTTTAAGGCATGGGTAAGAGATTTTTCCGGGCAGGAAAGAGAGTGGAGATTGTTTAGGGCAGAGGAAAGATAATTTTTTCAGTGCAGGAGGAGTGAGGATTGTTAAGGGCAGGGGAAAGAGATTTTTTCAGTGCAGGAGAGTGAGGATTGTAAAGGGCAGGGGAAAGAGATTTTTTCAGGGCAGGAGAGTGAGGATTGTAAAGGGCAGGGGAAAGGGATTTTTCCGGGCAGGAGAGAGTCTGGAGATTGTTTAGGGCAGGGGAAGACATATTTTTTTCAGGGCAGGAGAGAGACTGGAGATTGTTGAGGGCAGGAGAAAGGGATTTTTTCAGTGCAGGAGAGAGTCAGGAGATTGTATAGGGCAGGGGAAAGACAGATTTTTCAAGGCAGGAGAGAGACTGGAGATTCTTTTGGGCAGGGGAAAGACAGGAGATTGTTTAGGGCAGGGGAAAGATGAGACAGAAACTGAAACTGTCACATGACTGTGTGTAGGAGTTGACCAAGAACATGGAGGAGGGAGAGCGGAAGCGGGCGGAGGCCCTGGCCCGGCTGGAGGCAGTGAGAAGTGTGCTGCCCCGTGCCAGACTGACCGACCTGGAGCATCGCAGCAAGACGCTGGAGAAAGACTGGAACCACCTGGTGGGACAGATGGACCAGACACAGTGAGCTGATGTTTTAACGACAAATTGTTTTGGTGTATTAACCACAGTAACTGAACCTTTTATTTTTCTTATTTGAAGTTCATACAAACATGCATCGACCTCCAAAAACTGTTTCACTGTGTGACCTCTTTAAAAAAAATTTTTATTTATACTTTGATACAGAACAAGATTCCACCATTCAGTATTTGATTGAATGATCAGTCACTGCAGACATATTCTGTCAGTGTGTGAGTGTTTAGATATTTCTGCTTTGCAACTATGTTGCAAGGGAATACCTGTATTATTATGGTCTTCATAATACAGAACATATGGCAAAGGTTATGGTACAAGATAAGAATTTTGATGTTGAATAATTGTGGCTGAGTATTTCTACTGATCAAGAATACCATCACAACTTTGATATGAACTAATCATGGTGAGGAATAAGTGAAAGTGGTTGTAAAGAATACCACCATAACTCCATTGTAAAATCATGTCTCTACCTTTCAGTGGTTTTATTTAAACTAAATAATTGTACAAGCTCCTGATGTGACAGTCCAACACATGTGTCACGGTGCAATGGTACTGACAAATATCATGGTGTGTGTCATGGTGTGACATCACTGTGACATGTGATGTTGTGACATCAGGGACAAACTGGAGGGCAGTGTGAAGCAGTGGGAGGCCTACGACACACAGCACGAGGCACTGTCCCAGTGGCTTAGGGACACAGAGGCCTACCTCAGGGCTGAGGCCACCCTCAAACCTGACCTGACCACCAAGAAGAAACAGCTTGACTTCTTCAAGGTAAATGTTAATGGGTATTTATAAAGTGCTCTACCTTCTAGCATAGGAACACAGAGTGCTAACAATTAAAATCAGTGTAGGGAAAAAGGTTCCAAAAAGTAACAACACAGGGCTTTGTAATCAAGACTTAAAAGAACACCGGTGAGAGAAAGGTTGATAATGGAGGCCATTGTTGCTGTGGTTGAAATAAACAGAGAATGCTTTAACATATTTATAGTCACTGCAAGAGGTAGATGTGATGAAGAAGAAAGCTTATCATTATGAAAAGTAAACCAGTGTTAGATATGGTCATCGTGATGTGGGGGAAAAGGGAGGGGATGTTGACTAAGTTATAGATTTATGTTTGTTATAGATTTATGTTGCTGGGTGTTATGTGTTGTACACTCTTCACATCACCCACACAAGATGAACATTGACTGTTGAACAGAAGCAGCCTTTGTTTCAATGCATTGCTACACAAAAATTATGACTTTTAATTACAGTCATGGGCATATAAGAAAAGAGGCATTAGAAATGTTGGTATATTGTTGCACAATAAATCCAATTCATAGGTTGAGGATCTGGCATTCACCGACTTTAGTGAGCAGGTTTTTAAATTGTTTTGTTCTTTTATTGCAGAGTCTGGAAGAGAAAGTGTTATCCCGCCGAAAGGAGTTTGACAACATGCGAGACATGGCCCAGAAAATCTCACACTCCAGTGGGGACACCCGCACAGCCTCCTACGCCAACCAGCTGGTCTCCAGGTTCCAGACCCTGGCCTCTGCTGTCAGGGTAGGCACTGAGGACTTGTGAAATCACTGAGAGAGTATGAGAATTTATTTTTTCACTGTGAAATGACAGTGACGCAGTCAGAGAGTGTGAGGTTTCATTTCTCCACTGTGAAATGACAATGACGCAGTCAGAGAGTGTGAGGTTTCATTTCTCCACTGTGAAATGACAGTGAGGCAGTCAGAGAGTGTGAGGTTTCATTTCTCCACTGTGAAATGACAGTGACGCAGTCAGAGAGTGTGAGGTTTCATTTCTCCACTGTGAAATGACAGTGACGCAGTCAGAAAGTGTGAGGTTTCATTTCTCCACTGTGAAATGACAGTGACGGAGTGAGAGATTATGAGGTTTTATTTCTCTACTGTGAAATGACAGTGACGGAGTGAGAGATTATGCGGTTTTATTTCTCTACTGTGAAATGACAGTGATGCAGTGACATACTTTCTGTGATACTTTTGTTGATTGTGTGAGGAAAACTTTACTGATTTTACATCATAGAAGTATACCAGCCTTTGATGTTGATTTGTTACTAAATATATCAGTATGTAATTTTTTTTTTTTTTTTAGAATTAGAACAATGTTGTTTTTTTGCATCATCTTCAAGAGATATACTTTGCACACAAACATAAATAGATACAAAGATACTCATGTACTTTCATATATGCATGCACACATTGAATGCACAAATAAAACAAACATTCGCAAACCTGTACACACACTCATACATACAGATATTTATTTCAGAATACTACAGCGTTGTGGCTGTTTTGTTTTTTTGTTTTTCTCAGTTTGGATTGTTTGGCACTCTGCTGCTGTTGTATAGTCTGTGTCTCCCCTTGCTGTAGGTTGACTCTGTGTCTGACTGTCCCTGTGGTTTGCAGGAACACGTGGAGCAGTCAGAGTCTATGTCTCCCCTTGCTGTAGGTTGACTCTGTGTCTGACTGTCCCTGTGGTTTGCAGGAACATGTGGAGCAGTCTGAAAGTCTGTGTCTCCCCTTGCTGATGGGTGACTGTGTCTGACTGTCCCTGTGGTTTGCAGGAACATGTGGAGCAGTCAGAGAGTCTGTGTCTCCCCTTGCTGTAGGTTGACTCTGTGTCTGACTGTCCCTGTGGTTTGCAGGAACATGTGGAGCAGTCTGAAAGTCTGTGTCTCCCCTTGCTGATGGGTGACTGTGTCTGACTGTCCCTGTGGTTTGCAGGAACATGTGGAGCAGTCTGTGTCTCACTTTCCTGGTGTTGACTGTGTCTGACATTTCCCTGTGGTTTGCAGGAACAAGTGGATCAGTCTGAAAGTCTGTGTCTCAACTTTCCTGATATTGACTGTGTCTGACTGTCCCTGTGGTTTGCAGGAACATGTGGAGCAGTCAGAGAGTCTGTGTCTCCCCTTGCTGTAGGTTGACTCTGTGTCTGACTGTCCCTGTGGTTTGCAGGAACATGTGGAGCAGTCAGAGAGTCTGTGTCTCCCCTTGCTGTAGGTTGACTCTGTGTCTGACTGTCCCTGTGGTTTGCAGGAACATGTGGAGCAGTCTGAAAGTCTGTGTCTCCCCTTGCTGATGGGTGACTGTGTCTGACTGTCCCTGTGGTTTGCAGGAACATGTGGAGCAGTCAGAGTCTGTGTCTCCCCTTGCTGTAGGTTGACTCTGTGTCTGACTGTCCCTGTGGTTTGCAGGAACATGTGGAGCAGTCTGAAAGTCTGTGTCTCCCCTTGCTGATGGGTGACTGTGTCTGACTGTCCCTGTGGTTTGCAGGAACATGTGGAGCAGTCTGAAAGTCTGTGTCTCCCCTTGCTGTAGGTTGACTCTGTGTCTGACTGTCCCTGTGGTTTGCAGGAACATGTGGAGCAGTCAGAGAGTCTGTGTCTCCCCTTGCTGTAGGTTGACTCTGTGTCTGACTGTCCCTGTGGTTTGCAGGAACACGTGGATCTGTCTGAAAGTCTGTGTCTCACTTTCCTGATATTGACTGTGTCTGACTGTCCCTGTGGTTTGCAGGAACACATGGATCAGTCTGAAAGTCTGTGTCTCACTTTCCTGATATTGACTGTGTCTGACTGTCCCTGTGGTTTGCAGGAACAAGTGGAGCAGTCAGAAAAGAATGTGGAGGACCACGAGAACTTCACCCAGCGCCACAAGAACTGTGTGGACTGGCTGAAGAAGGCCCACAAACAGCTGGACTCCTGCTCCAAGACTGTGGGTGACGAGGACTCCCTCAAGGAGCACCTGGCCATTGTTAAGGTGTGTAGGGGCTTGGCATGTGGGGGTGAGGGGGTGGGGGGTGAACATGTGTGTGAGAATACGTGTTACATGCATGCACTTTTTTTGTTATGTAATGAAAACTGCTCTAGGTAGTTTACAAAACATAACATTCTACACAACACATTATATTAGTTTCACATACAGACACCAAAATGCACCTATCAAACTATATTATATATATGCAAACACAAATGCATAGATCTGCATACATACAAGCACACATTCATATATAGTTATCTTACTCCACCTACGCCTGTTACCCAGTCTGGAACATAGGTCACCAACAAGCACTGTCCAGCCATCCTGGTCCTGTACCAGTCACTTCAGCTGTCCACAGGTGTGGCACATACATACAGTGTGAACATGAACCAATGCAGCATCTGATAGACAGAGAGCAAGGCTTGATGTGAATAGATCTGCATACATACAAGCACACATCCAAACATACTTACATCCATTCATACAGTGTGAACATGAATTGTTGCAGGATGTGTTCGTTTTGTTCAGTAACACAGAAGGGTGACCATGACATTTTGCAGGACCTGCTGGCAGACAAGGAGCAAAGCTTGGTTTGGAAGCACACATTCAAACATACTTACATCCATATATACAGTGCGAACATGAATTGTTACAAGATGTGTTCATTTTGTTCAGTAGAACGGAAGTGTGAACATGAATCGTTGCAGGACCTCCTGACAGACAAGGAGCAAGGCCTGGCGCTGTTCAACGCGGCCCTGGAGTCCGGAGAGAAGCTGTACCCCAACACGTCCAACGAGGGCCGCGAGGAGGTGCGGCGGGAGCTTCGCAGCATGCGCGACAGCTGGGAGAGCTTCACTGACTCCCTCAACGACACGCAGCGCGCCCTGGAAAGCAGCCGCATGCAGTGGTCATCCTTCGATGAGAACTTTGAGCAGCTGATGAGCTGGGTCAGCGACATGGAGGCCCAGGTGGTCGCCGAACCCGAGCTCAAGGCCACCCTGCAGGAGAAGAAGGCCCAGCTTCAGGGGCTGAAGGTGAGTTGTTTAATATAATACAGTGGAATACAGTGCAATGAAATATAATAAATACAATACAGTACAATGCAGCACAGCACAGGACAGTATAAGACAAGACAATTCAATGAAGCACAATGCAGTATAATACAATAGAGTACAATGCAATGCAATACAATACAATATATTGCAATGCAATGTAATGCTCTGCAATGCAATGCAGTACAATGCAGTACTTCTTTACTCATCCAAAAGTGTCAATTATGTAAAGAACAGGTACTCTCCCTAAGATGGAGCATGCCTTTTGTTTCTATTTGTTTTTAGTGTCCTGTTCAACCCTTTGCAACCAGCCTGTAGGACAGGCACTTTTTTTAATTTGTGTACACACACACACACACACAGAGATATATATATATATATATATATATATATATATATACACACAGATATATATATATATATATATATCTGTGTGTGTGTGTGTGTTAACATTGCACTGTCCACAATTAAATCAGAACATACTCTGTGTGTTGCATTATGATACTCGGGACACAAAACTAGAAACATCTTGACATTGCCCTGTGATTTTGACCAGAGTTTGTAACAGTGAATAAACATTATAGTTTAGTCAGATGCTGAATCCAGAATGAAGTTAGGACATTGTGTGTGTGTGTGTGCGCGCGCGTGTGTGTATGTGGGTGTCTGCGTGCGTGTGTGTGTGTGTGTGTGGTGGGGATGGGGGTGTGCGTGTGTGTCCACTTGAGTTTGCAATGATGAATGACATATCCAGAATGAAGTGGGAACATTGTCTCTGTTTAGTCATCCACTAGAGTTTGCAAAGGTGAATGAATATTATAGTTTAGTCAGACGCCGTATCCAGAATTAAGTGAGGACATTGTCTCTGTGTGTTGTATGACTCATTTAAGTTTGTAATGATGAATGAATATGAAAGATTATTTAGGTAGTTAAATAGATTCAGTTGGTTTAAATAGATTGATGTGGGAACATTTTGTGTGTTGTGTGATCCACCTGAGTTTGTAATAGTGAATGAATATTAAAGTTCACTTCAATGGTTTATCCAGATTGAAGTGAGAACATTGTGTGCTGTATGTAATAATGAATGAATATTACATAGTTCGCTGGTTTATCCAGAATGAAGTGGGAACATTGTGTGTGTGTTTTGTTTTACTCATTAGGTTAGTAATGATGAATGAATGAATATCATAGTTCACTGGTTTATGCACATCGAAGTGAGAACATGATCTGTGTGTTGTGTGACCTAACTGGATTTGTAATGATGAATGAATACCACAGTTCACTCAGTTGCTGCATGCACAGTGATGTCCTAACACACTGTGTCCCACCAGACGCGGTGCCAGGACATCCTGTCCCACCAGACCATGCTGGACAGCATCAGCGACAAGGGCACGGCACTGGCCTCCGCACAGGTCCACAAGCGAATCCAGCAGCTCAACACCAAGTACAACACCCTCTGCAGCAAGGCACAGGTATGTGTACAGTGGGGCATCACTTTGGATGCTGGTTGACTGTGTAACTATCTACATTTTGGATGCTGGTTGACTGTGTAACTATCTACATTTTGGATGCTGGTTGACTGTGTAACTATCTACATTCTGGATGCTGGTTGACTGTGTAACTACATTCTGGATGCTGGTTGACTGTGTAACTATCTACATTTTGGATGCTGGTTGACTGTGTAACTATCTACATTTTGGATGCTGGTTGACTGCGTAACTACATTCTGGATGCTGGTTGACTGTGTAACTATCTACATTTTAGATGCTGGTTGACTGTGTAACTATCAACATTTTGGATGCTGGTTGACTGTGTAACATCTACATTTTAGATGCTTGTTGACTGTGTAACTATCTACATTTTAGATGCTGGTTGACTGTGTAACTATCTACATTTTGGATGCTGGTTGACTGTGTAACTATCTACGTTTTAGATGGTGGTTGACTGTGTAATTATCTACATTTTGGATGCTGGTTGACTGTGTAACTATCTACATTTTGGATGCTGGTTGACTGTGTAACTATCTACGTTTTAGATGGTGGTTGACTGTGTAACTATCTACAATTGAGAAGCTGGTTGACTGTGTAATTATCTACATTTTGGATGCTGGTTGACTGTGTAACTATCTACATTTTAGATGGTGGTTGACTGTGTAACTATATACACTTTTGGTGTGGTGGGTGTGTGTGCAGGCCCAGGTGCGGAAGGCAGAGAGTGGGGTGGAGCAGCACCAGGCACTACAGGACTCGACCCAGGCATGTCGGGACTGGATGTCTGTGGCCCAGGACCGCCTGGCCGTGTGCGCTGAAACCGGGGGTGATCGCCAGTCCCTGCACAACAGGCTGGAAAGGCTCAAGGTGGGGGGTTTTGATTTTTGTGGGTACCTCTTTTTTTTTTTTCTTTTGGTCGGCTCCTCCATCTCCCACATGTCAGTGGCTTATAATAGTAATGATCATGATAATGATAAGGTAATATTGATGATAATTATAATATCATACTTATTATAGTAATAATAATAATAGTAATAATAGATGATGATATTGATGCTAATAATGATATAGTACTTATGTGGCTTAAACTTACTATACAGTGGGCTGTAAGTGCTGTAAGCGTTGTAAATATTGTTTTCCCTTATGTTATTGTCTTACACAAACGTTGGGTAGCATCTCCAGCACTTTGGGTCTGTGCGTAGGTCAGGCATCTGCTCCTTTATTGTGAAGCAGATGCGGTGTAGCATATATGGATCAGTCCACTCACTTTGACACCTCCTTGAAACTCAAACTCAAGACTCCAAGTTGCTCGTCCAGAATCCTTCAGTTGAAGCTGTATCAGGGTTTGTCAAAAAATCTCGGTCACTCTGTCTTGTCCAACACTTGTAAGTGTTTGTTTTATGTAAATGTTTTGTACTGAGTGAACATGACAGCCTTGCATGTTTTGTTTTTTTTCAAGAGTTTATCTTAGTCTGATCTTCTTGATCATTTTCTGGTCCTAATGATTCATGTTCTGGTCTTTGTAGCTCATATTCTGATCTTAATGATTCATGGTCTGGTCTTGAAGATTCATGTTCTGGTATTAACAATTCATGTTCTGGTCTCCATAATTCATGTTCTAGTCTTAATGATTCACGTTCTGATCTGAATAATTGATGTTCTGGCTGTACCCTCTCCTGGGGATAGCTGTTTGTCAGAGACACCATCCAATATCTGTTGAGAAGCTGCTGCCCACTTTCTTAGAATTACTTCTTCTCCTTCTTTAGCTTCTACTTTTTCATCTTCTCTTCTTCTTTTTCTTTTTCTTCATCTTTCTCTTTGTGAGTTGCAACTCCCACATTCACTGGTATGTACAAGTGGGCTTTTAAGTGTGTGACCATTTTTACCCTGCCATGTAGGCAGCCATAGTCCGTTTCCAAAGCTGAATTGCGTGCTCCTTTCCCCAGGACCTGATCAACACACAGCGTGAAGGAGAGGCCAAGCTGAAGGCTGCGCAACGAGACAGTGACAAAACACTGCCGCAGACCTCAACTGCCGGCCAGGCGGCCATCCAGCGGGAGATGGCCACGCTGCAGCAGGAGTGGGACAGTCTGACCGGCCGCATGGCCAGCACCCAGAAAAGTCTGCAGACCGCCGTGCAGGCTGTGGAGGCTTATGACAACTCCTGTGATGCTCTCAGTCGCTGGATCCGTGACACCGAGTCACAGCTCAAGGACTATGAGATGAAGTCCACGCTGCCTGAGAAACAGGCCCAGGTGGAGAAGTTGAAGGTGGGGGGAGTTTTGTGTGTGTTGTGTAAGGGAGTGTAGGGTGGGTGGGGGGACTGGATGGGGATAGTCATGGTGGTTTTTATTGTTGTATTTTTTTTATCACAGGTTTTATATTTACAGTTGGGAATAGTTCTTGTTGAAGTATGCTAGTCAAAGGATAGTAATGTAGTTCAAAAGAAAATAAATTGTAGATTTACATATTTGGAAATTTGAAGACTTACCCATTCTGGAAATTCATAGTCTAGTAAGTTGAAAGGTCTACATCAAAACATTAAGCAGATCTTTTTTTTTTAATTAAAAAAAAAAAAATCATAAAATGATGAATCACTATATTTAGCATTGGTTGATGTTACTACCCTTACATCTTTAAGGACCATTATGTCGGTGCATGTTTAGTCTCTTCACCAACACAGCCTTCCATGACGGTGACTGCATCGCACTATGTGTGTGTGTATGTATGTGTGTGTGTGTGTGTGTCCATCAGAAAGTGCAGCAGCAGATCTCCAGCAAGCAGAGTGAGATTGACGAGCTGCAGACGATGGCTTCCCAGGTGCAGGGCTCTGACATCCGATTGAACAACTACAGCAGTCAGCTCATGTCCAGATATGAGGCCCTCAAGACCACCGCCAGGGTAGGTGCTGCTGGCTGCTCTCTTCACACTCCTGCCTTTGTGTTCTATGAATGATTGTGTTGCTGTTTGTTTGGTTGGCTGTTTGTGTTGTTATTCTGAGTGTTTTCCTGAGGATGGGAAAGATAGGGATTAATGTCTTGGCTCTGTGGTGGTCTTGGTATTGTGTTTTGCTGTGAATATGTGTGGAATGGTCATGTGTGTGTGTGTTTGTGTGTGTGAAGGGAGCTTGATGGGAGGGAGAGAACATATATACAAACCGCCCTTGTTTTCTGTGATTTTAAAGTGTGGAGTGGCTGCTGATTGATATTATTTTAAATGCCCCATTCGCATACAAAATTATTCTATTTTAATGCTCCTGTTTTGGGGCACAAACAAATTAGAAACACAACACTAGTAATGTCAGCAGAAAGTTATGTTTACAAATTCCAGATTGAAATTGCACACCAAACGTAAAGACGTCTGTACTGTCTGTTTGAAACGGAACAATATATTGCAAAAATACACTGTAACCTGTCCACTTTGAATGCTGAATGGAATGTTACAAACCAGTTCTTTGTATTGAAAATGACAAGGGAAAAGGGTGGAGAACATATCGGGAGCACGCTGGATGCTGTATCTTTTTCATACAAATGGAATCATTGAATGTAAAAATGTCAGCTCTTTTTGCGTATGTGATGTATTGTTTTGTTTTGTTTTCCACATTTTTTTTCTCCTCTTTCAAGTTTGTGCATGTGTGATTGATGAATTATTTTTCTTTTTCATTTGTTTCCTCTATGTATGGGGAAGAAATTCTGAATAAACTTATTTAGAAAAAAAATTTGTAGAGATAAAGAAAGGGAAAAAAGAAACAAAACACACTGGTGAAGTGCGAGATGTGTGTGCCACAGGACGTGATAGGCCGATGGCAAGAGTTTGTGGATGACCACATGACGTACCAGAACAACTACACCAAGTGTGCGGAGTGGGTGGCCACGCTGCAGAAACGTCTGAAGGTCTGTGGGGACCTGGCCGGGGACAAACAGGACGTGGAGGACAGACTGATCAAGCTGCAGGTCAGGCCAGTGTGTGTGTGTGTGTGTGTGTGTGTGGTTAAACATGCTTCATGTGTGTGTGTGGGGGGTGGGGGTGTGTGTGTGTGTGTGTGTGTGTGGAGTGGGGGCGTGCGTGTAAATGCATACTTGAATGCACAAATGGACACACACACACACACACACACACACACACACACACACACACACATACACACACATGTGCGCGCGCACACACACAACACACACTATTATAGATTTATGAAGTTGTCAGGAAAGTAGACAGCTCTGTATTATTCATTTCAACTTTGGTTTTGAAATATGAAAATCTAAATGTAAGGATTCCATAGTACCAAAGAAGTCTATGAAAAGTTAACAGATCAGAGGATTCAGAAGTACTGATTTCAACGATTGAATGGATTCGAGTGTACTGAACAAGTCTATAAATGGTTTTTCACATAAAAAACACATTTCACATGTACTAAACACATCAGTAAATGATTCATTAGACTGGTAAGTGATGGAAAGATGAGATTCTGAGTGATGGGAAGCCACACAGAAGAATTAATTCTACAAATGCTGATGCCACGACCACTTGCAGGAGATGATAGCAGAGAAGGAGGAAGGCGCCAGCATGATCCACCAAACAGTGGACAGTGGGGAACGCCTCTTCCCAAACACTGCCGCTGAGGGCAGAGACATTATCAGGCAGGAGCTCAGGTATCCCTACTGCTTTCTTTCATCCTGTTTGACAGTGGAGGTGGAGTTTACTTACCTACTTTTTGACATTGGTCTTTAACGTTTGTCTTTGTGTGTTCTTGATTAAAATTGAATTTCCTAAGAACACTGCAACCCTTTTATGTGACAAAAATAACAGAACAACATACCAGTAGTTTTTTTTGTGGAGGAGCTGGGAAATGTTGGCTGATACAAAATTCCTTTGGTTTTATAATGTGAGAGTTAGCATGATTCATTGTAATAGACTACATTTGTTGTTTTCAGTCTTTCAAAAGGTGGTGGTGTTTTTTGTTTGTGTGTGTGTGTGTTTGTGTTTTTTGTTTGTTTGTTGTTTATTTGTTTACTTTTAAGACACTGACACTGATATTGACAATAATATTTTACTTTTAAGACTGAATGAGTGAAGTGCAAAATGAACATAGGAGCAGCATTGTCTCTCATTTTCCCATTTGATAACATGACCACCATTTTCTTTTTTTAAATTTTTTGTTGTTGGTTTTAATGCCAAATTCTCTTGTACTGCCTGTAATCTGTTTAGGTATGAGTATCACAGACTTCACCACACTTTCTTTCTTGTACTGAGACGATTAAAGTAATTGTGATGGTGGCTCTGTTCCCCAGGTCTCTGTGAGAGCAGTGAGACCAGATGGGAGACGAGGTATCACCACGCTTTCTTTCTGGCACTGAAACAATAAAAGTAATTGTGGTTCTGTTGACCAGGTCTCTGCGTGAGCAGTGGGACCAGATGGGAGATGAGGTGGTGGAGACCCAGCGCAGGCTGGACAGCAACCTAACCCAGTGGTCGTCGTACGACGAGAACTTTGAGGCCTTCCAGAAGTGGATGCTGGATGTGGAGGTCAAACTGCAGCAGGACGCAGAGCTTAAGGCCACGCTGCCCGAGAAAAAGGCACAGCTGCAGAACCACAAGGTGGGCACACACTGTGGGAACCTCTTCTTTTTCTCCACTGTCATTGTTGTTGACAGCTGTTTAGTTCAAAGAAAAAATCATCATTTGATGGAAAGTATCAGTTGATTAAAAAAAAAAAAAAAAATCCTAGATAGTTTGAAGAACATATACATGCATTATCTTTGCATGCATAATGTATATGATGCTGCAGTTCAAATCAAATCAAATGTTGTGTGTAGCCAAGCCAATGACGTCAGTCATTATAGAGAGAGTTGTGATTGACCTTGCGCTTTACGATGCTGATTATGTGTCACGTGCTCAGTGATGACCTTGCAAACAGCAGCACTAATTCTCCATTATGTGCCCAACACCAGGTGCTGCACCAAGACATCCTGTCCCGCAAGCACATCATGGAGAACCTGAGTGAGAAAGCCCAGGCCCTGAGCCGGTCCTCGCCGTCAGCCAAGGTCAGCAAGTTTGTCGGGGAGCTGCAGGGGAAGTACGACAAGGTGTGCAGCCTGTCCAAGTCAGTACTGGAGCGGCTGGAGCAGTCGATGAAGGACCACCAGCAGTACCAGGACGGCAGCCATGACTTCCAGGACTGGCTCAACGCCGCAAGGGATAAGCTGGATATGTGCGTGGATCGCTCCGGGGACAAGATGTCCCTGCAGGCCAAACGGGAACGCCTCAGGGTCAGTGGCTTTTTGGGAGTGGAAACCGAAGATGTTGTTGTGTTTGTTGTTTTTTTTGTTTTGTTTTTGTTTTGTTTTTTTGATTGAGGGAAAAAGGAACTAGCATGCAGTGGTCTGTTTTCTTCCTGCACTCAAAAAAAGAAAAAAAGAAAATCAGTTAATCACTCTGGGGAAATCAAGATAGAATCGGGTAAAAAAAAAAAAAAGTAAATAGATGGGCCACATCATCATTTATCATCATTGAAATATAGAAAATAAAATGACCCAGATTCCTGGGTACACACACACACACACACACACACACACACACACACACACACACACACACACACACACACACACACACACACACACACTCACTCACTCACTCACTCACTCTGTCTCTCTGTCTCTCTCTCTCCCTGTCTGTCTGTCTGTCTATCTCTGTCTCTCTCTCAGTCTGTCTGTTTGTCTGTCTCTATCTCTCACTAGTCACCCTGTCCCTTTGCACTCACAGGAGTTCAGCACAGGCCTGGCGGAGGGGGAAAGCAAGCTACGCTCAGTAAAGGAGCTGGCGGATCGGACGGGATCGAACACGTCCCCCCAGGGCCAGGATGTGCTGCAGCGCGAGATGGACCACCTGCACAGGGAGTGGGAGGACTACTGCAGCCGCCTGCGTGGCGCGGAGCAGGCACTGGAGCAGACAATGGAGCAGTGGGGCAGCTTTGAGGGCACCTGTGAGGAGTGCAGCCGCTGGCTGAAGAACATGGAGAACAGCGTCCGGAGCCAGGAGCTGCGCAACACTCTGCAGGAGAAACAGGCCCAGGTGGACAAGCTGAAGGTCAGTGCTTTGGGCAGAGATTTATGCTCTGAGATGGTGTATCATTGTGCTCTGTTGTGTATGTGTTATCCCCTGAAACACAGAGCATGGCTGGTCTACATGTTGGGGGATAAAAATGGTCATTCACGTAAAAACCAACCCGTGTGCATGTGAGTGAATGTGGGAGTTGCAGCCCACGAACAACGAAGAAGAAGTATATGTGTTGCTTGTTGTGAGGCGCTTAGAGCCCATTTTGAGGGGAGTTTGCACTATATAAGTACCCTGTCATGATTATTGTTATCATCACGATTATTATTATTGTGATTATTGTTAGTAAAATTATTATTATTATTCGTATGATTAATGACCATATTTTCTTCTTCTTCTCCTCCCTTCACTCTGTGAAAGGTCATTTGGATGCCACATAGAAGAACTGTTCACCAGATTCTTCCAGGTCTGTCAGCCGTGTGTCAAAGCCTAGGTCTCTGCAAATGGTTTAATGATGATACCTACTATTTATATGGCGCAAGCTCCCCTTACAGTTGTGCACATCCTCTTCTGTCTCTCTCTCTCTCTCCCTCTTGCTCACTCTCACACATGCACACAGAACACACACAAATACACACACACACACATATACACGTGCGCATGCAAATTTACACAGAGAACACCCACCTACAGGACACACATACACAGACTTTATTACTTAGAAGGGAGGGGACACAGACACAAACAGAGACTAAGCTTCATCACAGCAATATGTCATGTTGAACAGATATATTTTTACATTTACTATGTAAGTAAAGTATCCTTTTCTAGCTCCCTCTGTAGGGAACAAGCTGCTTGGAAACTCCATCACATTGTGTCTCAAAATCACACCTTCTCCATCAACAGCCATTTCCCATCATAAACGTAGGATCGGTCACTAAATGTCTGTTTGCTGTGCAGGCACAGTGTGAGTGTGCATGTGGGAGTTTGTAGATGGTTTTGGGTTGGGGTTTTATGGTGGTGGTAGTTTCTGTGTGTGTGTGTGTGTGTGTGTGTGTGTGTGTGAAAGACATCATAAAAGCACTTTGAGCAAACTTTGGATATGTGGGCTGAGTAAATGTTCAGCATTGTAATTACTATTCTTCATGACTGTTTTGCTCAGTTTTCCAGACAGAAAAGTAACCGTTGGGTTGTGGTTTGGGGTTGGTTTTAAGTATTGTGGTATGTGTACCATTTAGGTATTGTGTTGTGTGATGTGTATGGAGAGTGTTGTGTGGAGCATGATGATATTGTGTGTGAATGAACAGAAATTTGTATTTGAGTGTTTCATTGGATGTCTGTGTAGAGGGATGTGCATATAAGTTTTTTGTTTTGTTTTAGTGTTCAGATGCATGTTTTACACTTCAGCTTTCACATTGTACAGTGCAAGAGAGCATATTTTACATTGAAAGGTGCTATATTGATTAAATTATAATGAATGAATTAAATAAATTAAATTTTGATTGTATTATGTGCCAAACCCCAATTGTATGACTCTCACCTGCAGTGATCTATTTTTGTCTAATAGTTAACTGTGACGTCTGGCCAGCAAAAGTATTGCAGCAACCCTATAAATAATTCTGGCATTACAGGCAAGGAGAGTTTATATAAACAAGCATCCCTTCCCCTGTGCCTTTTCAGAAACAAAGGGAGGAGATCCTGTCGAAACAGGGCATGATTGACAGGTTCACTGACGAGGCACAGAACCTGATGCACACCAGTTCTGATGTCCGCCTGTCCACCCAGGTCACCCAGCTCACCACACGCTACCAGGGGCTGCTCTCCCTCACCAAGGTATGCTGCTTCTGTCTGATGATGATGATGATATTAGTAACGATAATAATGATGATGATGATGATAATAATAATAATGATAATACTAATGATAATGATAATACTGATGATAATGATGATAATAATAATAAAATACTACTACCATGACTTCTGCTGCTACTACTCTGCTTATTTATGTAGTGCCTAATCAAATAATAGTAAGAATAAGAATCATAATTCATCTATACAGCGCTTTCAAACGTCTCAAAGCACTTTACAGTAACACATCAGTCAGACACAAAGGACGCAAGAACACATGCACTCACACAAGACCTTGAGTGGTAGTCATTCGGGTGAGACGATAAACCAAGATCCTGAGTGCATCTTGCACTACTTAGGACACATTTGAATCTGGCAGCAAGAAAGGGTTGACCCAGGTAAAAAGTCCGTAGAAAAGTCCACTTTGGTAGTGAAGCAAATGCTTGCAGGCAGAAAAAGAAGAAAAAAGGTTGGCATTGCATTTTTGTGATGCACTCATACAATACAGTACAATACAATACAATATTATACAATGCAATTTAGCGCAATACAATACAATACAGTTCAGTACTGTGCAGTTGCAGTAAAACACAATACAATGCAGTTCACTACAGTACAATACTATAAATACATTAAAATATTTGCAGTTCAGTACAGCACAGTATAGTACAATAAATACAGTGCAGTACAATACATTACAATACAGTACAGTACAGTAGAAAACAGTGCAATAAACACACTAAAAAACACAACAGTACAGCACAACAATTGTACAATACAATGATTATGATGACAATGTGTGTCTGTGTGGTGCCTGCCTTATCCAGGAGCTGATCTCCAAGTGGGAGAAGTACGTGGCAGACCACCAGGTGTTTGACAGCCGCCTGTCAGAGTACAACGACTGGATGCAGCAGGCCCACCAGAAACTGGAACAGTGCCTGCAGCCTGTGGGAGACCAGGAGTCCATGGAGGAGAAGAGGGCCCTCATTCAGGTACATGTGGCGCTTTACTACACATTGTACAATACACAGTACATGGTACACAAAACACAGTACACTCGGGCCCGCTTATAAGGAGCGCTCGGGGACCAAATTTTTTACTCCTTATAACCGAGGTTCCTTATAACAGAGTTCTCGGATATAAGGAGTAACCCAAGCCCAACTACCTTATAAACGGGCTTCTGCATTTTTTCGGTGTCAGTATCAGCAATTCTTCTTCTTCTTCTCTCTATCTCTCTCTCTGACTCTCTCTGTAGAAAATCATTAGATTCCCGTCAGTTAATCGGTTTTGTATTCTTATGGCAACTTCATCGCCTAACCTGATTAGCAGACTATGTTCTTTTTTAGACCCCCGCCTCTCCGAAGGGGAGGGGGGGGGGGGGGTCTACTGGAATCGCTCTGTGTGTGTGTCTGTGTGTGTGTGTGTGTCTGTGTGTGTGTGTGTTTGTCCAGGCATTTTCTCGGACCTGACTGAACGAAATCACATAATTTTTGGTGTGTGAGTTCACAACCTTAAAAGCTAGGCACACGAACATTTTCAAGCACGAAAGGTCAAGGTCACAGCCACTAGGGTCAAAAAAGGTCAAAACGCGTAAATTGCAATTTCTCTAAAAGTAGTTGACCGATTTAAATGCAGTTGTTTTTAATGGGTTCCTTGACGAAAGCGCTACCTGAAGTTACCTTAACCATTTCCACGTAGGACCAACAGCGAATGGGCAATTCGTGGTTCAAACCCGATGATGGCAATTTACCTGTTCGGGCATTTTCTCAGAACTGACTGAACGAAATCTCTTCATTTTTGGTGTATGAGATCACAACCTTAAGAGATAGACACACGAACCTTTTCAAGCAAGGTCAAGGTCACACCCATTAGGGTCAAAAAGGTCAAAATGGATAAATTACGATTTCTCTAAACGTAGTTGACCGATTTAAACACAGTTTGTTTTAACTGCTTTCTTGACGAAACCCTACAGGGCGGGGGTCTAATGAGCCCCCCGGGGTCAATGCTTATTGTGTAAAGCATTTGAATTGCGTAATTGCAGCTTATAATCAACAGTTTATACATGAATGTTTGATTTACAACTGTTTGATACTTATTTGATTTGAAGCCGATGTCGGTGCGACATGTCTCCTTTGTAACGGGGCCAGTGGCCTTATACAATAAATGGCATTCTAGTTCATGCCCCCAATCAATCAATCAATCAATCTCTGACTCTCTCTCAGCCCCCCCCCACCCCCCTCTCTCTCTCTCTCTCTCCCTCCCTCCCTTCGTGACTGCTTGGTAAAATTGCGTCTTGGTGTTCTACCTACATTAATGGTTCCTTGTTTAGACGGTCTTTTGCTGAAAATGGAAATATTCTCTGTGATATTTGTAATACTGCTGAAGGCGAAGAACATTTTATTTATAAATGCCCATTATAATTCGATGGCTTGGAGCCAAAATGGTCTATCTCTACGTAGGCGATTGACTTATTATCAGTTGATTATATGACAAAAACTATAAAACACTACCTGAAGAAAACATATTACAGAATTACAAAGAGCATAATCTCCACTACATATCCATAACAAACTTGTTCACGACAAGCCCTTGGTTTTTACAGTCAGATCATTTAAAGACCAATCGACTATCTAGAGATAGTAAATTTTGGCTCCAAGCCATACATATGTAGACATTAGACGAAAATATTTGGGATTGTAGCAAATGTCTGAAAGCTGTCCATGTTTATTTTCTGTGCACTTCAAAAGAGGCAACAGCAAAATGATGATTACAGTAAATACTACAAAATTATAGAATCGAGCCTTCCTTGAATCTGAAAACCATTTAAGCAGATTTTCATCCACAGTTTCCAGTTTAGCAGTATCAGTATCAGTACAACCTGAATCAGTACCACCAAAACCAGTATCAGTATCACCTGTACCAGTATCAGTACCACCAGTATCAGTATCAGTACCACCAGTATCAGTACCACCTGAACCAGAATCAGTATAACCTGAACCAGTATCATACAACATGAACCAGTATCAGTACAACCTGAACCAGTATCTACCACCAGAACCAGTATCAGTACCACCTGTACCAGTATCTTACCACCTGAACCAGAATCAGTACAACCAGAACCAGTATCATACCACCTGAACCAGAATCAGTACAACCAGAACCAGTATCAGTACAACCTGAACCAGTATCAGTACAACCTGAACCAGAATCAGTACCACCTGAACCAGTACCACCTGAACCAGAATCAGTACCACCTGAACCAGACGGATCTCTCTCTCTCTCTTTCTTTCTCTGCCCCTTCCTTCCTTCCTTCCTTTCTTCCTCCCTTCCTTCCTTCCTTTTCTGAAGTGTTCCTGTCTGTATGTGACACGTGTCAACAACTATGATTACGATATCGTATATTTTAACTGTCACTGTTTTGAGGGTTTTTTGTTGTTGTTGTTGTTCTTGTTGTTTATTGGTTGTTGTTGCGTGTTATTCTTTTATGCATTTATACGTGTTTGTTAAAATTAGTTATGTTGGCTTTATAGACGATGAATAATTTAACGGACAGATAGACCGTAGAACAATCGTTAAATCAATCAACGAGTCAATCAATAAACTGACTCAAACAATCATTCATGAATACAAAAGAAGAGATTGAAGCATTCAATCATAAATAAGTAAATGAATAAAATAAAATAAAAATTAAAAAAGTAAACAAACAAACGAACAAATAAAATAATAAATAATCCGGATCAAAACTGCTCATACATATTATAATGAAACTGTTTTGACCAAGCTCACGTGTTGGCGCGCCCAAGCACACCCATCCACAGTTTCCAGTTTAGCAGTGCGTGACCGTTTCCGTGACAGATCCTCGGTTCCTCTGGCAACATTGTTTACGTATTTCTGTCGATCTCTTCAGATGTTGCAGAGGGTGGAAAAGGGAATGCCCAACTCCTCAGCTATCACTGCCTTTCTTTGTTGAGGGTTGGCTTCTATTTTTCTTATTATGTCGAGCTTTTGACTGAGTGAAAGAGATTTTCTCTTTTTCTCGCGTTCAGACATTTTCACTTCTGCATCCAGATCAAGCGCATGTAGCAATGAATGGAAGTTTCTGCGGAAGCAAAGGTAGATAATTTTCCCCGAACAGGATTGATGAAATAACTCGCCTACTTTCGGTTTGAAGCTGATGCTATCGGCACTCCTTATAACCGGACTCAGGGCCGATTTGGGGCCTAATTTTTCACTCCTAATAAGCGAGGTATTGTATAACCGAGCTCCTTCTAAGCGAGTTTTTGTAAGTCATAACAAAGAACAATGTAAATCGGGGATTTTTTATTTGCTCCTTATAAAAGAGGTTCCTTATAACCGAGCTCCTTATAAGCGGGCCTGACTGTATCCAAAACAAATGTCACACAATACACAGTACACAATACATGGTACACAAAATTCAGTACACAATACACAGTACATATTACACAAAACATGGTACACAAAACACAGTATACAATACACAATTCATGTTACCCAATACACAGTACATATTGCACAATACACTTTACAATGTACGCAATACATGGTACACAGTACACATGACACAATACGCTATACTTCATTATCTTCAATCAGAAAAAAATTGTTTGTGGTATGTGTTACATACACAATTTATGAGAATCACAGTCACAGGAGGGAAGAGGTAAGAATCATTTCTGATTTCAAATTCATGAAAATGTTGGTTTGATGAAGTTGTTTAGTTTTGTGTTGTACTGTGTTGTGGTGGTGTTCCTGAGTCACATGTGATTCAGAGGCTGGCTTTTGGAATATCTGCATGGTCTGTTGGATTCTCCTTGGTGTATGTGATATAGTAGGAATCACTGGTTTGCCACGATCAGTTAGGGCTACTAGGCTTGGACCGCCAAGTATGTGACTGCGAGTATTAGGCAACACGACTCGATGGTGAACGAGCCTCGCATGAGGCCTCAAGCACCCCAAGTTCATGCATCATTCCTTTCTCCACAGATGCTCCTGTCTGAGAAGGAGCATGGCTTCCAGCGGCTGAACGGCACGGTGGACTCCGGAGAGAAGCTATTCCCCGACACGGCGTCTGCAGGTCGAGAGAAGGTGCGGCAGGACCTGCGGCGAGCCAAGGAGGACTGGGAGCGTCTGTTCAGCGGGCTGAATGAGGCCCAGCGCCGCGTGGATGCCTTCCTCATGCGGTGGGCGTCTTACGTGGACGGGCAGGACTCCCTGTCCCGATGGATGGGGGAGACGGAGGCGGCGCTGCGGGCAGACATGGAGCTGAGGAACAGCCTGCAGGAGAAGCGGCAGCAGCTGCAGAACTACAGGGTATGTGGGGTGGGGGAGGAGGAGGGTGGGTGGGATTGGTGGTGTTTGCTGTGGTTGTTTTGGGGGAATTTTTTTTGGGGGGGGCAGGGGTTGACAGGATGAGATGGCTGGAGACGTTTGTAGTTGATGTGTTTAATTTCATTTGGACATACAAGTGCACACAGACACATATACACACATGTGTATGCACAGACACAAGCTGCAGAACTACAAAATCACTGGGGGGAGTGTCATTTGCTTTGGGGTTTTGGAGGGATTAGGGGTCCAGAAGCGGGATTTTCTTGGTACATGATTTCACATGGACGCACAGGGGCATACACAAACACACGCATATATATGTGCACACACACATGCACGCACACACACACACACACACACACGTGCACACAAACAAACTGAATATTGTCAGTTTGCAGAAGCAGACTATCAGAGTAGTGTTTGTCTTGCAATCTGTGGTTCAAGACATTGATGTACTGACAGACACAGAAGCAGACTAACAGAGCAGTGTTTGTCTTGCAGTCTGTGCTCCAAGACATTGAAGTATTGACACATGCAGACCCAGACTATAAGAGTTTTATTTGATGTGAAGTCTGTGCTACAAGACATTGAAGTAATGACACATGCAGACCCAGACTGTAAGAGTTTTATTTGATGTGAAGTCTGTGCTACAAGACATTGAAGTATTGACACATGCAGACCCAGACTATAAGAGTTTTATTTGATGTGAAGTCTTTGCTACAAGACATTGAAGTATTGACACATGCAGACCCAAACTATAAGAGTATTATTTGATGTGAAGTGTGTGCTACAAGACATTGAAGTAATGACACATGCAGACCCAGACTATAAGAGTTTTATTTGATGTGAAGTCTGTGCTACAAGACATTGAAGTACTGACACATGCAGACCCAGACTATAAGAGTATTATTTGATGTGAAGTCTGTGCTACAAGACATTGAAGTACTGACACATGCAGACCCAGACTGTAAGAGTTTTATTTGATGTGAAGTCTGTGCTACAAGACATTGAAGTATTGACACATGCAGACCCAGACTATAAGAGTATTATTTGATGTGAAGTCTGTGCTACAAGACATTGAAGTACTGACACACACATTAGCAGACTATGAGAGCAGTGTTTGTCTTGCAGTCTGTGCTCCAAGACATCACCTCCCACCAGCGCCTAGTGGACTCTGTGGTGGAGAAAGCACAGGGTGTTCTGCAGAGCACCTCCAACCCTGACGTGGCCTCCTTTATCACCACCATCAACTCTCGCTATGAAAAACTGGCTGCTGATGCCAAGGTTAGTGATGCATCTGTGTGTGTGTGTGTGTGAGTGTGTGTTTGTGTCCTTGTGTGTTTGTGTGTGAGCGTTCGTGTGTGTGTGTGTGCGTGTGTGTGTGTGTGTGTACACTGCACTGAGCTTGCAAGCAGAGTGCTGCAACTTCAAACCACAGACAGCCAACATAAAAACTGGGCATTTTCGCTGCTCATTTGAAGGTGTCATGCTGTTGGTATGAGTGCCGTGTAAGAAAGGTGCCCTCCCTCCCTCCCTTCCTTCCCCCACCTTCCTGAGATAGTTGTCCTTATCGGCTGTATTTTTTTCAGATGGATGTTGATTATGAATTCAAATGTAACTAGGCGGCGAAGCAGAATCAGTTAGGCATTAGACATCAGGTCCACTGTTCACTGGCAGTCAGGGTTTGAGGCGTCTTTTCACCATGGCATTGTGTACTTCAGAAAGGCACTTTACTTTGGTTTTCCTCACTCCACCCAGGAAGATTTGAGAAGGTTAAAAGAGCTGGAGAGAGGATTGGGCCTGGCCTTCCTGTGCCAAGGCCTTGACACAGTGGATAAAAAAACTGTGAATTTACTGCCCTGATGGCTGTAATAGCTATGGAACCTTAAGCCTTTAACCTTTTTAACCCATTCAGCCCTGGAGAGTTTACAGCCTTGGCAAGCTTCCATGCCATATTGATGCAGAAAAAAATTGCAGAAAATGCAATGTTTTACCTCCAAATTACATGTGGACACATATGGAAATCCTGTTAGTGTTAGTCCCCTTTCTTTGCGGTTTATGTAAATGTGTGGGAACATGAAACCCATTTCAGTTAGATGAATTTTGATGCCAGAGCAATGCTCAATGAGTTAACCTAGACAAAAGATAAAGACAGATCCTGGTTGTTTCCACTTCCTTCCTTCCCCTGCACTTCCAGCCACCCACAAACTGACCACCACAGCTAACCTGTGTGTGTGTGTGTGTGTGTACAGGCGATGATCGGGCGGTGTGAGCAGCACGTGATGACCCACCAGCAGTACCAGGAGAGCCAACAGGGGGCAGTGGACTGGCTGTCCTTGATGAAGGACAAGCTGTGCCTGTGTTCGGACACCAGTGGGGACAGCACCACCATCCGCACCAAGCTGGACAGGCTGCAGGTCAGGGCTGGGAACTGACTGACCCACTGTCTGTCTTCCTTCGTCTTGTCTGAGCAGTCACCATGTCTGTCTGTCTGTCAGTGATAAAAAACATGGCTGACTTGTTGCCTTCCATCTTGTCTGAGCAGTCACCATGTCTGTCTGTCTGTCAGTGATAAAAAACATGGCTGACTTGTTGCCTTCCATCTTGTCTGAGCAGTCACCATGTCTGTCTGTCTGTCAGTGATAAAAAAAATGGCTGACTTGTTGCCTTCCATCTTGTCTGAGCAGTCACCATGTCTGTCTGTCTGTCAGTGATAAAAAAAATGGCTGACTTGTTGCCTTCCATCTTGTCTGAGCAGTCACCATGTCTGTCTGTCTGTCAGTGATAAAAAAAAAATGGCTGACTTGTTGCCTTCCATCTTGTCTGGGCAGTCACCATGTCTGTGTGTCTGTCTGTTGGTGAAAAAGCTGGCTGACTGTCATTCCTTTGTAGAGATTGGCACATATTTTTTTTACAAAATATTTTTAAAAGCATGGGTGAGATAAAAAGACAAGAAAAAAAGGCAAACAAATATGAATTTGAAGTTTAAATTTGATTAGCATTTTGATTTAATCTTCAGAAATAATCTCTCCACACTTACCAGGATTTTTCTCCCCCTCCACAAGAACTTGAGTGGTGGCTTGGATGCTAGATAGACTGCTCCTGTGTGTAGCATGTTTTTGATGCAGATAACAGCCCACAGCAAAAAGAGTGTTATCCCTGACAAAATTTGTGTGATGAAATCCAGTCTTGTTGCGTGTATGTAAGTGTGTGTGTGTGTGTGTGTGTGTGTGTGTGTGTGACTAAAGCCTGACTGAATCACATGGGAAACAAATGATAACTGTCCAAAGGCATGCATTAGTCAGCTGTACCCATGTAGGCAGCCAAATGACTCTGTGTAAAGCACTTACAGCATGGTCTTGGACCATGAAGCCATGTATTAATGATAAAAACAATAACAAGGCACTTCCTGTAACAGTAGCCACTGTATGGTAACTCCCCACCTCCCACCCCTCTGGTGTATTTCAGGAGCTGATCAACCAGCTGGGTGAGGGTCAGATGAAGGTGAAGGAGTGTGAGCGCGATGCCCATGACACCATGGACACCACGGCCCTGAAGGGGCGGCAGGTCCTGCAGTCAGAAATGGACGTCCTCAAACTGGACTGGGAGGACTACTCACACAAACTGCACTCCCTCAAGGACAGTCTGGAACGGGTGAGGGGGAAAACAACAATTACAGCAACTTAGGGATCGTTAATACATTCTGTGTGATAGTTGCTTTGTGTCACTGTCACTGCCATCAGTACATTTTGTGTGAATGCTGCATTGTATTCATCACTGTCACTACTGTTGGTAACACACTGGCAAGCATCAGTGTGGTTTTATAAAGTGATATGGTCAGCCAACCTTAGGGTTGTGCCTTCTCATTGGAATTTGACCCCTTCAAATATTAGGAAAGTGTCTTCTCTCATGCTCTTAAAAGAAACTTTTAAGAAAAACCCATAGCTTTCAATGTTACGCAGCACATGCTATTTTTTCCGCTTTCTAAATCAGTTGCATTGTTTGTGTGTGTGGTCATGTTGTGTGAGTGTGTGTGCATGTGTGTGTGTGTATGCATTGTCTGCTGGGTAGACATTTGATTGTTATTGTTTCTGTCTGTATGTATGTGTGTGTGTGTGTGAGTGACACTTTGAACACACAACTGAAGCAATGAAATATTTACGCATTCTAAATAAATCAAGCTCGATCATTCATAGCATGCAGGTTAGCTGATTGACAGAGTTGTCCATGTCAAACGCAGGCCTTGCACTACTGGCGTATCTATGAGGAGAAGTACGAGCACATCCAGGGCTGGATCAAGTCCATGGAGAAACAGGTGAAGGACTGCTCCCTCAAGTCCACGCTGGGTGAGAAACAGGAGCAGCTGAAGAAGTATCAGGTCAGTGCACTTCATTGTCAGGACTGCCTCTCTTCATTGTTGTTGTGTGTTGTTGGTGGTGTTTGTTAGTTGGCCAGTGCACATGCCCATACCCACCATGCCCCTCTTAACATGTGCCAACTGTGTGTGGAAATTATGTGTGGTTCATCATGGTTCCCACTACATGTGGTTTATCCTGGTCCCCAAAGTTTTTGCAGCATTTACTTGGGCCAGAGTATGGGTGTATCTGTGTGTGTGTGCTGTGTCTAATCAGTGATGCTGTGAAAGTCAGTGTAATTTAGAGAAGGATGAAGGGTGAACCCTCTTACATTCATATATTTCACTGAGAAACTCTTCTCAGTGTTCAGCTGTGGTTGGAGTGATTGCAAGAGGGTTAAACAAGACATATTGGATTACTTTGCTGTGCTGTGCTTTGTTTTGGTTTGGAAAGAAATGTAAAATGTGCTGACCAGTCACTGTGCTAAACTGTGTGGTGGTGACTTACAAGAGTGTTGTTACTGGTCAGTAATTATGGTGGACAACAAGTAGTGATGTAGTTGAATGCCCAGTTTTGTAGAATTAGTGTAATAATGTAACTTGACGCAAACAAGATGTTTTGGCACAGCACATTGGTCTGAGAAGAAGAGAGGATAGAGGTGTGTGTGTATGCATGCGTGTGTGCAGGTGTGTGTGTATGTGTGTTTGTGTTTGAGTATATTTGTGTGTGTGTGTGTGTGTGTGTGTGTGTGCAGATCCATGCACACACTTTTCTGTGTGTGTGTCTGTGTGTGTATAGTAGTAGTTGTAGTAGAAGTAGTTCTTAAGATTGTTGATGATAAGCGATGGACAATTTTAACATGCATACTTTGGTCAGTTGTACTTGCTGTTGCATTCTGAGAAACCTGTTTTGTAGGTAGCAAGTGTAAGATATTCAGCAACAGACTCTGACATTGTTGAGAGTGTGTAAAGCTTCTGTCAATATGCTGTGAATCTACCTCAGGTTGTGTTGGCAAGAAGAGGTGAGAGGGGTGATTCAGTTTTATTCATTGTTTATTTTTCATCGTTAAATGATTGCCTTGTGACCTGTTGCCTTTTCGTTGATATTGTTATGGACGAACACTTGTGGTGAGTGGCATGAATGGGGTGGTGGGGGTAACTTTCATGTTGAGTGACACTTGCAGATTCATTTTTACAGAAATGTAACACTTGCAGAATCATGTTTACAGAAATTTAATACTTTTTCCATTGAGGTGATATAAAATGTGAGTGTGAAGGTATACCAGTTCCTTTATGCTGCAGCTGGATAGTGCTTATCTCATGAGACACTTTGAGAGTTGACCCTGTTCTCATCACCATATGTAGGTGACCCCCACTCACAGCTAGGGGCAGAAGAATGTGAACTGTTCCCAGGGTGAAAAGATGTGTGGGGAAGTGCTCATTGTTATGCGTGGTTTGATCTGTGGACTATGTTTTGGTTGATTTCATCTGTTTTTTTATGTTTTGATTGATCAAATTGATTAACACGTCACGTGTTTGTTTATGTTTGATTGATCAGATTAATTAACAAGTCCTGCGTTTGTTTGTGTTTTGATTGATAAGGTTTATTAATAAGTCCTGTGTGTTCTCCCTGTGCAATGTTATTTCAATGACCAGCTGTTGTGTTCTTTGCAAGGGGTGTGCTGAAGAAATAACAGAGCAGGAAGCGGCAGTGGTGGTGGAAGCTAGGAAGCTAGGAGAACTAGAGTCTGTAAGACCTGTTATCTTCCTCCTCAATTATGGATGTTGCAATGTGGTGGATGTGGCATGCTACGTGGACTGTAGCGCGGGGCGGTTCATTACGGCATGCGATGTGGTGGACAGCATGCGCTGGTTCCTGTGGCTGCGGGTCACTCTCACATCAAGTAGCCTGTCTGTGTACTGTGCCCAAGGCTGTAGACACCAGCCTGAACAGCATGTTCTGTATCCCTGTGGGGGGAAAAGCATGGTGGTCAAAACAAGTTGTTGTATTCATAGCTTGGTGTAAGCACTGCCCTCACTGGTGTCGATAATAATGATCACAATGAAAGTAACAAGAATAATAAACAACAGTAATGATAATAACAATGTGAATAACTGTTTCTGTAACTGTTCACGGAATGTGAAGAGCCTCTTGTTTATGTGTTTACTGACATAAATAGCTGCTTCTGGAAATTTCTGTCAGTATATGTATAGCTGCTTTGTTTTGTTTTGTTGTTTCAAGAACTGTGCTGATGGCTGTCAATGCGAAGGCTGCATGTTGGCATTTTGATGTCGCTGTTGTGAATGATTAGATTGTGTTGTATTTCTAGGTTTGGGGGCTGGTTTGGCAAGCATTGAACCAGCGTGTTATTGTTTTCTGTCCTGTGTAATCCAGAAACACAGTTGTTCCTTTCTTTTTGTTTTCTTGCTTTTGTTGGCTTTGTTTCAGTTCCTCTTGTTCAAAATGTTCACATGAACAAATCAAATCATCTATTTGTTCAAAATGTTCACATGAACAAATCAAATCATCTGTTTGTTCAAAATGTTCACATGAACAAATCAAATCATCTATTTGTTCAAAATGTTCACATGAACAAATCAAATCATCTGTTTGTTCAGAATGTTCACATAAAGAAATCAAATCATCTGTTTGTTCAGAATGTTCATATAAAGAAATCAAATCATCTATTTGTTCAGAATGTTCACATGAACAACTCAAATCATCTATTTGTTCAGAATGTTCACATGAACAACTCAAATCATTTGTTTGTTCAGAATGTTCACATGAACAATTCAAATCCACTTTAGTGCCGTGTGTCAAGACTTTGAGCAGTGCAGTCAGATGAGTGACAGATTTGGAGGAAATATGTTTGGGATACAAAACAATCCACTTTTGAACTCACTTACCCTGTTTCTCAGTGCGGACTATTCCACAAGCATGGACCATAAGTGTAGAAGTGAATTGACGGGCGCAATAGCCGAATGGTTAAAGCGTTGGACTTTCAATCTGAGGGTCCCGGGTTCGAATCACGGTGACGGCGCCTGGTGGGTAAAGGGTGGAGATTTTTACGATCTCCCAGGTCAACATATGTGCAGACCTGCTAGTGCCTGAACCCCCTTCGTGTGTATATGCAAGCAGAAGATCAAATACGCACGTTAAAGATCCTGTAATCCATGTCAGCGTTCGGTGGGTTATGGAAACGAACATACCAAGCATGCACCCCCCCGAAAACGGAGTATGGCTGCCTACATGGCGGGGTAAAAACGGTCATACACGTAAAAGCCCACTCGTGTGCATACGAGTGAACGCAGAAGAAGAAGAAGTAGAAGTGAAGCCTAGAATGGTTTAGTCACAAGACTGTGTCAGCCCAGTCATTTAATATTGACTGAAGCAGAGCTTGCAGAGAACTGGTAGTCAGATCATCAGTGATGCCACTGCAGCCTTGAGACTACAGGACAAAAGAAGAAGTAGCAAAGCAAAACTATGCATGCTCCTTCAGAACAAGTATTCAGTCAGTGATTGGTCCTGTCTGAAATCAGTGCAGTGGTTCAGTCATCAGGTCCAGACAGGACGTCTGCTTCAGCTTCACAAGCAGGCATGCACACACAACTGCCTAGAGGTAGGAGCAGGCAAGAGCTAGTCCCGTACAAAAAAAGAATGAATTCCATTCTGGAAAAAATGGTTGACATTGTTGTGGCTCCTTTCTTACAAATGGACGGATGGGTCCCCATTCATATCACTGAAATTCATTTTAATCAATGGCATCTTTACTCCTGATGACAGTAAGTTAAAGTGCATGCAGCTTGTTAAACTTGGGAACTTAATGTGCATGTGGCTTCAAGGGTTGTGGTCACTGAGGTTCATTTATCATGACTGTAACTTCATGTTTAAAATGTGTATGTGGCTTCATTTGTTCTGTGTAAATCACTCTCTTTTGCATTGTGAAATGTTTCTGAGATGTAGCCATCACAAATCCTTTGTTTGTCACAGTGCTATGTTGTCATGAAAATGTGTCTGAGTTGAGGGTAACCACTGAATCACAGGAAATAGCAGAATGAGATTAGATATTGTTGGATCTTCAAGATTTCTTTTTTCTGCTGGGGGACAGGTTTGAATCTGTGTGTGTGTGTGTGTGTGTGCGTGCATGTGTGTGTGTGTGTGTGCGTGCGTGCGTGCATGTGTGTGTGAGTGAATGAAAGTTCATGCATGCTTATCCTGTTGCTTTTATTGGCAGTGTTCCTCTTAGTGCGCTGTTTTTTTTCTACAGTTTAAGGGAACATGTTACAGGTGAATCCCTGGACTGTTGACTGTTGTGCTTGTTCTGGAATGGTCAGCATGTGGGGACAGTAGCACACTAAATGAATCAGGGGCACCTGTGCAGTTGGGAGTACTTGGTGTTCCTAAGTGTTAACACCATTATGAGCATCTCTTCAGATGGGAGTACTTAGGTGCAGTTGGGAGTACTTGGTGTTCCTAAGTGTTAACACCATTATGAGCATCTCTTTAGATGGGAGTACTTAGGTGCAGTTGGCAGTACTTGGTGTTCCTAAGTGTTAACACCATTATGAGCATCTCTTTAGATGGGAGTACTTAGGTGCAGTTGGCAGTACTTGGTGTTCCTAAGTGTTAACACCATTATGAGCATCTCTTTAGATGGGAGTACTTAGGTGCAGTTGGGAGTACTTGGTGTTCCTAAGTGTTAACTCCATTATGAGCATCTCTTTAGATGGGAGTACTTAGGTGCAGTTGGGAGTACTTGGTGTTCCTAAGTGTTAACACCATTATGAGCATCTCTTCAGATGGGAGTACTTGCCTTTTGTCGTGCTGTTACTCTCCTTGGCACATCTTGTGAAAATATGTTGCCTTGTGTATATTTACAGCATGTTTTTTTGGTGAGGGTACTTTTTGTAAGTACGTACCGGTAATTTGCAGATGAATGTCACACATGAAAATGATTTTGTTTATATCATCAGGATATTATATGACACACAGATGTTGGTGTACAGGATTTCAGGGATTCAGGAACAACACTGACAGCTGCTTGTTCATGCTGCTAATCAAATACAAGCTTTCGTTGTTCTTATCTTATAACATTCATGTTGTGCAAAATCCTTCTCTGTACATTCTGTGCTTTAACATGCCAAGTATACATTGACATGCATGCATGAAAATGTCTCAGGTGGTACCCTGGAATGTAAGCTTCACTCACAGACAATGACATATTTTTAACCTGTTAAAATTGTCAGTTTATATTATTTAAAAAAAAAAATTATTTACCTTGATGACTTTTTGTTAGTTATTCCATCAGAGGCTGTGCCAGTCTTCAAGTTAAGGACTTCTCTAGCATTTTGAAATAAGTGAGATGATAGGAAAGAGGGTGGGATGAAGTTGCATTGTGCTGCATAATGAAAGGTAGCATCAGACTGATTGCATTGCTTTCTGTTCTGTTTCGATGGATGGATATAATCAATATGCAGTGGTAGCTAATATGTTGAAAATAATTGTTTTCTAAGTAAAAAGATAAATAATTGAATTGTCAAATGTGTTGATGGTGATTGTAGTCATTCAGCAGAATCACATATTCGTATGTTACAAATTGGTCATGTCCAACAATTTCAGCTTTTTTTGTTATTGGCATTCTTTTTAGGGCTTGATTTGATTTTTTGTTTGTTTGCTTGTTAAGTACCAAAAACATGAAGCCAGATTCAGTGGATAGAGTTTGATTGGATATTTAACTTAAGTCTACAGAAAATATATGTTAGGATAATAGCAAAAGTGTGTTCCCTGTTGTTGATGCACAAGATTATTGGGTCAGGGGGTTACTTGATTCTTCAAAAAATCCATGTTAAGATGAAATCAGAAACATATTCTGTGTTGTTGAAGCACAAGGTTGTTGTGACATCTCTTCTGAAAATCAGTGTTACGATGAAATGAGAAAGACATTCTGTGTTATTGATGCACAAGGTTGTAACTTAGTTCTACAGAAAATCCATAATAAGAAGGCATCAAAAATGTAGATTTAATTCTACAGAAAATATATGTTACAGCAAAAACATGGACCTAATTCTACTGATAAGATGACAGCAAAAACATGGACCTAATTCTACAGATAATTATATTAAGATAACAGTAAGAATGTGGACCGAATTGTAGAGAAAATGTATTTTAAGATGACAGCAAAAACATGGACCTAATTCTACAGATAATTATATTAAGATAACAGTAAGAATGTGGACCGAATTGTAGAGAAAATGTATTTTAAGATGACAGCAAAAACATGGACCTAATTCTACAGAAATTTATGTGAATATTACAGCAAGAACATGGACCTAATTGTACAGAAAATTTATCTTAAGATGATATCAGAAATGTGGACCTAATTCTACAGAAAATGTATATTAAATCTAAGTTGACAGCAGAAACATGGATCTTATTCTACAGAAAATCTACGTTACGATGAAATGAGAAAGTTGTGCAGTATTGTTGATGGAGAGTGTTTTAGTGTCAGGAAGTTACTTAATTTTAGAGAAAGTCCATGTTACGATGTTCCGTGTTGTTGATGCGGAGTGTTGTTGTGCCAGGAACTGCTGCAGGAGATGAAGCGGCAGCAAGGTGATGTGGACAAGTTCACGGATGAGGCCCAGACACTGCAGCAGCTGACCTCGGAGTCCCGTGTGGGCAACTTTGTGTCTCAGCTCACTGCCCGCTACCAGGGCCTGCTGGTCACCACCAAGGTACCAGATACAGGAATACTGTGTTATCTCAGAAAGAGACATTGTTGACACCTTTGCTGACAAAACAATGTGACATATGCAATACCTTCACAGAACAGCAGTCAAAGTTCCCACAGTTTGCAAATACACCCATTCATAGTAAACATATGCTCAACACAGGTCATGTCACCTATATTATGCTCTGCACATTGTTCTAGACTGCATAAAACAGAAAATAACGGGAAGTAAACAAATTATGTATAAAAGAAAAATTTTAATGCAAGATACAATGCACACATTACATATGAAATATTCAGTTTTATGATCACACATAACTAAAATATGCAATTATATACACACACATATAAAGAGGAGTAAAAAAAATATATATGCATAAAATAATGAAATGAAAGACATGATGTGCACAGTACCAATAAAAGACTAAATTTTATAGTCACATATATGTAGACATGTAATCATATGTACATACATCTCAGTCATAAGATAGAGCACACTAAAGGAAAAACATTCAAGTAAATAACTACATACAACAGAGACATGCAGATATATTCACAGACATCTCAGACTGAAAATGCAGCACACAAAGGTAAGACACTACATTCACAGTCCAGTCAATGCATTCATATAGATTTCTGCCATAATAAATCTGCATTTGCATGAATACATGCACATTCCATGCACACACCAATATACATGTTCAGTTGTCTTGTTACTGAGTAATTGTGATCATGCAAGCACATTACCATTCACAAAGAACAGCTCATGTTTGTGTCCGATGTTCTATCATTGTTTACGTTTGGAGGCTGTTATGAATCAGCTGGGTGAAAGTGCAAGGGGTTATGGTATTTACTGTAAATTACCAAAATGTATCTGATCAGTATCAGATTACAATGGGTTACTTTTGTGCTTACACACAACTGGTTTCTTCACTGACAACTGAAATAATTATTGATGAAATGTACAAACTTTTTGAGACAGTTCTCCAATTTGAAAAATGTCATGTTAAGCGGAGAAACGTTTTATTTCATCTTATTTTTTCAATGAACAGAACACTGTCTTTTGCTAATGTTTAAACCCCTCTCATACCCTTTCTCATTCTTTTTTTTCCCCCATCCACACTGTATTCTGTTCATCTAATTTCTTAACCAGTTATTCAACTTTTTTTTTTAATATTTTTTTTAAGTTTCTGTCTTTTTTAAGTATATGAAGAAGTTCTTTGCTTTGAAGATTGTACCATAAGCCTTAAACATGACACTGCCCTGGAACTCTCTCTCCAATTTATGACAGGCTGTTGCAATACCACAGTAGAATGACCGTGGCTGGGTAACATTGATGCAGCTGTGAAATCAGTTCACTCACAGCCTGACCAACCCCAAACCTTCCTGCACCATTAGTGCTAAGGAAGCTGATGAGAAACCATCAAAATATACAAGTAAACTGATGCGAAACCATCAAAATAAGTTCAACTTTTGATTCTGAGTCATGAGATTTCTTCTGTAACTTGTTGTGGTGGCTGTGTGTGACCAGGAGATTATCAAGCGGTGTGAGCAGAATGTGGAGGACCACAAGACCTTTGTCAGCAAGTTTGCCGACGCCTCCCAGTGGCTGAACAAGGCCAAGGAGAAGTTTGCCACCTGCTCCGACACTGGGGGGGCCCGCACTGAGCTGGAGGACCGCCTGGAGAAGATACAGGTCAGTTGAAAGGATGTGAAAGAATAATGAGGCTGGGAGAGTGAACGATTAACAAACAGTAAAGAGTGGTAACTCTCTCCATACACAAGGTACACAACTTCAAGTCAATGCTGCTTTTGATACCCAGTCAGCTAGCACACAGGCAAATAAAAGGTACACTGGAACAACCCAAGATGTTTCCTTGATATGGAAGCTCCAGGCTTGTCCCTGCACCAATTCGACTTGTGCACACTGCAGCAATGACGGAAGAAATGTGCTTCCTGTATGACACAGGAAACAAATGATGTGTGCCTAAAAGCAGTTCTCAGTCAGCTCTATCCAGGTACACTACCTGTTGTGAACATGATTCCATGTTTCCAAAGCTTGGTATCAGTATCCACATCAATCAGTCAGCCATTAGATTGGTCTGAGGATAGGTGCTGTATACATATCCACATCAATTAATCGATCATTACTTTGGTCTGAGTATAGGCATTGTATAAATATCCAGATCAATCGATCAGTCATTAGTATGGTCTGAGGATAGATGCTATATAAGTATCCACATCATTAATCAATCAATCATTAGATTGGTCTGAGGATAGCCACTCTGTAAGTATCCACATCAATCAATCAGTCACCAGATTGGTCTGAGGATAGGTTTAATATTAGTATCCACATCAATCAATCAGTCATTAGATTGGTTTGAGGATAGGTTTAATATTAGTATCCACATCAACCGATCAGTCACTAGATTGGTCTGAGGATAGGTTTAATAGTATCCACATCAATCAATCAGTCATTAGAGTGGTCTGAGGATAGGTTTAATATTAGTATCCACATCAATCAATCAGTCATTAGATTGGTTTGAGGATAGGTTTAATATTAGTATCCACATCAACCGATCAGTCACTAGATTGGTCTGAGGATAGGTGCTACTTAAGTACTAGATTGGTCTGAGGATAGGTGCTACATAATATCTACATCAATTAGCCAATCATTAGTTTGGTCTGAGGATAGGGGTTATATAAGTATCCACATAATCAGTCATTAGTTTGGTCTGTGGATAGGCACTGTATGAATATCAACTAATCAGTCATTAGTTTGGTCTGAGGATAGGAGCTCAAAAGTATCCACATCAGTCAGTCAATCGTTAGGCGTTCTGTACGAATCTACATCAGCTAATCAATCATTTACAAAAAGTTTGGTCTGAGGATAGCTGCACTATAAGTATCATCATCAGTCAATCAGTCATTAGTTTGGTATGGGGATAGCCACAATATAAGTATCCATATGAATCAGTCAGTCATTTGTTTGGTCTGAGGATAGCCTTTTGAAATGTTTCTGTATCAACTAATCAGTCATTCCCCCCCACCCCCCTCTATAGGAGCTAGTGCGAGACAGGGATGCAGGCCTGTCCAAGCTGAACAGCTGCGTGGAGTCAGGCGAGCGGCTGTACGCCAGCACGGCCCCAGACGGCTGTGAGGTGATCCGACAGGAGCTGCGCAAGCTGAAGCAGGGCTGGGACGGCCTGTACGATGACCTGTCAGCCCTGCAGCGCCGCCTGGAGGTGTCGCTGGTGCAGTGGACGTCCTTCAACGAGAGCTACGGCCAGGTGGAGAAGTGGCTGCGGTCCATGGAGAGTCAGCTGGAGGGGCCGGTCCCCCTGCGCTCCACACTGGAAGAGAAGAAGACGCAGCTTCACAACTTCAAGGTACAGGGTGTGTGTGTGTGTGTGTGTGTGCATTTCAGAGTCTGCTTGTGTGTATACATTTCGAGGTGTGTGTGTGCGTGTTAGAGAGAGAGAGAGAAAGAGAGAGAGTGTGTGTGTATGTGTATATGCATGTGTGTGTGCGTTTCAAACTAGGTGTTTTTGTGTGTGCATATTTCAGTGTGTGTGTGTGTGTATTTGTGTGTGTGTGTGTGTACATTTCAAAGGGAATGTGTGTGTGTGGGTGTACATTTCAAGGTGTGTGTGTGCGCGCATATTTCCAAATGTGTGTATGTGTACATATCAAGGTGTCAGAGTGTGTATGTAGAGGCACCTTGGCAGAATCAGGTAGGTGTAGGACTTCTGATCCAGTGTTCACCTGCGATCAGGGTTCGAGGTTGTTCTACTGATAGTCAGGCGCAGTGGCAGAACACACACACATGCCCACACATCCAGATACACACACCCACCCACACACACACACACACACACATACACACCCTCCCCACTCACACACGCACCCGGACACACACACACACACACACACACACACACACACACACACACACACACACACACACTTTATTTAAAATCACATTCTTTTGGTAGATGTTAAAGAAACGAACACTGACACTTTTTCCATAATAACGTCCCCCACCAGCTTCATCTTAAACAAAAACATTTGTTCATTAACAACCCCCCCCCACACCCTCCCTCCCCCCCACCCCCCAAAAAAAACCCCACCCATATTTGCCAGAATACTAAAGACTGACCCCACATGGATGTGTGTGTGTGTGCAGGTGATCCTGCAAGATGTGCAGTCATACCAGCGAGTGATCGACAGCATCAGTGACAAGGCTGAAACCCTGGCCCACGCCAGCTCTGACCCCCAGCTTGCCCGCTTCATCTCCACCACCACTGCCCGCTACCAGAAACTGTGTGCCGCTGCCAAGGTGGGGGGTTGTGCTTGTACTCTGGTGGTCCTTTTTTTCCCTCTGTCTTTGTCTCTTAAAACTGTTCATCAATTTACCCAGCAAGATTTCATTACTGCAATTTTTATTTATTAATTTCAGTTTTCAGGGAGGTGTAACAGCCCGTTTGCTTTGACACCACCTTGAAACTGAAGCTGATTTATTAATGTAAACTTGTAATGAAAATGCTGTCAGCATTTATCTAATTAGTTAATCATTTATGAAATGATAAGGTCTTGCAGAAAACGATTGTAGTGTGTTCATTGATTTTTTTTTTTTTTTTTTTTTTTTTTTTGCTGCCCCATTATCTGCACCGTTTCAGTGGCATTACTCCCACGCCGCTCATTTAGATTCCCCCATACACGGCCACACCCGGGTTCGTCCTTCGCAGTTCCAGCGTCGGCAGTCCACAGGGAACCATCGATGTTAGGTCGCGAGGAGGCCACACACCAGAAGAGACCCTGCACTGCTGCTGAGTCACTTCGGTGGTGTTCAGTGGTGCCTTTTCTGTTTTTAACGTACTTAGGACACCACCTACTAAGCCCCCTACTAATGACAATAATGGCTTAGTCGCGGAGCCAGACTGAGTGAGCGTCCCTCCCAGAGTGAAGACCGCCACCACGTCCCTCAAACAACAGCCCCCCATGAATCTGCCGACACTGACGACATTGACAGGACTCACCCCAAGCATGGAAGTGGAGGGGTATCGAAACTGAGGTCACCATGAGAGCAGGGCATGAAAGGCCACAGACTTTGAGACTATTTTGTTTATATTGATGACGATGAAGGAGGAGGAGGATGACGATGATGATGACGATGTTGCTATGGAGGTCCATTTTTGGTTTGGGACTGCGTGACAAGGCTGTACTCTACGCTTCCTGTCATAATGATATCCCGGCGTTAACCAGGCCCGAGAGATACAGGCACTTGCAGTGTTGGTCAGGTAATTAGAGCAACACACCCAAAGACGCATCCTTGAAGTGGATGACACTCGACTGTGTGGTCCCAGTCTCCCCATTTAAGCCCACAGCACACTCAACTCTGGGTAGGAGCCGGCCACGGGCCGAAAAACCCACCTCCGCTGGGATTCGAACCCGCGTCCTCCCAGCCGTCAGTCCGCGACGCTAACCACTTCGCCACGGCGGCTGGTGTTCATTGATTTTTTTTTTCTTTCAGAAAAAAGTACAGAGGGTTCTTAAGAATTTCATACCACTGGTGTTTCCCCTAAGTATGATGGCATCAATCATGTTTCCTATGTCACCATGAATCGTGTCATGTTTCCTGTCTATGACACCATGAATCATGTCATGTTTCCTGTCTATGACACCATGAATCATGTCATGTTTCCTGTCTATGACACCATGAATCATGTCATGTTTCCTGTCTATGACACCATGAATCATGTCATGTTTCCTGTCTATGACACCATGAATCATGTCATGTTTCCGGTCCATGACGCCATGATTTGTGTTTCCAGGACCGTGTGCAGCAGTACGAAGACATAGTGAACAACCACCAGGAATACAATGACAGCTACAACAGCTGTGTGGAGTGGCTCAACAGTGCTCGCGAAAAGCTGTCAGCCTGCTCCGATGTGTCTGGAGACCGTCATGCCATAAAGGGTCGGCTGGACAAGATTCAGGTGAGTTTTAACTGCTGCTTCCATTCAGTTCAGGCTTCTTGCATTCACTGATTTTTTAAAATTTTTATAATATTTTAATGTTGTCATTTTTATGTTTCTTTTTTGTTTTGTGCTTTCTGTATGATACATTTATTTAAAAAAAAAACAAAAAAACCTGACATATACATTTGTGCATGTTGTCATTGTTTTTCTATGTTTAACACGGTCTGTTGACATGCTTTTTTTTTCTGCCTGTCTCCCAAGTTCTGATTGTTGTATGCTGTGTGTATTGGTTTTAAAATGTTTTCATGCATGGTATGATAAGAAGAGTTGTGTGTTCCAATTTGTTCTTGTTGAATGGTTGATGTGCTATGTTGTTAGCTGTTTTGGAATGAGTAATAGTAACTGTTGGTTTAGTTTTTCTTTCTTTTTCTGTTCTTTTTGTTTGTTTGTTTTTATATTGATTACTTTTCATTTTTAAGTGACGGATGTTGTGAAAGAATACTGAACATCTGTATTAAGACAATAGGGAAGTTGGTTGATGAAAATTGAATTTTAAGGAAATAATGATAATTTTCACATATGTTTATTGATATTTGATCTATTTGCTTTATGTTAAAGACATTTTATTGTACATTGTCATGGTTTTCCTGTTTTTATCACACTAAATGTTGGGGTTTTTTTTCCAGATATATTCCAATTACTGTGTTTTGTTGGACAACGTTCATGTTTTTCAGCATTCTGTTTTTCATCTGTGTGGGTTAGCAGTTTATCAGTATCCTAGTTTGCAAAAAGTTTGGTTTCACTGGTGTCACTGAGAGCAAATAATCAAAGGTTGATACAGGTACACTAGTGGTTTTAAATTTTGTTAGTTTTTTTTATTGTTTCATTTTATTTCTTATTTGCCCTTCAGACCCATTATGAGCACACTAAATACTGTTGCTATGTTTTGTGTGTTCTCAGCGACGCTGCGTAAGTTGTGCAGTTTGTGCTGTGTGTAGTCACACTGAGTTTTAATTTCTTTGATTTTTGGTTGGTTGTACCTTTCCACATTTGCAATTTGCACCAGCTGCATTTTATTTATTTCTCCTAGTATAGTGAGTGATTCCTTCACCCATTCACCACCTCACCCACCCACCCATCCATATTTTGCGACTTTGGTAGATTCAGAACTTTTGGATTTGATGTTTTAGAAAAAAAAAAGTTGAATTAGTATCTTGCTGAGCTTTTCAGTTATTTTAAGATGACGCTTTCCATGTACATTCTATGTAGAATTGTAATTTTTTCTTCCAGTGAAAGATAGGATTTTGAGAGTTATTTATGTCATATGATCAGTGACTGTTTGTTCAGTAGACAAGTATTTGTCACCATTTAGCTTGTTTAACAGAAAGTTATTGGTCACTATTCTATTTGTTTGATAGAAAGATTTTGGTGACGGTGGAACGGAGCTGGTAAATATGTCACCGTGTATTGTGTTGTGTTGTTGTACAACATGATACAAAAAGATTGGGTCTCTTTCTTTAGTGTGTTCTATGCAGCAAGAACAAACCCAAACCTGCACTGTTTATCAGTTATACAACCCTTGGTTTGTCATTGTTGTTGTTGAACTTGGAGCTGAAATAGTGACCCAACAGCTGAATGTATGTTTTAGGTATTTTGTAGATGCTAGTGTGAAAATACTCAAAATATCACTGTTTGCTTTTACATGCACTTTGTGACTTGAGACTGACATGCAACAATGCAGAAACTACTAGATTCCATATGCTTAGTGTGTGTGTGTGTGTCTGTGTTTGCACCTGTGAATTTTTGTCTGTTTGTTTGTTCATGCATACAGATGATATACTGCCATTAGCACAGCTTTCTATTAAAGTATTCAAATTTGTTCTTAGCATAGCTGCCAGAAGTCAGAGTTGTGTGTATTCAAGCTCAATAGCAGTAAAGTTTGTGTTTGTTTTTTAATGTTGTTTTTTTTTTCTGCCGTGTGTGTGAAGTCCTGTTGTTACCAGAAATAATAAATCTCACATCATGTGAGTGTTATGAATATGGTTAATTGTTCACATACTATTGGGAATATTGCCAGTGTTTTAAGTTTTTTTGTTTCCTGTCATTGAAACTTTCTTGACTGTGAGATGTATAACGATGAGTGCATAGGTTTAAAGTGGAGCTGTTAGCAACTTCAGAATTTAAACTGGGGAAATTACAAACACATTACAATGAAATCATTTAAAACATTAACGGCTTGGCAGGCTTTAAAAAGTTTGATGTGAACAGAGTGTCAAAGTTCAGGATTTTTTAGTGTAGGTGTGAAAAAGCTATTAGAATTAAGATATGTCTTGAACTTTTCTTTGTCCGCTAGTTAGTTATAGTGTAAATATACATAACCTGTTGGATTTATCATTTTCTGATAGTAATGTTGAGTGTCAGTGCTAATGATGTTTTGGAGTTCATATACAAGTAGAATTTCTCATAGTCTGCTGTGAAGGTGTTGAAGAGTGATGAGTAATTATTGGGAAGTTTTCAATGCTCATTATAAAGTAAAACATAAGCAATGGAAATTTATAATGGGAATGTGACATTTTGAACAGGAATACTTGCAATTTGTGAAAATTTTAAGACTTAGAAGTGGAAGTATAATAGGAATGAAAAATCTCCAGGACTTGACAATAGAATAATTAATGATTGATCTTTGATACGTTGATAATGTAAAGTGACAATGTAATAAAATATTTGCTCAGTCTTTTGCATAAAAATGTGAAAGTTTGAAAACCAGAGAAAGAGAGAGAGAGAGAGAAGTGGTTTTAGACATTGTAAGATGAAAAGAAAAGTCTGTGAGTGTGGGAGTGGAGTGGAGAGGGGAATGTGCAGGCATGCATGTGTATATTTTATTTTATATATATGTGTGTGTATTCAAGCTAGCAAGTGTATGTAGAATCATTTTAATCATACTGCTTTTTGTACATTTTCAGTTGCATGATTATAAACTGAAATAGAACTTACTGGGTGCCTTGAAGTTGAATGACATATCTGTTTACAGTTAATCTTGTATGTTATGTTTTGAAATGTTGGGAAGGGTAGAGAGGGATATCTTTTTTGAGATTGCAAGATTTACTTCAGCTGAATATAGGTGTTGCAATGTCTCCGTAACACATGTTTATTATTTATTTTGTATTCATATTTGTTTTCATGTATTTTTTTATCTTTAAAACTCGTCTGCTGCGAGATTGAATCACTTGTGAACAAGTTGACTGTCAGTGCTATAGTGTGATAGTAATTCATGTTACATATTTTTTCAGGATGTATTGAAAAATACAGCAACAAACAAACAAGAATAAAGCTCAACACCTAGTGTTCAGATGTCTGAATGTGATCTGTGTCAATGCCCATCTTTCAGGACATCTTGGAGACGAAGATGGAGGGGGAGCCCAAAGTGCAGCATGTGATATCCCTGGCCCAGAACGTCCTGCCCCATACGGCCCCGCAGGGCCGCGATGTCATCATCAGGGACAGTGACGCTCTGCGCAACGACTGGGAAGCCTTCATGCTGGCTTTGGCAAAGGTCCATCTCACCCATGTCAAACACAGTCCTTTACTTTGTCTGGAAACAGTCCTGAAAATTAAACAAAGCATGCAGAAATAAAATAAGTAAAAATACACACATACCTGTGCATAAGCATGCAGGCACATACACATACACAAACACACTCACACACACACACACACACACACACACACACACACACAACATAGATAAATGAATAGATAAAAATGCTGTTTGATGTTATCCCTCAAACCAAGATTGACATTAATCTAACAACTACATAGTTCACTCTAAGATATATAAGTGAATGAAATATATGAATAATCGAATAACAGATATTTGATGTTATCCCTCAAACCAATATTGACATTAATCTAACAACTACATAGTTCAGTCTAAGATTTATCAGTGAATGAAATGTATGAATAATTGAATAACAGATATATGAATAAATGAATTAAATAGCCTACACTCCATAGACTAAATGCAGTAAAGGTTCAGAAAATAAAAGAATGAATAGATACTATAGATTAATAAAAATAAAGAAATAACTAAGCAATAATTACCAAATACCTTTATCTGTGTGTGTGTGTGTGTGTGTGTGCGTGCGTTTTGTGTGTGTGTGTGTGTGTGTGCTCTGTATGTGTGTGTGTATGTGTGCTCTCTGTGTTTGTGTGTGTGGATGCTCTGTGTGTGTGTGTGTGTGTACAGACAAAGAGTGACCTGGAGTCGTGCATGGACCAGTGGAAGGAGTTTGAGACGTGGGAGGGGAAGTGTGGGGGCTGGCTGAAGGAGGTGGAGGCCAGGCTGAGGGAAGTCGACCTCCGCGCTTCCCTGCCTGAAAAACAGACACAGCTGGAAAAGCTCAAGGTGGGTGAATGTATTGTATTGTTTTGTGTTGCGTTCAAGCTGCATTGCGCTGTATTGCATTGTTTTATATTGAATTGTATTAGGTAGTGTTGTGTTGTGTTGTGTTGTATTGTATTAGGTTGCGTTGTATTTCATTGTGTTGTGTTGTATTAGGTTGTGTTGTGTTGCATTGTGTTGACAGTTGTATAAGGTTGCGTCACGTTGCATTGTGTTGTATTCCATTGCATTGCATGGCATTGTATTGTTTTCTTTCACTCTGTATTTTATTGTTGTGTAACTTATCGTGTCGCAACAGACCTCTCTTTCTGAAATTTTGGCTTCTCTCCTCGGGGAGAGCATGTCACCAGAGTGCAGCACATCTCTTTTTTCTTCTCTTTTTTTTTTTTTTTGTCTGCAAGTGTTATTGTTTTCCTGTGTCTGTGAGTTGGAGGGTGTGTGGATCTAACCCTCTGTCCCTGAGAAACACACAGCTGAAGAAACTCAAGAGTGGGTGAATGTGTGTGTCTGTGTCTGTATGTGTGTGAGAGAGAGAGAGAGAGAGCATACCTCCCTGAGAAACAGACACAGCTGAAAAACTCAGGGTGGGTGGCTAGCCGTGCATGTGGGAAAGGTAAAGCGTGTGTGTTTGTGTGTGTGTGGCGTGGTGGTGTTCTACATTATTTTAAAGAAATGGGTTTTCAGGGTAGACTAACAAGTTGAGTCTTTCTGGAGATGTTCTTATCTGTCTGTGGTGTTTCAGGCCCTACAGAAAGAGATAAACGAGCACGAAAAAGACCTGGATGTTCTGAGCGACTCGGCTCAGGAGCTGATGCAGGTGAGCGCAGACTCACGAGTGGTGAGTCAGGCCTCCCAGCTGGCCACCCGCTACCAGACTGCCGTCATCAACACTAAGGTGAGACTCTGTGACTGCATTGTTTTCTTTTCTGCTGAATGGATGTTTAGATATTTGGTAGAGGCTAGTGAAGTATTTGTGTTGAACTGCTGAATACTTACTGGGTATTAGCTTTTACATGTGCATTGCGAGTTGAGACTGATGTAAATCAGTGTAGAAATTATGGGATTTTTTACTATTTAGTGCTTGATCTGTGTGTGTGTGTGTGTGTGTGTGTCGTTGGTGGGAGCAGTAAAGATGTGTTGTTTATGTGCAGTAACTGTGTCGTTGGTGGGAGCAGTAAAATGTGTTGTGTGTTTACAGGAACTGTGTCATCGGAGCAGCAAAAGTGTTGTGCGTTTACAGGAACTGTGTCATCGATGGGAGTAGTAAAATGTGTTGTGTTTACAGGAACTGTGTCGTCGGTGGGAGCAGTATGTGGCTGACCACAAGTCTTACCTGGAGGCGGTGGACAGGTGTCGGTCCTGGCTGTCCGACATGGAGACCAAGGTGTCCACTGTGCTGGACACCAGTGGTGATAAAACCACTGTTCAGGACAGGCTGGCCAACATACAGGTGATCATCGTCTTCTTTGGCATTTGACATTAAAAGAAGAGATATATGTATGTATATATAGAGAGAGAAAGAGATGTATATATATAGAGAGAGAAAGATACATATATAGAGATATATAGATAGATAGACATAGTTACAGAGCATTTGCAGATACCTGGGCCTTGACGCACAGCCGACAGACCTGTACCAGTGCATTGGGTTTATGCATTGGTCAGGCATCTGCTTAAAACATTTTTATTATTGTTTAGAAGGAGATGTGGTGTAGTGTATGCTTCTGACTCTTCCTTGTAACTGAAGCTGAAGACCATACCTTTGATCAGACTGTTTCATAATAAAGATAATGATATAACAATCATAATAGATACTTCTATAGCACTCTATCCAGAAAACTGCTCTGGATTCATCACAACACCTACAATATTCTTCATCACATGTGTATTCTACGGTGTTTTTTTTTACTCTTGGCTTGAAGTAGATACTAATGTGGTGGTAGCCCTGAGATGGCCTCAGTGGTGGACAAGGCTCTTAAGCAACATGATTTGATTTGATTTGATGTGACAGTAGCTTTATCCAGAAAACTGCTCTGGGTACTTAACAAAACACCTACAATATTCTCCATCACATGTGTATTGTACACTTTTTTTTTTTTTACTCTTGGCTTGAAGCAGAAACTAGTGTGGTAACAGCCCTGAGATGACCTCAGTGGTGGGTGAGGCTCTGAGCAACATATTTGATTTCTTCTTCTTCGTTCATGGGCTGCAGCTCCCACGTTCACTCGTATCTACATTGTGTATGACCATTTTTTACCCCGCCATGTAGGCAGCCATACTCCGTTTTGGAGGGTTGATTTGATTTGATTTGATGTTACAGGAGCTGCTGTCGGAGAAGGAGGAAGGGCTGCACAGGCTGCAGATCGCGCTGGACAACCTCCAGATGGTGCTGCCTAACACCTCGGTGGCAGGCCGCGAAACCATGCGCCGAGACATGCAGGCCCTGCAGCAGGACTATGACGCCCTGTCTGGCCGCCTGATGGAGGCTCGCTCCTCCCAGGAGGGCATGTTGGCCCAGTGGACAGGTGTACGATGATGGTGTGGGGCAGCTGGTGCGCTGGCTGCAGGACCTGGAGAAACAGGTGGCAGGAGAGGAGCAGCCGCAGAACACCATGCAGGAGAAGAAGCTGCAGCTGGACAGGGTCAAGGTGAGGGGGGCAGGGTCAAGGTCAGGGACGGGCTCAAGGTCAGCAGGGCACTGGGGTGATTGGTGCTGTTGGGTTTTTGTCTTTCCTCTTCTTTAGGTCTATGTTCGTGGGTCGCACCTTCCACGTTCACTTGTATGTAATAAATGGGCTTGTCAGTGTGTTTTTGTCTGTCTTCATTTTCTGTCTGCCTTTGTGGGTCACAACTCCCACGTTAACTTGTATGTAATAAAAGGGATTTTACGTGTGTGACCATCAACTCCTTTTGACGCCCATAGCAGTACATTCTTTTAAAATTACGATATTGTCAGAATTGGAAAACAAACCTCAAAATGTTGATTGTCACCCATTTCTTTGTGTATGCATTCATGTATCACTATCTGTGCATGCCATATGGGAAGAGTATTGTAGAATGGTGGCCAAAAGGTAATGTGTCCACATGGGATGCAAGAGAATAATCAAACGAGATAAAATCCCACACTTGCAGAATTTTCTCCTTCATCACTGAACCATGAGTGGTGGTCTGGATGTTTGTCAATCAGATGAGATGATAAACCGAGGTCCTGTTTGTAGCATGTGCTTAGCACTCATAAAAAAAACCCCAGAGCAACAGGAGAGATGTCCCTGGCAAAATTATGGTCAAATCCTCTCTAATATACATGTTTGTCGGTGTGTGTGTGTGTGAGCACAACTGAAGCTTGTCTTAATGAGGCAGGAAACGAATGATGAGCGCATAAAGGCAGCTGTCAGTTGGCTCTATCCAGCTAGGCAGCCTGTTTTGTAAATGACTCGGTGTTTGTAAAGCACTCAGAACAAGTATCCCTATCAGTCGGTCAAGAACATGATCTGTATCTGCACTGTCAGGAACTTGGGCTGAGGATCCAGTCCCAGCAAAGCACCATTGACAACCTGGACGGGAAAGCCCAGACCCTGATACGCAGCAGTCGTGACGGCAACCTGGGCAGACAGATCATAGAGGTGGTCAGCCGGTACCAGGCCCTGTGTGAGAAGGCCAAGGTCAGTTGTATGTGCGGACCATCCTGTCAATGACTTGATGCACTTTGTACATGCATAAGAAAACCATTTGCAGATACCCAGACTTTGACACACAGTCAACAGAGCTGGTTGAATCTGGTGTACAGTTCCTCTGTGCGATGCCCCAATGGCACTGCATACAGTTAAGGGAAAAGAAGAAGAAGACATACATAGTGGTTTACCAAGTGCTGTTTTCTTTACCTTTGTCTGGCAGTTTGTATGGCACTTATTCTGATAAGGATTTTCTTTGGTGTATTGATACTGATAAATGTTTCTGGCTAATAAACATAAAACAAAAACGTTAATCCCTGAGAATTTTTTTTACATGACATAACTGGACAAGAGCTACCTGTATTACTGTTGTCAGTGTTTGCACAGCTCAGTGTCAGCATATTTTAGATTCATTTTAATTAACAGAAGGCATTTCATATGTAAGTTATTCAATTACAAAGGTTAATATAAAAAAAAGTAATAGTCAAATAAAGAATGAGATTCCAGTCTGCCATGTGAAATGTGCTGGTTTTGCAGGCTACAGTGGTTAATAAAAAAAAAAAAGAAAGAAGAAGGAGATTCCAGTCTGCCATGTGAAATGTGCTAGTTTTGCAGGTTACAAGGGTTCATATGAATTTTTTTTTAAAAGAACAAGATTCCAGTCTATCATGTGAAATGTGCTGGTTCTGCAGGCTCTGCAAGACAGGTGTGAGAAGAACCTGAGGGATCACCAGGTGTATCGTGATGCCTACATGGTGGTCTCCGAATGGCTGGGAACAACCATGGAGAAACTAAATTTGTGCAGCGATGTCCGTGGGGACAGAAGTGCCATAGAGGCTCAGCTCCATAAAGTGGAGGTTTGAACTGTGTGACATTTTGTTTTCTTTGTGAAGGTCTTGTTGCCTGTGTACATAGTCAGGTTAATTTGTGTATTGTGTTGTGTTTTATTGTATTATTGTATTGTATTGTTTGTATATATATATCCGCTTTTATAATCCAGACACATCATTCTAACTGTTCAGAGTCTGTTTATGTGAATTGAACCAAACTCCAACTAAGGAAAAAGCGGAACATATGCAGGACATCAGTGGACGTCTTATAGGCACTATGGCAATACTTTTTGTAGGACGTCAGCTAATTTCTTATAGGCACTCTACTGGTTAAAGATTGGGTAAAGAAATGGCAGGCCTTTCTTAAGTCCTTTGATTTTGGTCCCTATATTACTGATAACAAAAAAAAAGCATTGTTTCTGTCAGTAATAAGCACAGCTATGAAATTTGGAATTTGATATGAAATGTGAAGTAAAATAATGATTTATATAAAAATGAAAAAAAAAAAAAGATTTATCCCAAAAGAGTCTTTGTGACTGACATACCAGCACTTAAAATGCCATTGATATTTTTTTATTCCTTGAGTTTTTAAGATTTTTAACCCATTCAAACCTGATGAGTTAACAGCCTGGGTAGGCTTCCATGCCATATTGATGTCGGAAAATATGTAGAAAATATAATGTTTTCCCTCCAAATTACGATGCGCACATCCGGAAATACTGTAAAAATTAGTTCCCTTTCTTAGCGGTTCATGCAAATGCAGGAACATGAAAACTGTTTCAGTGAGATGAATTTGGACCCCAGAGCAATGCTCGGGCACAGGGATCAATGAGTTGAAGAGATTAAAAACATGTATATACCCTGAATCCCTCAAAAAAAAAAAAAAAAAAGAAAAGAAAAGAAAAAAAAAGAAAGAAAAAAGACCATCAGACAGAGGACGGTCTCTCAGACAGGGTGTGGGTGTGACTGTTGCAGGAGATCAGCAGCATTGTGGCAGTGGGCAAGGAGAAGCTGCGGGAGGCTGAGGACAAGGGCAGTGTGGTGCTGCCCCACACCTCCCAGCAGGGCCAGGAGCTGATCAAGGAGGAGCTCAGCATGCTGCGGGCAGACTTTGAGGGCTTTCAGACCGACCTCAACACCCTCACTGACTCCCTCAGTATGTAAACACTGTCCCCTCATAGAATGTCTTGTCAGCAAGATGCAGGATACAAGACTACTGTATTATTTCAGAAATAGAAATTGTTGACATGTTTGTTGATAAAACGGTGACATACTAAAAAACACAGTCATTACCTCCACAGATAAAGCCAAAGTTTGACCATGCTTCCTCGTTCCAACAAGAACACTTCTTCACACCTTAAAACACCATGTGAACACCTTCATTGTACAGTGATAGTCTGGGCTGGAGAGATGTGTGGGAATGGAAAAGGCAAGGTGTTGATAGTGTAAAGGTCTGGCACAAGCTAATGTTAAGTAGTGCCAGAGAACAGTAGCTGAACTAACTCATCAGATCTGGAAGAAAGTAAACTAGTGATTTTGGCATCTGTTTAGTGATGCTGGTGAAGAAACAGAAAGCTTCACCTGTGTTGGTGGTGGGACAGCCTGTGACAGCTGTCTGCTGATTGTTGCTCCAGGCTTGATCAGTGCATTGGGTTTATGGGAAGGTGGATGTAGTGCAGTATTTAGAGATCTTTCTGCAGGCTCTGACACCACCTTGAAAGTGAAAGTGTTGTGCAGGTTCACTGCGGGACAAGTGGCAGCGCTATGAAGCATTCTATGAGGAGCTGAACCAGTGGATCAAAGACACAGAGACCGACATGAAGTCAGACTCCGAGCTGAAGGCCACACTGGAGCAGAAAGCCATGCAGCTGGAGAAACAAAAGGTCAGCCTGCTTTGTCATCTGTCAGACACAAAGCATACAAGAATCACACACACACACACACACACACAGAGGCATGCATGCAATAACAAATGCAGATGACATAGATGTGGACCCAAATGGAATCTCTCCTTCAAATGACCGCCAAAACCCCATTCAATTGTGCACACAACCTGTCAAGCCCTGTTGTGCACACTACCTGTCAACCCTTACATGACCTGTCAAGCCCTGTTGCACACACCACCTGTGAACCCCAACATGACCTGTCAACCTTTGTTGTGCACACTACCTGTCAACCCCTACATGACCTATCAACCTGGTGTTGTGCCCACAGAGTCTGCATGAAGAGCTGATGCAGCAGCAGGAGTCACTGGACAAGCTGGCGGAGCAGGCCCAGGTGTTGATGCAATCGTCCACAGACAGCCGGGTGGCCACCCAGCTGACCCAGATCAGCTCCAGGTACAGCGCCCTCATCACCGTCTCCAAGGTCAGCATTCTCACTTTGCATCTGGTTTTTTCACTTGTTTGATTTTCGTTGTTGTTGTTGTTGTTGTTGTTGTGTGTGTGTGTGTGTGTGTGTGTGTGTGTGCGTGTGTACCCCAGAATTTTGGACATTTTGTTTTATTTATTTTGATGATGAGAAATGATGACAGGGGTAATGAAGATGCTTTTATGGGGGTCCATAAAGGTCTGAGATTTCTTGAAGGTGCTGCACCAGTATTCTCATGATATATCCCAGCATCACCCTAGCTGAGGGGTACAGCCACATGCAGTGTTGGTCAGGAACTTTGAGCAACACTCCCAAAGACGTGTTCATGAAGTGGATGACCCTCGACTGTGTGGTCCTGGTCTTCCCATTTGAGCCGGTAGCAAACTCAGCTGTGGGTAGGGAGCTGGTCTTTGGCTGAAAAACACACCTCTGATGGGGAATAATACCTCCCAGTCATCCATCTTTCATGCTTACCACTTTGCTGCAGTGACTGGTTTTTGTTGTCTTTGCTGTCCAATTAGCTGCATGATTTCACTGGCACTATACTCATGCTGCTTATTCTATGTCTCCCATGCACATGCACTATGACAGAATTGGTTAGGTGCTGGACTTCTGATCCAGTGTTCACTGGTGATCAGGGTTTGAGGCCCTGTTTCAGCATGGTGTTGTGTCCTTCAGTTAGGCACTTTATTCCAATTTTCCTCACTCCCATCCAGGTATGAATGGGACTCAGTTAGGGAAGGTTAAAATTGCGTAAGGAGAGGATTGGTCCCCATCTTCCTGTACCAAGCCCTTGACACAGCGGATATAAATTCACTGCCCCAATGGCCATAAAAGTCTGTGAGACCTTTTTAACATTTTAGTACTGATAGTCAGATTGTGGGACGTGCTTGTATATAGCTGTGGTTTACAGGACCTGCTGAATCAGTATGAATGAAGTGTATGTCATCCAGCCTTCACCTAACCTGCAACATGTGGTTCACAGGACCTGATGTATGAAAGAAGTGTATGTCATTCATCCTTCACCTAACCTCCCACATGTGTTTCACAGGACCTGATGTATGAAAGAAGTGTATGTCACCCATCCTTCACCAAACCTCCCACATGTGGTTCACAGGACCTGATGTATGAAGGAAGTGTATGTCATCCATCCTTCACCTAACCTCCCACATGTGGTTCACAGGACCTGATGTATGAATGAAGTGTCTGTCATCCATCCTTCGCCTTACCTCCCACATGTGGTTCACAGGACCTGATGTATGAATGAAGTGTCTGTCATCCATCCTTCACCTTACCTCTCACATGTGGTTCACAGGACCTGATGTATGAATGAAGTGTCTGTCATCCATTCTTCACCTAACCTCCCACATGTGGTTCACAGGACCTGATGTATGAAGGAAGTGTCTGTCATCCATCCTTCACCTAACCTCCCACATGTGGTTCACAGGACCTGATGTATGAAGGAAGTGTATGTCATCCATCCTTCACCTAACCTCCCACATGTGGTTCACAGGACCTGATGTATGAATGAAGTGTATGTCATCCATCCTTCACCTAACCTCTCACATGTGGTTCACAGGACCTGATGTATGAAGGAAGTGTCTGTCATCCATCCTTCACCTTACCTCTCACATGTGGTTCACAGGACCTGATGTATGAATGAAGTGTCTGTCATCCATTCTTCACCTAACCTCCCACATGTGGTTCACAGGACCTGATGTATGAAGGAAGTGTCTGTCATCCATCCTTCACCTAACCTCCCACATGTGGTTCACAGGACCTGATGTATGAAGGAAGTGTATGTCATCCATCCTTCACCTAACCTCCCACATGTGGTTCACAGGACCTGATGTATGAATGAAGTGTATGTCATCCATCCTTCACGTAACCTCCCACATGTGGTTCACAGGACCTGATGTATGAAGGAAGTGTCTGTCATCCATCCTTCACCTAACCTCCCACATGTGGTTCACAGGACCTGATGTATGAATGAAGTGTATGTCATCCATCCTTCACGTAACCTCCCACATGTGGTTCACAGGACCTGATGTATGAAGGAAGTGTCTGTCATCCATCCTTCACCTAACCTCCCACATGTGGTTCACAGGACCTGATGTATGAATGAAGTGTATGTCATCCATCCTTCACCTAACCTCCCACATGTGGTTCACAGGACCTGATGTATGAAGGAAGTGTCTGTCATCCATCCTTCACCTAACCTCCCACATGTGGTTCACAGGACCTGATGTATGAAGGAAGTGTCTGTCATCCAGCCTTCACCTAACCTCCCACATGTGGTTCACAGGACCTGATGTATGAAGGAAGTGTCTGTCATCCATCCTTCACCAAACCTTCCACATGTGGTCCTTAGGACCTGAAGCAGTATGAATGAAGTGTCTTTCATCCATCCTTCACCTAACCTCCAACATGTGGTCCTTAGGACCTGATGTATGAAAGAAGTGTATGTGATCCATCCTTCACCTAACCTCCCACATGTGGTTCACAGGACCTGATGTATGAAAGAAGTGTCTGTCATCCATCCTTCACCAAACCTCCCACATGTTGTTCACAGGACCTGATGTATGAAAGAAGTGTATGTCACCCATCCTTCACCAAACCTCCCACATGTGGTTCACAGGACCTGATGTATGAAGGAAGTGTATGTCATCCAGCCTTCACCTAACGTCCCACATGTGGTCCTTAGGACCTGACATCAAAGAAGTGTATGTCATCCAGCCTTCACCAAACCTCTGGTCCACAGGACCTGTTGAAGCGGTATGATCAGACGAACCAGGACCACCAGCACTACAGCCAGGTGTACTCCCAGACCCGGGCCTGGCTGCAGGACACCTATAACAAGCTGTCGGTGTGCTCCGACACCACTGGCGACAAGTCCACCATCCAGACACAGCTGGACAAACTGCAGGTCAGTGCTGGGGCAGGGGTGTGGGGGTGGGTGCTGTCGCTGGGCTGATGGGACTTTTAGGGACATTTTTAAAATATTGTTTAAAACTGAAGAGATCGTGCAGGGTGCATTTGATCTGTCTCTGGCCTTCACATTGAATGCACTAACAGCTGTTTCAGGCATACATACGCCATACAGCTTGAAAACTGCATTTGAAAAATGGATGTTTCAGCCCAAATTTACTGTTATTTAGTGATTTATCTAAATGATAGCTGTGGTATTGCATTGTAAAGAAAGCACCTGTAGTTATCTATGGTGTCTTATTACATTGGCTGCCTATGCCACTGTTTGCTGAAAATTCAGCCTCATTTCATTGTGCCCCCAAGAGGAAAACTGCAAGTTCCCAAATGGTCCTCAGCTTTTTGTGGACCTATTTATAGGATATTTGTTCAGAAAAAAATGGAGGAATGACTGAGAACTGTACAGAGGATGAGTCAAACTGATGCAAATGCTGTTTCGTATCTTAAGGAAATGGCCTGCTGTGGATATGAATATTCAAGGAACTGGTGAAGAAATATTGATCATGATGATGATAATGGTAGAACTAAAGTCTAGTTATGGTGTTGATTTTTATGTGAGTATAATGGTGACAAATGACATTTTATTATTGATGTTGGTAGAAGCTCTGTATGCACTTGCAGTATCTTTCAACATGACTGATAAGACAGCTTGGAATGAAGTCAGTGTATATTATTGTTATTTACAGTTTTACTTTATACCTGATAAACAAATGATTTCATGGCCCACCATTTTGTTGTCTGCAGAATTTTGTACAGGTAAGCTCCTTCCCTTTTCAGATCAAATAACATGTCCCAAGGTGTGCTGTGTTACATCAACTTAAGTTACAGTCATCAAAACACTTGTGTTCTTCTCTCACCTGCACATCTTTCAAGATTAACACAAACAGCAGCTTTGTCTTCAACTGCTTACACCAGAGATTGTCATAAGCTTACAGTTGGGCCACCAGCAAAATGAAAGTTGTATCATGAAAAATAGTTCTCCACTGCAATGGGAATTAATTTACAGCTCAGTCTTTTGTGAAGGACTGTGACACTCAGACTAGGAGGCAAGATTGCTCTGACTCTTTGTGCTGCAGCCCTAGGGGCTAGTTGGCCTTTTTGGGGATCATCCCAGTGCCGACTGTCCTAAAGCCCTCTTGGCCAAGAGAGTGGGGATGTAACTTGGGCAAGACACCTTCCACTAAAATAAGATTCTTGGCCAGATAGTGGGGACAGCAGTTGCCTCCACTGCTGTTCTGATGGTCTGCTGGACTCGACTATCATACGAATGACTCAAAAAGGGATGAGCACTATTTACATTCTTGATGCAGTTATCCCCTGGCTCTCCTCTAAAACTAAAAAATAATGACACACTTTCCACACATCAATCCATTACATCATAACAAGTTTGGAGTGTGTGTATGTGTGTCACATTGTGTGCCGCCTGACCTGACCTGACTTGTCTTCATTTGTTGTCATGAAACCCAAAAGGACTAATGAACAGAACAAACGAGATGAATGCATTCTTGCTTATATTTGGCTTATAGTGTATGAAAAACTGCAATTGCCGAGTGATTAAAGCGTTGGACTTTCAATCTGAGGGTCCTGGATTCGAATCTCGGTAACAGCATCTGGGGGTAAAGGGTGGAGATTTTACTAGTCTCCCAGGTCAACATATGTGCAGACCTGTTAGTGCCAAAGCCACCTTTGTGTGTATGTGCAAGCAGGAGATCAAATACGCACATTAAAGATCCTGTAATCCATGTCAGCTTTTAATGGGTTATGGAAACAAGAACATACCCAACATGCACACCCCTGAAAATGGAGTATGGCTGCCTACATGGTTGGCTAAAACGGTCATACACGTAAAAGCCCACTTTTGTACATACAAGTGAACATGGGAGTTGCAGCCCAGGAACATTGTGCAATAGCTTTCATAAAATCACATAACAGTTGTCGAGTAGATTACTGAATGTACATAATTTGGCTGTTTTGTACATCATGACACAATATACTGGTATTGATAGATCACATGCTTATAACAAGACTGTTTTTTATGTTGGTATGTCTGTAAACCTTCCCCATGCAATGTTCGGATAGTGTGCAGTTAGTCAAGAGTTTACAAAGAGCTTGTTTTTTGTGAGTGGGATCAGTTTATCAGTTGAATCATTATCTTACTTGATAGTCATTACTATTAATTTTGTTACTGAAGCCTGAACGGCTGTATTCAGTTTTCCCTTGTTTTCAGAACTAACCGTATCTACTTTTGATTGTTTAAGTACAGCAGGTTTAAGTCTAATGTATTGAATGCTAATTGAACAGTTCAAAAATCACTCTAGCCCTGAATCATTAAGAACATTTCTTTACAAATAGTAGCCAAGGATTTTCGTATTCTATCTTGGCTGTTCAATATGAAAGTATATGCCTTTTATTACATAGGTATGTAGAATATGTATCAAGTAACTAAGAACAGTGCCATGCTATGTAAAATCCAATAGGAAATCTGCCCTATTCTGCTAGTGTTGGTGGATTCACTGTCCTAGAATGTACACCTGTAATCAGTTTGCAAAATGTTATATGCATTGTTATATGCATTTACTCATGTAGCTGTTTTGAAGAGACAGTTTCTAAAGAATCCAGACATTGTTGTGTTGTATGAACTGCCAGTCTTCTCTTTTGATGTCCTTATTTCCCCTTTCCATTCACAGGTGTTGTTGCAGGAGTTTGTGGTGATGATGTTGCAGGAGTTAGTGTTGATGTTGTTGCAGGAGTTTGTGTTGATGTTGTTTCAGGTGGTGATGTTGTTGCAGGAGTTTGTGGTGATGATGTTGCTGGAGTTAGTGTTGATGTTGTTGCAGGAGTTTGTGTTGATGTTGTTTCAGGTGGTGATGTTGTTGCAGGAGTTTGTGGTGATGTTGCAGGAGTTTGTGGTGATGTTGCAGGTGGTGATGTTGTTGCAGGAGTTTGTGGTGTTATAGGAGTTTGTGGTGATGATGTTGCTGGAGTTAGTGTTGATGTTGTTGCAGGAGTTTGTGTTGATGTTGTTTCAGGTGGTGATGTTGTTGCAGGAGTTTGTGGTGATGTTGCAGGAGTTTGTGGTGATGTTGCAGGTGGTGATGTTGTTGCAGGAGTTTGTGGTGTTATAGGAGTTTGTGGTGATGATGTTGCAAGAGTTTGTGGTGATGTTGCAGGAGTTTGTGGTAGTGATGTTGCAGGAGTTGGTGGTGATGTTGCTGCAGGAGTTTGTGGTAGTGATATTGCAAGAGTTTGGGGTGATCTTGATGATTTTGCAGGAGTTTGTGGTGATGTTGCAGGTGGTGATGTTGTTGCAGGTGGTGATGATGTTGCAGGACTTTGTGACGATGATGTTGTTGCAAGAGTTTGTGGGGTTATGTTGTTGTTGTAGGACTTTGTGGATATGATGATGCAGGAGTTTGTGGTGATGTTGTTGCAGGAGTTTGTGGTGATGAAGGAGGAGGGGCAGGTACTGATCCACACGGCCAACACCTGGGGAGAGAAGACCATGACCAACACGGCGGCAGAAGGTCGTGAGGTCATCCGACAGGAACTGCAGCAGCTGCAGTCTGACTGGGAGAAGATGCTGTCTCACGTACGTTGTTGTGACTGGGAATTGCACAACATGGCTAGTTTTGCTTTGCAGGGTGTCTTGGTTGTATTGATTAGCAGACGCACCTGAAACACACACGAACAATAATTTCAGGTTCTTAATTGAATAGTGTTACATTCCTTGATGTAACTAGGACACTTGACCATAGTAATGAGAGGAAATGGCTCAGCAATGGATGGACCTGCTTATTGAATGCAAGGCTTATTGATATGGACCATCATCCATGACTGAATACCAAGCCCATGAATAATATGGTTATGACTTTTTTACCAGACTGTATCCGAAATGAGATAGAACTTGTCACTTTGCAGGTGATGGACACCAGAATGGCTGTGAATGTTATGTATAAGATATATAGATAGATAGATATATGTATGTTATGTACAAATTTGATCATCAGTCCAAGATAGATATATGTATGTTATGTACAAATTTGATCATCAGTCCTATAGACTCAGCAGTCTTCTTTGTATTTTTTGCTGTACATATTTGATGGTAATTTTTACCAAACTGATGCCAAAATGAGACAGAATATTGACATGAGACAGAATAGATGTGATGGCATGAGCCAGAATAGACATGATGGAAGGAGACAGAATAGTCATGATGGCTTGAGACAGAATAGACATAATGACATGAGACAGAATAGACATGATGGAAGGAGACAGAATAGACATAATGACATGAGACAGAATAGTCATGATGGCTTGAGACAGAATAGACATAATGACTTGAGACAGAATAGACATGATGGAAGGAGACAGAACAGACATAATGACATGAGACAGAATAGTCATGATGGCTTGAGACAGAATAGACATAATGACATGAGACAGAATAGACATGATGGAAGGAGACAGAACAGACATGATGGCAGGAGACAGAACAGACATGATCTCATGAGACAGAGAACAGACATGATGGCAGGAGACAGAACAGACATGACATGAGACAGAACAGACACGACATGAGACAGAACAGACATAATAGCATGAGACAGAACAGACATGACATGATACAGACATGACATGAGACAGACATGACATGAGACAGAACAGACATAATAGCATGAGACAGAACAGACATGACATGATACAGAACAGACATAATCACATGAGACAGAACAGACATAATCACATGAGACAGAACAGACATGACATGAGACAGAACAGACATAATCACATGAGACAGAACAGACATGACATGAGACAGAACAGACATAATCACATGAGACAGAACAGACATGACATGAGACAGAACAGACATAATCATCAGACTGAACAGATATAATCACATGTGACAGAACAGACATAATTGCATCAGACAGAACAGACATGACATAAGACAGAACAGACACGACATGAGACAGAACAGACATAATCGCATGAGACAGAACAGACATGACATGAGACAGAACAGACATGACATGAGACAGAACAGACATGACATGAGACAGAACAAACATAATCACATGAGACAGAACAGACATAATCACATGTGATTATGTCTGTTCTGTCTCATGTGATTATGTCTGTTCTGTCTCATGTCATGTCTGTTCTGTCTGATGCAATTATGTCTGTTCTGTCTCATGTGATTATATCTGTTCAGTCTGATGCGATTATGTCTGTTCTGTCTTATGTGATTATGTCTGTTCTGACTCATGTGATTATGTCTGTTCTGTCTCATGTCAGAACAGACATGACATGAGACAGAACAGACATGACACGAATCAGACATGACATGAGACAGAACAGACATAATCGCATGAGACAGAACAGACATGACACAAATCAGACATGACATGAGACAGAACAGACATAATCGCATGAGACAGAACAGACATGACACAAATCAGACATGACATGAGACAGAACAGACATAATTGCATGAGACAGAACAGACATGACATGAGACAGAACAGACATAATCGCATGAGACAGAACAGACATGACATGAGACAGAACAGACATAATCGCATGAGACAGAACAGACATGACATGAGACAGAACAGACATGACATGAGACAGAACAGACATAATCACATGAGACAGAACAGACATGACATGAGATAGAACAGACAAAATCACATGAGACAGAACAGACATGACATGAGACAGAACAGAAATAATCGCATGAGACAGAACAGACATGACATGAGATAGAACAGACAAAATCACATGAGACAGAACAGACATGACATGAGACAGAACAGACATGACACGAATCAGACATGACATGAGACAGAACAGACGTAATCGCATGAGACAGAACAGACACGACATGAGACAGACATGACATGAGATAGAACAGACAAAATCACATGAGACAGAACAGACATGACATGAGACAGAACAGACATAATCGCATGAGACAGAACAGATATGACATGAGACAGAACAGACATTACATGAGACAGAAAGATGGCATGAGAGAATGATTGCATGAGACAGAACAAACAGCATGTCATGAGACAGAGTGGTATTACTGTGCAGGTTACAGACACCAAGGTGATGCTGGAGTCGTGCCTGATGCAGTGGACAGACTTCAGTGCCAGTCACGACCAGGTGGTCCGCTGGCTGAAGGACATGGAGAAACGCCTGAGGGAGACACACCTCAAGGCGGACCTCAGTGAGAAGAAGGCAGAGCTACAGAGGTGTAAGGTGAGGCTGGGGAGTAGGGAAATGGGCAGGGGGGAGTTCACAGCATGAGGGTGGAATGAGGGTGGAGTGTGTTGCTGTCAACTGGGTTGGTTTGTTGCATCAGAGTTTGGGGTGTCAAGATTTATGTGATATCGGAGTTGCTTTGATAAAGGTTTTTTATTTGTTGTGTCGATTGGGTTGGTTTGTTGCATCAGAGTTTGGGGTGTCAAGATTTATGTGATATCGGAGTTGCTTTGATAAAGTTTTTTATTTGTTGTGTCGACTGGGTTGGTTTGTTGCATCAGAGTTTGGGGTGTCAAGATTTATGTGATATCGGAGTTGCTTTGATAAAGGTTTTTTATTTGTTGTGTCGACTGGGTTGGTTTGTTGCATCAGAGTTTGGGGTGTCAAGATTTATGTGATATCGGAGTTGCTTTGATAAAGATTTTTTATTTGTTGTGTCGACTGGGTTGGTTTGTTGCATCAGAGTTTGGGGTGTCAAGATTTATGTGATATCGGAGTTGCTTTGATAAAGGTTTTTTATTTGTTGTGTCGACTGGGTTGGTTTGTTGCATCAGAGTTTGGGGTGTCAAGATTTATGTGATATCGGAGTTGCTTTGATAAAGATTTTTTATTTGTTGTGTCGACTGGGTTGGTTTGTTGCATCGGAGTTTGGGGTGTCTGGGTGTATGTGATACGGAGTTTCTTTGATAAAGGTTTTTGATTTTTTTTTCTCTATGGGGTGTCTGGGTTAAAATCATATATTTGTTGTTGAGATAAAGGTTTTTTCTCTTTGTTTGTGGGGTGTCTGGGTTTATGTCATGAAGGAGTTGCTTAGATCAAGATTTTTCAGTTTTTTCTTTATGAGGTCTCTGGGTTTATGTTATGTAGAAGCTACTTAGATAAAGGTTTCTCTTTCTCTTTTTGGGGGGTGTCTGGGTTTATTTCCAGGAGGAAATGCTTAGATAAACGTTTTTCATTCTTTTGGGAGGTGCCTCGGTTTATTTCCTGTAGGAGTTACTAAGAATTTTTTTTTCTTTCTTTCTGTGCATTCATGCTTGTGCACATGACATTGTGTGTGCTTTACTGCAGGATAGAGAAGGTACTCTGTTTTAGAATGTTGTTTTGTTTGTTGATATCTTGTCTGTGAATTAATTCACAGAGACTGTGTGTTGTGCTAGGAAACTCTGTCCTCAAACTGTACAGTTTTATATATATATATATATATATATATATGAAATGGACTTTAAAGCATTCATGGAATTCATTCTCAAAACAAGGAATTTTTTTCTTCAAAATGTTAGTCTTGGTGTGCAATGTTGACCGTTGTGTGATGGCGTGTCCCCCAGACCATGTACCAGGACGTAGTGTCATATGAGCAGATGGTAGAGTCAATGACCAACAAGGCCACAGACCTGGTGGAGAAAAGTCACACCACCAAGGTCACCACGGACACCTCAGGGGTCATGGCCAGGTACAATGCCGTCAAGGAGCAAGCCAAGGTCAGTCCTTGAAGATTTTTTGTTCCTTATTGTGTGAATTCTGTTTATTTAAGGGATACAAGGAAGGAGAAAACCAGGCATTTTTCATGAATGACTAGCCTATCATTATCATTTATTCTTTCTTATCCTTTTTCTGTGCTGCTGCTGATGATGATGGAGATGATGAACTGGTTTTACATTTTCAGGAAAATGACTAGATCTGTATCAGCATCTAGTCTGGTTGCATTGTTTTGCCAAGAAATTATCGCACTAAACTGATGAGCCCGTCGGTAAATACTCAGCATTGTTTATATTTGACTAAATTTATGAGCCCATCACAAAATACTCAGCATTGTTTATATCTAAATTTATAAGCCAATCAGAAAATACTTAGCATTGTTCATATCCAAATCTGTAAGCCACTCAGAAAATTGCATTGTTAGGATCCAAATATGTTAGCCAGTTTGTTAAAAAAAATCAGCATCATTTATGTCTTACTAAATTTTAAACCAAATTTTCCTTTTGTATACAATTTTTTCAAGAGTGAATGACGTAATGTGAAGATTTTTTCTCCAAAAGTTCGGATATTTCTGTTATTGTATTATTCTTGTTGTTTTGTGTGTGTGCGTATGTGTTCAAACATAAATCAATGTGATGATCCTAGTCAGTTGTGTTGTTGATGACTGCAGGAACTGCTGGCCAAGAATGAGCAGTACGTGGCCCAGCACCAGATGTTCCACGACTGCTGTAACAGCTTCATCAACTGGCTCCGCACGGCTGTAGAGAAAATGGCCACCTGTTCGGACACCTATGGGGAGAAGTCTGCCATAGAAACCAAACTGGATCGTGCCAAGGTGAATGGATGGCGTGGTGTGGTGTTGTGTGTCCAACTGGAAATGTATTTTGGAGATGTGTCCTTTTTGACAGATAGTTCTCTGCTGCATTCAGAACAGTTTGTGTGCTCAAGATATAGCAAGACAAAAACAAAAAGGAAAATGTATGCTCAAGATATAGCAAGACAAAAACGAAAAAGGAAAGCAAAGTAACATTTAGGAAATTTGATGTTTTTGAAAGAAGTGGGTATGTGAACAGATAGGCATCCCCAACCTGAATTGACATCCTCACCCCAAACCAGCATGCTGTTTTCCCCACCCCAAATTGGCATGCTCTTTGTCCTTGACCTAAACTGGCATGCTGTTTTCCCTATCTCAAATTTGCAAGCTCTTCATCCCCTTCCCAAACTGGCATGTTGTTTGTCCCCATCCCTAACTGGCATGCTGTTTGTCTCCAGACATTGCTGCACAGCCTGGAGGAGGGCAACCAGCGCCTGGACCAGGCCACCATGGCAGGGGAGACCACCCTGCCCAGTACCTCCGCCTCAGGGCAGACCAAGATCCGACAGGAGCTGCAGATCATGGCCAGAGACTTTGAGGACTTCAGGACACACCTGGTGGAGGCTCAGCAAGACTTGGAGGTATGTGGTGCCCTGTTTGTCATGACTTTCTGCAAGGAAAAGTGGACAACTGATAGTGGAATAATGATAGGCACCATGGCAGAATCTGTTACTTCTGATCCAGTGTTAACCAGTGATCAGGGTTTTAGGTCCCATTTCAGCATGGTGTTGTGCCCTTGTGAAAGGCACTTTCCTCTGATTTTCTCCACTCTACCCAGGTGCAGAATGTGGAAAGAGAGGATCGGGCCCTGCCAAGCCCAAGACACAGTCGATGTGAATTCACTGCCCTGATGTCCGTAAAATGCCGTAGGACCTTTAACCTTTATCCTTAACGTGAATGTGTGTGTGTCCACCACAGACATGCCTGTCTCGGTGGGACGAGTACGAGGAGAGCTACCAGCAGTTCAGCGCCTGGCTGAGGGAAGCAGAGATCCAGCTGAGAGCAGAGACAGAGCACACAGCCACAGTGGAGGAGAAGAAACGTCGCTGGAATGACTGCCAGGTGCGTGGGGCTGAGCGGAATGTTGGAGGGGGTGGGGTGGGGGGTTTCATGGAGATGTGTCTGTCAGTAGTTATGTGGGGTGTGGAGGTAATTACCCTCCAAAAAGAAAGAAATCACCGAAAAAGAACCCCAAAAGAAAGAAACCCCCTAAAGAAAGAAAACCCCACAAAGAACCCAAAAGGAAAGAAATCTCCATAAAAGAACCCACAAAGGAAGAATCCCTCCCCAGAAGAAACGTCACTGAAGTGACTGTGAAGTTTGTACTGCTGTATGGAATGATGTTGGAGTTTGTGTGTGTGTTTCAGGCAGTAGTTATTAATGAGGCATGGGGGTCATCACCTGTGTTTGATTTTTGATTGGGTGGTTTCATGTTTTGTTGGTTTGTGTATGTGTGTGGTCTTCAGTTTGACATCTATTCACATAGTGTGATTTTAGGGGTGAAAAAACCCTCCCCAAGAAAAAGAAAAGGAAATTCAACATTTTAAGGAACAATGTATGCTGCAAACTTATTATTTGAAAAACAAAAACAAAACTGTGTGTGTATGTTTATTTTATTTTGCCAGCACTTAGGTCGGTTCCATGCAATCCCTTGGAGGATATGACTTGTTTCTCCTCCTCCAGGGCCAGCTGGAAGAGCTTGTGTCGCAGCAGTCCTCTCTGGACGTGGTCAGTGAAAAGGCACAGGTCCTGCTGCAGACCAACGCTGATGCCAAGACCTCCCATGCCATCACCCAGCTCAACACTAGATACCAGGCTGTCATCGCTTTGGCCAAGGTCTGAGGAGAGGGGTTTTTTTTGGGGGGAGGGGGCCGGCGGGGGTGGGGGTGGGGGGTTACTGATTTGTCTAAAAATATGTTGACCTTGGACATAAAAAAAATCTCCTCCCTTAATTCCACCAAGTGTGCTGAAATCAGGAATTAAACTCTGGAAACTCCAGTGAGAAAGAATCCAGCACTCTTGGAAGGTGGCAGAATGGTTAAGACATTTATCTGCCAATACAGTGTTCATGAGGGCACGAAAAACCAAATTGGGCATCTAGTCATTTAGATGAGATGATAAGGAACCCATGGCAAGAAAAGTGTTGTCCTCTGGCAAAATTCTGTAGGAGAAATCAAGTATGATAGGTTCACAAGTATATGCATACACTTAAGGCCTGACTAGCATGTTGGGTTATGCTGCTGGTAAGGCATCTACCTAGCAGATGTGTAGCTGGTCAGGCATCTACCTAGCAGATGTGTAGCTGGTCAGGCATCTACCTAGCAGATGTGTAGCTGGTCAGGCATCTACCTAGCAGATGTGTAACATATGAATTTGTCTGATCATAGTGAGGCCTCCTTGAGAAACAGAAACTGATGGTGTTGACACCCTGTGTGCAGGACCTGTGCAACAGCCTGGAGTCTGCCTACAACCACCACCGGCTGTACAAGCAGCACCAGGGTCAGTTCTGTGACTGGCTGCAGGAGACACGCCAACACATCCACGATGTGCAGGACGTCAGGGGGTCCAAGGACAATGTCAACAGCAGGCTCACCAACATCCAGGTCAGGGTCATGTTCAGTCATGACATCAGTCTGCATGGGAGTTTCAGTTTCAAAGAAGTGTAAAAACCAGTACAGTGGGGTTCTTGTAAGTTCTAAATCTGAACATCTCATGTTACTCAGTATCACTGCAGACTTTGCTTATTGAAACAATACTTTAAACTGCAGATCCTTCTCCCCCTAAACCGACTTTGTGCATTTGTAGGTGTTGATGTGTTTGTGTGAAGCAGTAGGAGGCTTCAGAAGAGGTGGGAGAGGTGTTTGATTCATGAGTGATGTAACACTGTTAATAAAAATCGTGTTTTTAGTGAGTTGGTATCGTAGCATTTTTTGTTAGATTCTTATTCTTACTAGATGTATTGTTGAATGCACATTATAAATAATCATAGTTATAATGATGATAATGTGTGTTGCAGGCCACACAAGCGGCACTGGACCACGGTCACAGCTTGCTGCGCAGTCTGCTGGACAGTGCAGAGAAGACGCTGCCCTCCACCAACCCCAAGGGCTGTCAGGTCATCCGCCAGGAGACAGAGAGCGCCAAGACTGACTATGAGAACATTCTCACTGAGCTATCACAGGTGATTTGTGGCTCTGTGTGGGGGTAGGGGGGTGGGTGGAGGAGGGAGATTGGTGTGTGTGTGTTTATGTCTACGTGCAATGCACACAATCATCAGTTTTGTTCTTTTTATCTGACATAATCTTCAGTAAATTATGCTCTTTGCTTTAATCACAAGCTTCCTGTTTTCTTTTTCAGTGCTTTGTGTGCTTGTTTGGCTCTTCCAGGTGTGCACATATTTGGCAGGATAAAAGGTATAGGTTAACTAACCCCTTGACTGGTGCTGATAAGTGTGTTTATCAATGAAGGCTGTCATCTTATTGTGATAGAATTGAGATTACAGGTTAGAACGTCGGTCACCATTCTTTATTCAGACTTTTTCCTTTTTGAACTGCATTGCTCATGTTCAATAAAAAGATCAGTAAAATCAATTACACCACTCAAAAGTTTTCAAGAAATAGTTTGTGTACTTCATGCCACACAGATTTCATTCCTCCAAGGTTTAGCAGTCAAGGGGTGAAGGTAGAACACGTAGTTTCGATTCATACACTCGTCATCAGACGCCTTGCAGTGGTCTGACGTGTGTGTCTGCAGGTGAAACGTAACCTGGAGGCAGCACTGTCCCACTGGGATGACTACGATCGTCTGTACCAGCAGCTTGTGGACTGGGTCACCGACACAGAGCGTCGTCTGGCCTCTGACCCCGAACTGAAATCAGACCTGCCGGAAAAGAGATCCTGTCTGGAAAAGTACAAGGTGAGAGGAAGGCTTGGTTTGTTTGCTTGTTTGTTTGTGGAAGTTGGTTTTTATGAACAGTTTGGTCTAGTTTTCGACTTAAGCTTGTAAACAAAAGTTGAATCTGTGTAATCACCCAGTCATGGTTTAATTTTTACGTGTTTGTTTTTGTGTATGTGTCGGGGGAGTGGGGGGGGGGTTGAGGGGGGTGGGGGGGGGGGGTTCAAATAGCATAGCAGTTGAATAAAACTTGACACTACAAGAAAACTTACCATACTAGTTTACACACAGTTTCAGCACACAACACTTCATTTCATCAAAAGGCACATGTTGCCACAAAGTTGACACTGGAGGAACATGTTTTCACATTACTGTGCGTGTACTGACAGTGTATGCATTGTGTGTCATGTTTGTGTACAGGTTGTTTAGACAGACATGTTTAACACTTTGTTGTGTGTGTACTGACAGTGCGTGCATCATGCGTCATATTTGTGTACAGGTTTTTCAGGTGGGCTTTATATCTTGCACATTGTTGTGTGTGTACTGTCAGTGTGTGTATCCTGTGTCATGTTTGTGTACAGGCTGTTACAGGCAGACATTATGTTTTGCAAGTTATTGTGTGTGTACTGACTGTGTGTGCATTGTGTGCTATATTTATGTACAAGCTTTTGTGGCAGACACTAAGTTTTACACATTTCAGTGTGTGTACTGACAGTTTGTGTATCATGTGACATGTTTCTGTGCAAACTCTTCATGTACTTTGTGTTATGTGTGTGTGAACAGGCCCATCAGGTGGACATTGTGTTTTACACATTATTATAAGTGTACTGATAGTGTGTCATGTGTCTGTGTATATGCTCTTCAGGTGGACATTGTGTTTCACACATGGTGTGTGCACTGTGTATGCACTGTGTATGATTTGTGTGTACAGGTCCTTTAGGTTTAGGTTTTACACATTATTCTATGTGTACTGAGAGTGTGTATACTGTGTGTTGTGTGTGTGTGTGTACAGGCCCTTCAGGTGGACATCACCTCTCACAAGGACCTGATTGACAAGCTGAATGACAAGGCGGGACAGGTGAAGGATGGAGTGCCACAGTCCCACGTGTCTGAACTGCAGACCCGCTACGCCAAGCTGCAGCACACCTGCAAGGTAGGTCTGAGTGCTGTGAAAGGTTCAGTGGCAAAGAAGATAATATATCACAGTGAGATCGGTATTTTTTTTTGCTGTTTCAGTTTCAAGGGAGAGGGGTATAGGCCCCAGAATTCAGGATACAAAAATAAGAAATTACCCCTGTATTTTATGGTATCTTATGTTGAAGAGTGTGTGTTGCGTAAATGAGGAAGTAGGGAAGGTAGAGGACCAGTTGAAGAACCACAAAGAGTACCACAAGACCTACCCTAGCTTACCTTACCTTACCTTACCTTACCTTACCTTAGCTTATATTGAGAAGTGTGTGTGTTGTGTAGAGGAAATGGTAGAAAAGGTAGAATACCAGGTGTATAACCACAAAGAGTACCATAGGACCTGTCTTACCTTACCTTACCTTACCTTATCTTACCTTACCTTACCTTACCCAGAATCTCACTTTAAAGTGTGCGTATTGTGGTCACAGGAGTGGTAAGGATGTGGTAGGGATGGTGGAGGACCACAGGGAGTACCCCAGGGTCTGTCTTACCTGACCTTACCTAACCTTCATTCCCCTACCCTTCCCTTACCTTACTCAGAACCTCACCTTGAAGTGTGTGTATTGCTGGGTACAGGAGTTGGTGGGGAGGGTGGAGGACCAGGTGAAGGATCACGAGGAGTACCGGCGTGCCCACATCTCTGCCCTGGACTGGCTGGCCAACATGAAGCACCGCCTGCAGAGACTGTCTGACTTCTCCGGGGACAAGCACTCCATGCAGGACAGACTCCAACAGCTGCAGGTCAGCCACTGCCGTTACTTGGAAAACCTTGGGTTCTGTTTGGCTCTTCGATTGTTTCTTTGCTGTTTCCTCTTCTTAAATTAGCATGTTTTCTTCTTCTTCATCGTTTGTGGGCTGGAACTCCCACATTCACTTGTATGCACACGAGTGGGTTTTTACATGTATGCCCGTTTTTACCCCACAATGAAGGCAGCTAAATTCTATTTTCAGGGGTAAATGAGCATATTTTCTGTGCAGCAGAATTTGTGGGATTAAGTTGTTTTTTGTTGTTGTTTTTTTGATGATGATGATGGGGGTAATGAAGGAGTCTGCTTTTGTTTTCAAGATGGTTTGGGGTGGAAAGAGATTCATCAGGTCTCAGGTATCTGTCTGTTCTTGTGTTGTGCTCGACCCTGCTGGCAAACTTTTATTCAGGTCTGTGCACACAACCAAAACTCACTTTTGAACAGTGTACTTGCATTGTAGGAAAGGTTAATAAACATTAACCAGGTAAAAAGTATCATATTTAACACATATTCATAAATGAAATAAGTGTAATAAAAAAACAGTTCAATAATATTTTGCCAAATATTTGTGGTTGTTTCATCAGTTTTGTTGATTTTGGTATTTACTGTTGTATTGTGCAACATTCTATCAAATAATGCCTGAGATGGGCTTCTACAAACCAACAACTAAAGCTGACGATTGAACACCCTGCAGGACTTCAAGGCAGAATCCTTCCAAGGCAAGGACATGGTGGACAGGTGCGCGTCGCTGGCAGACCAGGTGTGCAAGAAGACGGCCCCTCGTGGTCAGGATGTGATCCGCAAAGAGGTGCAGTCCCTGAGGAATGACTGGGCAGCTTTCTCCACCTCTGTGTCGGATGTGGAGAGCAACCTTCAGTCGTGCATCGCCAACTGGTTGAAGCTGGACGACGAGCACACAGGCTTCATGGGATGGCTGGAGCGTATGGACGCCAAGGTCAAGGCTCTGCTGGAGCCGCGAGCCAGCCTGATGGCGAAGCGCCAGCAGCTACAGGAAGGACAGGTGAGGCTGTGGAGGAGTTATGCATCACTGGAAACATTTCTGCTCTGTGAATCTGTGATCTTCATTTTGAATTGTCAGTGCTTCCTCTCCCAAATGAATCCCAGCTACATTTTAGATTATCATTGTTTCCTCTCCCAAATGAATCATAGCTTCATTTTGAACTATCAATGTTTCCTCTCATAAATGAATCCCAGCTTTATTTTATGTTATCTCAGTGCTTTCTCTTCTAAAGAAATCCCATCTTTATGTTTTGTATAAATGTTTCCTCCCCCAAATAAATTTATGGATGAATGTATTCATTGAATTCTGACTTGTTCCATTACCAAAATGGCAGAAATTTGCCTGTGGTTATATGAATCTGACTCTTTAATCAGCCATTAAAAGGAAATAAATATATACTGCTGCTGCTGAGTTTATTTAGTCACCTGATTAACTGAGTAGCATTTGGCATGATTATTTATATCAACTGATTAGTATTTGCCATGGAAAACAAGAACTGGAATTCATTGTGCACAATGCGCTACTGATCAACTGAATTGTATTTGCCATAGAACACAAAGTTAATACAATGTGCTGTGTGTTGTATTTAATGTGTGTTATTCACAGTGTGTTGTATGCAATGTGTGTTGTACACTTTGTGCTGTGTGTATGTGTCACTAGGACCTGTATGAAGAGATCGTGAAGCACCGAGGGGAGCTGGACAAGGTGCGGGACAAAGGGGACAGCATCGTGCAGCGCTCCAGTGACCCCCGTCTCTCCAGCAGTATGATGCAGCTCTACACCAAGTACCAGGCCCTCAGCACTTCGGCCAAGGTATGTCTGTCAGTGTGTGTGTGTGTGTGTCTGTGTTTGTGTGAACGTGTGTGAGAGAGAGAACGTGTGAGTGTGTTTTATGCGTGTATGTATTTATGTGAATAGTGAGGGGTGTGGGGGGGAGAGAAAAAAATTCCTGGTCCATATATAAGACTTGAACCCATAGATACTTGCTTCCTAAACAGGTGCATTACATCCATCCATCTTTGCAGCTCAGTAAAAAAAAAAAACAGCACACTGTCCATGCAAAAGTTTATGAGTGAGACCTGTCAGTCCTGCTTTTGTCAGTTCGAAAATATCTGTCCACTGACATAGCATCTAAGCTCATTGTTTCTCTCATTCTCTCTTGCTTGGACTACTGTAACTCCCAATTGTCTAGTTTGCTAGCTTCATCCATTCACTCCATTCAGAGTATACAAAACTTGGCCGCTGGGCTTGTCTTCAGAAAGAAAAGATCTGAACACATCACTCCTGTCTTGCAACGTCTCCATTTGTCCCCTGTCTGACACAGAATAAAGTACAAGATCAGCCCTCTATGCCATCAATTTATAAATAAATCTGCCTCTTCTTATCCTTCACCTCTACACCCCATCTGGCTATCTACAATCAGCTTTTGATCCACTCTGTTTCCATATTCCCAGATTGAAACACACGACATAACAGTCGGCCGCTGCTCTTTCTCTCTCTCTTGACCTTGCATTGGGAGTAAGCTCCCTCTTTTGCTTCTTCAAATCTCTGTACTATGCTCTTTCATGTCTAGCCTTGAAACTTACTTCCTCCAAAACTAGCCCTCCCTCAACTCCTCCCTGCCTTGCTTCTTCCTGGTTTGCAGTTTCTCCAGCTTTCTATTTACATGAATTTGTAAATTTTAGAAGGAATATTGTTAGCAGTAGTACCAAAAGACCACTCCACCACCAAATGTAAGATGGTGAGACTGTAATGTATGTGTTTTCAGTCGATAGTGTCAATGCTGAAGGACAATGTTGAAGGACCATACATGTGTGTTTTCAGTCAATGGTGTCAATACTGAAGGACAGTGTTGGAGGACCGTACATGTGTGTTTTCAGTCAGTGGTGTCAATGCTGTAGAACAATGTTGAAGGACCGTACATGTGTGTTTTCAGTCAGTGGTGTCAATGCTGAAGGACAATGTTGAAGGACTGTACATGTGTGTTTTCAATCAATGGTGTCAATGCTGAAGGACAGTGTTGAAGGACCGTACATGTGTGTTTTCAGTCAGTGGTGACAGTGCTGAAGGACAATGTTGAAGGACGATACATGTGTGTTTTCAGTCAATGGTGTCAATGCTGAAGGACAGTGTTGAAGGACCGTACACGTGTGTTTTCAGTCAGTGGTGTCAATGCTGAAGGACAATGTGGAGGACCGTACATGTGTGTTTTCAGTCGATGGTGTCAATGCTGAAGGACAGTGTTGAAGGACCATACATGTGTTTTCAGTCGATGGTGTCAATGCTGAAGGACAATGTTGAAGGACCGTACATGTGTGTTTCCAGTCAATGGTGTCAATGCTGAAGGACAATGTGGAGGACCACAAGCTGTACGACAGTGCCCTGGACAGCGCCAGTCGGTGGCTGGTGGCCATGACCAAGAGAGTGGCTGCCTGCTCCGACACTTCAGGTGACTGGCACCTCATTCAGGACAACATTGAGGACATCAAGGTGAGAGGGGGGTGTGGGTTTTTGGTGTGTGTGTTTGTTTTTGGGTGTTGTGCGGCGGGTGTGTTTGTGTGTGTGTGTGTCATTCAGGAAGACATTGATATAAAGGTCAAGGGTGTGTGTGAGTAGATTGGCAAGTGTGGGTGTGTGGACAACTTTGGGGACATTAAGGTAATGGTATTCATGTGTATGGGTGAGTGTGTCTGTGGGTGTGTGCTTGTGTGTGATTCTGTGTCTCTTTATTTGTATGCATGTTTGTGTGTAAATGAGTGTGTTTTTTGCATGTATGTGTGTGTATCTGTGTCAGTGTTCATATTTGTGTGTTTATGAGTGTGTGTTTGTGTTCTTGTATGTGTGACTGAAAAAAAAAATCTAAATTGAAGAGGAAGAGACACTAAAGGGTCAACCAGCTTCGTAATCAAACCATGAAAAACCTGAAATATAATTGTGTTAGCAGCCAAGACATTTTCAAGGAGATTAGCTGAATTTGAAGTGATAGTAAATGAGCGGAGTCATTTGGTTTCAGCTGTCAAAATGGAAAATATTACCAAAAAAAAAAAGAAAAAAGAAAGTAACATTACAACTACTGATGCATGATTCAAAATTCAAGTACTGTTATTGTTCATTAGAAAATCAGTTTTGGAAACAGAAAATATTTCCTCTGCATATAAGGGTTGGCAGACATCTGAAATAATTATTACAATGCCTACAGATAATTCAGAACATAACGTACACATTCAAATTTGAAAGACAAGGAGAGATGAAGAGGTGTTACCTTGCCAATGTTTCACCACAGACTTCCTAAAATAGGGTGTTTTAAAAACTTAACCAGACAGATTATTTTCCAGTCAAGAGATATCTGTGTAAATTTCTGAGTTGCAGTTATATATATATGAGATCTGCTAGATTAGATAGGGCCTTTATCTTTATGAATTTCAATATGATCAATATTTGAATTTGTAGTTTTGAATTCCCACCTTGTAATACATCTGAGCTCTTGAAGAGGTGAGAGGTGTTGGTACTGATAGTTGTACTTGAAGCTCTGAACTTTGTCCACATTTTGTACTTTTTTCAACAGATGCCTTGGCGCAGAAATAAACAACTCTTGAGCGTAAGATCATTTTGAACATAAAAGCTTTGTTGTTAGATGATTGAGATGCAATATCCGGACTCCTCCTACTTTGAATGTGGCAGCATTTGGTGTGTGTGAAAATACTTTGTAATGGTCTTTGTGAAATTTCCTGTATTAAGAGAATAGAACCTTCATGACACGGGGGTGAGGTGGGGTGGTGGGGGAATTCTTATCCCAGTGTTGCCTGCTTGTAATCTGTAGAAATTTGAGACTTTTTCTATCTGTAGTCATCCCAAAGAATTTTACATGAGACTTGCATATCAGTTCAGATGTAAGGAATACAACCTGGTACATTTTACTTGCTGACATTTGAGAACTGCTCCCTCTGTTTGTAAAAGAGTTGACAGTTCTTGTTTTGGACCTGGACCTCCTTTGTAAATTTATTTTTCTGGAGACATATCAGTCAGTTTATGACATATATTTATTTACTTTATGAAGTTCAAATTGATATAACAGTTTAATGTAATTGATGGATCTGACTGGGTTAACATTGTCAGTTTTCATCCCAAGGCAGAGGTCATGTGCATACTGAACAAGTCCATTGTTGTTTAACAGTGCTTTGGAAGGTCATAGGATGTTAACTGCCATGGGTGCTAGAACTGAGCCTTGTAGGATTCCCATGTCTGCTGGTTTGGGGCTGGAATATGTTTCCTAATTAAGTCTGGACTGAACTGTCAGTGAAGAGGTTTGTTGGATTTATACATGCAGCCTGTCACACCAGCAGACTTTATTTACTTTGTGAAGAAGTCTCAACTGGCAAGCTTTATTATGTGCTTATTTAATATCAAAGAAAGTGGTCTTTACATTTTCGTTTATATTCTTTTTTTCATTGTCTTCTTTATTTATTCTTTTTTTTCAGCAGATTGATCCATGCTTTACTTGAATTTTAATTCTAACATGATTGATTGTTCTTGTGCCACTTCTGAATCTTGCATAGTTTTACAAAAATGATATGACTCTTTTCACAGTAATGAACAAGTCTCCGAATCTGAATCAATCACAGTGTGCCACCAGTTTTGATGATTATACAGTGTTGTAAACATGCAGATGGTGAAACTAAAAATAAATCAAAAAGAATTTATGGAAACACACGGAAAATGAAGAGAACCCCAATTGTTCATGTCTAGGTTAGGCTGGCTACTATAGTGTGTTCTGGTCAAGCCCCTACCAACACAGCCCCAACTTTCATAGACACTACTTGTGGGGAGAGGAAAGTATATCAAAATGATAGCTTGTGGAGCTCCTGCTTGAAGGATGTCAAGCAAGGAATCTCAGCAGCTGTAGCTGGTAGGGAGTTCCACAGAGGTACTGTCCTTGGAAGAAAAAAAAAAAGCTTTTGTCGGTAACATTCTGACTGTTTCCCAGAAAGTGAAGTTAACCCTCTCGTGTTCACGCTGGCCTCAGCTGACAGCGGGAAATCACCTCAGTGTATTCACTCAGGTTGCTACTGTGTCAGGTATGGAGCAGAATTTTCCATCAGCCAGTGAGATGACTTTTGTCTTCACATCATCAATAAAACATTCCTGCAGAAGTCAGGAAGAACCAGTCAGGAGACTGTGCTCAGAAACATGGCACACAGATTTAAAAAAAAGCCATCTCTACATTCAGACTTGGAAAACATTTCCGGAAACGTTTCAGCTTTTTCAAGTGTCTTTAGGTTTTCCTCCAGAATTTGATCATTGAACATCTTTTTTACAAATTGTAGACCAATAGTGGTGCTTAGCTTCAGCCATTTCTTTGTTGCCGTGATGTTTTGCTGTGTTTACTTCTTATTGTTTGTCTTTGTTAGATGTATACTTTTGAAAGTAGTGAAGTTTCACATGAATCTTTCAACCAAACATTTTCCAAGTACATATTTGATTCCACTGCACAGAGTTTTTTGTGCAGAAATATCAGCTGCATACAAAACAGATTCAGTGAATTTTACCTTTGATATTTTCCATTTTCCATTAGCAAGTTATGAGTTTTATTTATAGAAAGAATACTTTCAAATCCTTGTCAGTCAGCATTTTGATAAGCATGTCTGGACTTTGATCTGTTGTGAAATCCTGGTTTATAGTGATTGTACCTTAAGTATCTTCATTTTCTTCTGACAGTTGGAAGCAACTGTTGCAGAAATAAATGACAAGTCCTTGACTGTCTTTCTGTGATGTGATGCATTTGGTTTGCTTTTTATACTTCCATCATTTAATAAACATAAAGATGAATCTGATGTAGCGGTTAAGTCAGTGATACATGTCTAACTGTTCTGCGTTGTGATTATCAGGACGTTTGGGTAAATGAGTAGATACAAGAACTTAACCTGCACACCTGAATGTTTTTTTTGGGTTTTTTTGCTGTTTGTTTCTTTGGAAGGGTGGATAAATCTGAATATAGTCTTTCTTTACCTCAATATAGATAGCAGTATTGACTTTTCCTTTTTTTTTTTTTTTTTTTTTAATTAAAATCTTGACTTTCTGCGCAATCATCAATGTTTTTTTGTGTCTTTTTGGAAGAGTGGGGAAATCTGAATATAATGTTTTCCTTTGTGTAAACGGTTATGTTGACTTTTCATTATACCACCTACATCTTGAAATACTAGCGGATGAAAGTGATTACTGATTTTCGGAAGTTCAGTTTTGTATTCAGTTACTGTAAAATCATTGTAAAATCGTGTGTGCCATTGCAGTAGAGAAACCATGGATCGTACAGCTCTCGCTTTGCTGTTGGCCCCGCTGTAAGCTTACGTCAGTCTCTGACATGAGCCTGATACATATCTCTGATATTGAGCCTGTCTCCTGTAGAGATAATAAAGTATTATTGTATCTTGTATGTTATGTGTGTAGGACGTGACAGCCTGCATGGATGAGGGTCTGGCCAAGGTGAACTGTGTGTGCGACCAGGCAGAGAAGATCATGCCCAACACTGCCGCTGAGGGGAAGAAACTGATCGAACAGCAGGTCACTGACCTCACCAACGAATGGGTAGGGAGGAGCAGAGCAATCTGCCACAGTGGTTTTTTTCAGTCTCTCTTTTATCAGCTGCAGCATTGTAGAGTAATGAAGATAATAATGATGTGAATTTATACAGTGCCTGTTGTCAAAGTCATTCTCTTCTTCATTGACTGAAACATCCTACAGTAATGATGATATTAATGATGTGAATTTATACATTGCCTGTTGTCAAAGTCATTCTCTCCTTTACTGACTGAAACATCCTACAGTAATGATGATATTAATGATGTGAATTTATACAGTGCCTGTTGTCTAAAGTAGGGGCTATAGGGCGCTCTGCAGCAACAGGGTAAACAGAATCTCATATATGCACACACATTCACACACACACACACACACTCTCTCTCTCTCTCTGTACCAATACTGGGTGTGTATGCAGGAGACACTGAACACCCAGATAGCCAACTGCTCCACGATGCTGGAGGGCATGCAGCAGAGGTGGCACGAGTACGACCAGTACTACGACAGCCTGCTCCGCTGGCTGACCGACACGGAAGCCACCCTGCACAGCACTCCGGAACCTAAAGCTTTGCTGCTGGAACGCAAGGCCCAGCTGGACAAGTATAAGGTCAGTAGGAGTGGCTTGGGTGTTTGTGTGTGGGGGTCTGTGTGTGGGGGGAGGGGGAGAGGGGGGGGGGCACAGGGGGTCTCTGTGTGTGTCTCTGTGTGTGTTGAGATGTCAGTCTTTTCTGTGTTGGGGGTGTTGTTATTTTTTGTTTTGGCGATGCTAATTTTTTTTCTGTGATCCTATTATTATTATTGTTATTATTATTTATATTTGTATAGCATCTGTCTTTAGTCAGAGACCAAGCTCAAAGAATTTTACAAAGTCATTAGCACAACAGGTTGCATACTTGGTTAGAGCTGACTGATAGCTGCCTTTAGACGCTCATCATTCATTTCCAGTGTCATCCAGTTAGGCTTCAATCACATGCAAGCGCACATATGAAAGTTGGAGTTGATTGCCTTAAACATTTTTCCAGGGACAGCTCTCTTGTTGCCATGGGTTCTTTTAAGTGTGCTAAGTGCTTGCTGCACGCAAGACCTCAGTTTATCATCTCATCCAAATGATTTGCAACCAGTGGAGGGTGTAAATATATGCTGTATGTAGGATATGATCCAGCACACTGATTTTCTCACATTCAAGGCAGACACATTACCACTAGGCCAACACTCCATGTGACAACTTAGTGTTGTGTGGAAATGAACAGGTGTCTGTTACAATATTTTTCAGCATGAGTGTATATGAGGAAAGGGAGAGCAAAGTCACTCACTCAGTTGGGTTGAAGGCACTCAGTGTAAAGTAGAAGAGAGGGGGGGGAAAGATAGTACTTACATTCACGTATGTCTGCCAGTTTGTCAGTATTTGTTCTGCTAAACCCAAAATATATATGTGCTTTTTAGAAAATATCTAAAACTTTTGGCCATTCTTTCCCCCCTGCAACAAACCAACAATAACAATGAAAAGGAATGCCTGTGATAATTGGGGCTGTAGTAGACAGTAAGACTATGGTGTAGGCATGTCTGATATTGGTCAGTGTTTTGTTGGGCCTGTGACAGTTGATCCTGTCAGACGTGGAGAATCACCGACGTCTGGTGAACGAGCTGACAGAGAGGGGGGCCAACCTGGAGGCACTGTGTGACAACGTCAACGTGTCAGATTCTCTGGATGACATCCAGTCACGATTCAATGCTCTCCTCTACAAGGCCAAGGTCAGTCTTCAGGGTTGTGTTTTTCACTTGTTTGTTGTTATCGTTTTTTGGTGGGATGGCGGGGAGTAGTCCCTGTTTCTCCTCCTCCCAATACTCTTCTTGTAGATCATTCAGCATGAAATTAAGAGGAATGATCATGTCCTGTCAGATTCTGCTGAAAAATTACCATATCCAGGCCTACTTCCAGATCATTGATAATATGTGGATATGTTCACAAGAAAACTTAAGCTGTAAATAAATTCCCAGTTCAGTTTAGAAACCATTGATCAGTTAGCCCTCACTGTGCTGTTGGCCCAGTAGTAAACTTATGTTGATGTGTGAATGAAGTAGTGATCCAGGTGTGGATGGCCTGTGCAGGGCGTGGTGGAGGATCAGCAGCGAGGGTACGATGAGCACATGGAGTTCCATGAGGCCCAGCAGGAGAGCGAGAAATGGCTGCTGCAGATGTCCTTCCGCCTCATGGCTCACAACTCCCTCAACGTCTCCTCCATGGAACTCACAGAGCGCCAGATAGACAAGCACAAGGTAGGTCCGGACAGCCACCATCCACACACTGCTGCACAGTGACTGCTACATCTTGCAGGGGGGTGGGGGGGGGTCATTGAGGGACTGTTTATCAAGCATTTTTGATTGAAGAAAGTGTGCACCAACTTGTTTCCTTTCAAGTCCAGTTGGTTATCTTCAGTCTGGAATCATCATCTTAGATAGATAAACATCCTTTCAAACACTACTGTGAGAGAGAGAGGACAGCTGCATGTGGAGATTGAAGTAAGCTGTACACCAGTCTGTTTCATCCATAACTCCCTCCCTCTCTCAGCCCTTGCTGAAAGAGATCAGTGACTACCACCGACAGATAGATGTCTGTAGCTACTTATTTGCTTATTCATGAGCTTCGGGCCTGGGAGAGTCTCTTGCCGAGTCTCAGTCCCAGCATCATGATCCCTGCCTTCGTAGGATGGCATACGAGGCATGGTACCCGCGCGTAGGCACCCAGCGAAAATCTGATCCCCAACAGAGAAAGGAAAGACAGGATCGACTTAGAGGTAGAAAAAAACGAACGAATCGAGGGGGCCAAGTCGAAACAAGTACACAGAATGTAAGAATAATATACAGACAAGCTGCATGCAGCAAAATAAGGCCAAATGAATACGCTTAATAGCCAAAAAAAGCGTAAGACGAGACAGAGCGAAAACCTGACAAGATGGCGTGGAGAGCCTTGGCCAAAGGAATGGTTCAGCACTTATAGCTTTTAGAGGCGTTTGATTGGTTAAGAGCGGACCAGGCAAGAAGGGGCGTCTTTTCACTGTTAGCCGCGCGAAATTTGGCCAAGCAGAGCAAACCGATAGGCCTAGTTTGCATCAGTTTGACATGGTAAGTATATGTATCACCAAACATGGAGTATAATACAAACTCCTCCTTTTTGTTTTATTATTTCATATAGAAAAAAAGGTATACAAACCGAGGGTGGGCACTCAAGTCCTAACCAGCGCATTAGGTTTCTGCATAGGTCAGGCATCTGCTGTTTTTCTTTATATTTATTTTCTTTTTTTATTCAAGCAAGTATGGTGTAGCATATGTGAATCAGTCTGCATGCTTTGACACCCCCAGGAAACTAAAACTGGAACTGTACACTTGTCTGTTCCTCCCCCCCTCCCTCCCTCACACACTGCTGTGAGAGATTGAGGATTCCTGCCTATAGAGAACTACCAGATGTATATAGAGAGATTGAAAAGTGTATCGTGAAGTGATACCATGTATGGATAGAAAAGTGACTATACACCCAGAGGACTACCAGCTATAGAAACAGAGGACTTCAAATATATAGATAGAAAAGTGATACCATAGTTAGGTAGAACAGTAACTGCACACCCAAGGGACCACCGGTTACAGATAGAGGACTACCAGCTATAGATAGAGGGCTACTGCTTATTGATAGAAAAGTGATGACTACCGGCTTTAGATAGAGGACTGCAGTCTACACAGAAAAGTGTACACCCAGAGGACTGACAGCTATAGACAGAGGAATGCAGTCTGTAGACAGAAAAGTGTACACCCAGAGGACTGACAGCTATAGACAGAGGACTGCTGTCTGTAGACAGAAAAGTGTACACCCAGAGGACTGACAGCTATAGACAGAGGACTGCAGTCTGTAGACAGAAAAGTGTACACCCAGAGGACTGACAGCTATAGACAGAGGAATGCAGTCTGTAGACAGAAAAGTGTACACCCAGAGGACTGACAGCTATAGACAGAGGACTGCTGTCTAGACAGAAAAGTGTACACCCAGAAGACTGACAGCTATAGACAGAGGACTGCAGTCTACACTGTAAAGTGTACACCCAGAAGACTGACAGCTATAGACAGAGGACTGCAGTCTGTAGACAGAAAAGTGTACACCCAGAGGACTGACAGCTATAGACAGAGGACTGCAGTCTGTAGACAGAAAAGTGTACACCCAGAGGACTGACAGCTATAGACAGAGGACTGCAGTCTGTAGACAGAAAAGTGTACACCCAGAGGACTGACAGCTAGACAGAAAAGTGTACACCCAGAGGACTGACAGCTATAGACAGAGGACTGCTGTCTAGACAGAAAAGTGTACACCCAGAAGACTGACAGCTATAGACAGAGGACTGCAGTCTACACTGTAAAGTGTACACCCAGAAGACTGACAGCTATAGACAGAGGACTGTAGACAGAAAAGTGTACACCCAGAGGACTGACAGCTATAGACAGAGGTCTGCAGTCTGTAGACAGAAAAGTGTACACCCAGAGGACTCACAGCTATAGACACAGGACTGCTGTCTGTAGACAGAAAAGTGTACACCCAGAAGACTGACAGCTATAGACAGAGGACTGCTGTCTGTAGACAGAAAAGTGTACACCCAGAGGACTGACAGCTATAGACAGAGGTCTGCAGTCTGTAGACAGAAAAGTGTACACCCAGAGGACTGACAGCTATAGACACAGGACTGCTGTCTGTAGACAGAAAAGTGTACACCCAGAGGACTGACAGTTAAAGACAGAGGACTGCAGTCTACACAGTAAACTGTACACCCAGAGGACTGACAGCTATAGACAGAGGACTGCTGTCTGTAGACAGAAAAGTGTACACCCAGAGGACTGACAGCTAAAGACAGAGGACTGCAGTCTACACAGTAAACTGTACACCCTGAGGACTGACAGCTATAGACAGAGGACTGCTGTCTGTAGACAGAAAAGTGTACACCCAGAGGACTGACAGCTTTAGACAGGATTGCCATTTGTAGAAAAAAAAAAGTGACTGTGCACTCAGAGGACTGACAGCTATAGACAGAGGACTGCTGTCTGTAGACAGAAAAGTGTACACCCAGAGGACTGACAGCTATAGATGAGGACTGACATCAGTAGGCAGAAAAAGTGACGGTAAACCCTGTCTGTACCCTCCTCTTCCCCCTCTGCCTGGGCCAGACATTGCTGCGTGAAATCGAGGACTACCGGCTGACCCTGAACAGCGTGAGGCGGCTGGGTCAGCAGGTGATGCAGCACAACGCCCACACGCCCCGCCTCCTGCAGACAGTGCAGGCCCAGCTGGACAACCTGGAGGACAGCTACAGCAGTCTGCAGGCCACCGCCAGTCAGATCAGGGTGAGACACTGCTCTGCTCTGCTGTTGCCTTCTGTGCTGTTCTGTGTTGTACTGTCTTCTTTTCATACATTTTTGTTCATTATGAGGATGGTTGGGTAGGTTTGGCAGGTGGGGTGGGGTTGGGTTGGGGTAGCCACCGTCTGTCAGATGAGGTGTTCTGTGCTGTACTGTCTTTTTTTATGGGCGGGGGGGATGATTGGTTTGGGGTCAGTTTTGGTTATTATTTGTTTTTGTTTCTATTTAGTTTGGGGGTAGGGGGGGGAGTAGTGGGGTGTTTACTTTGTGGGTTTTTTTCTGCAGATTCAAGTGTGAGACGGGGTGGGCTAGTGTTGGTTAGTTTGTTTTGGTTTATTTTATGGTAGTCACCTCTTGTTTTTTAAGGGACGGGGTTGAGGAGAGGGATGGGGTACTGGGGGTAGTTGGGAGGGTCCGTTTGGTTAGTTTGTTTTTGCTTCTTGTTCTGTGGTGGTCTTTTTTTTTATGTCCTGTGGAGGGGTGCTGTGTGGATGGGAGTTAGTTGCCATCAGGTTAGCTTTTCTTTTCTTTTGTGTTTTGTGGTGGTGGTGGTGGTCCTGTTTTTGGGGTTTTTTTTTCTACTTCTGTTCAGTCCATTCGTAGGAGGTTGGAGATGATGTGGAAGATTGTTTTGTTGATTGTTTTTACTTTACTTGTGTTATCTTTCAGCAGTTGATCATTTTTTTTCTTTTTGGGGGGAAGGTGGGCAGGGGTGAATGGGTGGGATGGGGGTGGGGTAAAATGGTGGGAGTTGTGGGATTAGGGTTGTTTTTTTTGTAGGAGGGTAGCGAGCATTAGTTTTTGTTTGTTTGTGGTTTGAACTGTATGTTTCTTCTTCATATTAGATGTGGTGTTTACTTTTTCTCCCCCTTTTTTTTTTAATCCTCACTGTTTGTTGGTTTCTGTCTTGTCTCATTTCTTTTTTTTTTTTTTTCGTGTGCATTTTTATTTGCATTTTCTTTTTTTCCTAAGTGATGGATGCAGAAATAAGTGTCTGTGTGTGTGGAACTGTTTGGTGTTGTCATGGTGTTGAAAGGAAGGAAAGCAGGTAAGTCCCAGTAGTGTCTCTGTGTGTATTTCTGCCTCCATCACACACCTCCACTGTGGCAGGGCTTGATCCACTGAGTGGCTTCAATGGTTTTGTTAATGTTGACAGCCTCTTGGCCATTTCCAAATCGCAAAACAACTTTCCTGCCCCCTCCTCCTCCCCTACTCGCCCTCCATGGGCATAATGGAAACAAAGTCCGGGATTTTTGTGGCTTAAGAAAGGCAGTGCCTCATGGTGGATCCACAAAAGCTTCAAAAACAACTGTTTGATTTTTTTGTGGTTAGATCATTCTTAACTTTTTGTATTGCTTTCCTTAAAAAAAAAAAAAAAAAAAAAAAAAAGAACAGTGAAAGACTTTAGCTACGATGGCCTTTTAACCCTCAGAATTTACCTATTATAGTGGTAAAGATGATGCTAAGCAATACTAATTTCCTTCGCTCTTAAAACCATCTAACAAACTGTAATTTCATTTTCTTGTAGATTTGTAATCCAAAACTTTTTTTCGCTTTACGCTTCTCCCTCTCTGAGGATCAAGACCCTGTTCAATTTGGATTTGATGGATTCTCTTTCCGGAAAGAAAAGTGATGGTTTACAAATGTGACGGACCCTGCTCTTCAAACCTGTCTCTTTGTTTCTGACATTTCTCACTTTGCTCTGAAAGCGATCTCATACCCTTGGTCTGAAAATATTCCCTTTGATATTAGTTTCCTGAATGAAGAATGAAATCCATCCTGTTGCCAAAAGATTTTTTTTTTCTTGCAAAATGAAGACACCAATGAAATGAATTTTGTTTGGAAAAAAAATTGGAATGTATTGAGCTGTGCATGATTGCGTAGAATGGCTGTGGGTTGTGACATGATGAAGAAGAAAGTGGATGTGTTAAAATACTTTTTTGAGTTTTTTTTGTTTGTTTTTGTTTTTGTTTTTTTGCCTTGGCCACTGTCAGTCGTCATCCCTGCCCTTCCGAGCTGCACTTTGCATCACTGCACTCTGACAATGCATCGCGCCACGCTAACTCTGCAGCGTGGGTCCTCGTTTTTTGTTTTGAGGACCTACTGTTTCACCTGTGTGATTTGCATTCTGTGCCTTAGTACTTGCTCTTTTTTTGCCTTTTTTATGGATTTTTCTTATTGTGTAGATAATAAGTAAATTTTTTTCTCAAATTGCAAGTAGTTTGCACACTTTGTATTTGAACAAGAAACACACAAAGAGCCATGTTGAAAAACTGAAAGATAACAAAGTTTCCAGTCATTACAGACCTTCTACCAATATTTTTTTAGTGTTGGATATGCTTGTTTTATTGTCAGGATCAATAAATGAATAGATTTTTTTTATGATAAGGCATTCTCTGAACATGACCTTTATTCTTTTTATTGTTGTACAAAGCTCAGACAATGAAGTTTGTTCGTTTGATCTTCATTTCATGAAAAAAGTCAGAAAAAATATTTGAAACCTGTTTGATAATAAGTTGTCTCAGTTTAATGTTTCCATTGTTTCTTGTTGATAGCTAGTAACAGAAAAAAAAAGTATGCAGAAACAAAAACAGCCTCCTGCCTGCACATTTCATTCATAAACACATTTTCACACATGTGCATACACATGTGCACACTTACACATATGCACATTCACACACATGCAAACAGACATGCAAACATGCATACAAATACGATGTACACACACACACTCTCTCTCTCTCCCTCTCACTCAGTTACTTATTCATATTCTTAGAGATGAGTTTGTAAATTCCCAGCTGCTAGGAAGAGCCATTCATAGTTGAATTTATTTACTGAGAATCATCAGTTTGAAGTAGACTGAAATACTTGTTGTTTGAGTGCAGTGCTTAATAAAGAGAACCACATGTGACATTTAATCATTGTACTTTTATAAGTCACTAAACACATCACTTAGTAACAGTTGCAAGTTATATTTGGGCACAGCACTTCAATTATTAGTAAGCACTTAGTAACAATCACAAGTTCTGATTTTTTGGGCAAAGTGCTGAACCATTAGTAAGCATTACAAAATGTAGTATGGTTTGGCACACTGACATAGTTTTTTGTTTGTTTTTTTGTTGTTTGTATTTTGTTAGCATTCTTTCTACAAAGAAATAGGACATTGTTAAGCAATCATATCTTGAGGTGTGACACAGAAAATCAGAATTTGAAATGTCTTTTAAAGAAGTATTTTAGAATATATATTGTTTGAGGAAAATTGTCAAACAAGTCTTGGGTTGTATACCAGTACTCTTTATACATCAGTTTTACATCTGTCTTTAAAACGTCTGTCCTTTTTTTAATTCCTTCTTGCTGATTCCATTCTTATTTAAAAAAAAAAAAATTTCTATGATTAATGATATTAGTAGAATCTGAGAAAGTCAAGACAAAGAAGAAATGGATTTCCTGCATAGTCTATTGCAGCTATTCTTTCTTTTTAAAAAAAAGTGGCATGCTAGCTTTTGTTGTACATGGATTTAAAAAAAAAAGAAAAAAAAAGAGGAAATGAAGAAGGTGTCAGACTTGAAAGTTTTGCTTCTTGTTGCTTCTCCGCTGGGTCTCTCTGATCATCTTGCATTCACTTTTAGCACATAGCATTATGTATAGCATATAGCATTTTTTTAGCATGTAGTTTTTTCTTTGTAAACCAGTGAAACGAATAAGAATAGTTTTGAACTAAATGAGTGTGTGTGTGTTTTTTCCTCCAGATTAGCACAATGTAATGCTTTTTGAGTGTCTACCTTGTATTGATTGATCATATCTGCTTCTGTTTTGGTTTGCATTTCTTTATGCAGGTGTATCCAGCTTACACTTACAGTATTATCTTCTTACCCTAATGTATTGATTATCTGATGTAAATAAGAATAATAACATGGTAAAATGATGTATGGGTGTGTGGGTGGTGTAATAGTCCCTTATAACTAAAAAAAAAAAAAAAAAAAAAAAGTATATAGATATATAGATATATATAAACCTTTGTCATTGGTGCATGCTTGCATGGCATGGTGTTGTAAACAGTGGAACCTCTCAATCTTTGCATGCATAATTTATTTTTAAAAAATAAATTTTTAAAAAAAAACCACAGTAATTTGTTATGTCTTTGTTCACTCTAGTACCAATCCATCTGATCCATTTCCCAAATCACAAGCTAGTTTCTTAATGTAACTGAAAAGTTTAATATTAAAACAAGGTCTCATTGTTTTGATTTGGATTATCCACACCATACACTGCTGTGGTTGTAAGACTGAATCATTACTAAACGGATTATGCAACCAACACTGATGGCACTTCAGTTCTCAGTGGACTACTGATGATCTGATCAGTATCAGTATCAGTAGCTCAAGGAGGCGTCATTGTGTTCAGACAAATCTATATACGCTGCTCCGAATCTGCTAAACAGATGCCTGACTAGCAACGTAACCCAACGCTCTTAGGCCTTTAGGGAAAATAAAATAAAATAGATATTATAAGATGAATAAATGAATAGATAAATAAATAGATAGATAAAATAGCATCGATTGTAATGTGAATAATAGTAATGGAAATTTCTATGAATGAACAAACAAATGAATAATGTAAACACACACACACACACACACACACACACACACACACACACACACACACACACACACACTCACTCACTCACTCACTCACTCACTCACACTGACAAAATGATGAATCCAGTGATTTGTGCACAATGTGCTGTCTCTTGAAAAAGAAAGAAATCCTTTGTTTAGGGGGAAAAAATCTGACCATTTGGAATAATTTTATTTTTCAAAATAACGCAATAAATTATGCAGTTTAATACTGATTATTAGTAATATTACGGACTGACAATCACTAGTCTGGTGACAGTAGATTTTATTTCAGTATTCACTCCAGAAAAGAAGGGGCATAAAGTTAATCTTTTTCAGAAGATAATATGTAGTGTCTATTGCATCATAATCCACAAAACACTGATGCAGATCACAAGATGTATTACATTTGTATTTGATCTCCTTCCTATGTGTGCTCATTAAGTAAGACACCAGCAGGTCTTCACATTAACTGCTGTGGAGAATAGGAAATCCTTGTCCCTCTTACCACCAAATGCTGTCAGAGTTCAAATCAGTGACCTCAGACCATTGGACTGGGTCGGTGTCCAGTAACTTGGCTGTCACATGTCTTTCTGCTATGAATTGTATGGTGATACTGGCCATCCTGTGGAATGTTGGTCAAGTGGTAACATGTTGGCCAAGGAAGCAAGAGAATCTAAGTGCACTGATTCAAATCCCACAGTCGCCAGTATTTTCTCCTAAACCTACTAAACCTTCAGTAGTGGTCTGGATGCTATTGCTAGTAATTCAGATGAGACAATAAGTTGAGGTCCTGTGTGTAGCATGCACTTAGCGCATGTAAAAGAACCCATGGCAATAAAAGGTTGTTCATGGTAAAATTATATAGAAAAATTCACTTCAATGGGAAATCAGATAAAACTGCAGGCAGAAAAAATTACCAAAATATGGGTGGCACTCTCAGTATAGTGACACGATCTCCCTGGGGAGAGCAGCCTGAATTTCATAGAGAAATTACAATACAATACAGTACCTTTGGGATCCTGTTGTCCATAAATGTGAATGATATATTTCAAGAAATTGATCCAGACTTTGACACCTCATCTGCATCAGATCTGTATATGACAAAATAGACCAGACTTTGACATCCTGACGATGGCAGTTCTTACTTACATCATGAACTGGACCAACCTTTGACTTTTTGTCTGTGCCATATCTTAGAATCATAAATCAGACCAACCTTTTGACATTTCTTCTGTGTCAGATCTGAATGATTTCATGAATTTGACCAACCATGACTGCCTGTTTGCTTTAGATCATAATAACATGATAAATCAAAGATCAGTCTGCATTGGTAACTTCAGCACACAGAATGTAGTTCACAGAACTTCTCTGCATCTTGTATCAATAGCTTTGGTACACAGACCAATATAGCTCACAGAATTACTCAGCATCTTGTATCAGTAACTTTAGGTCACAGAATAACCTAGTTCACAGAATTACTCAGCATCTTGTATCAGTTACTTAGGATCACCGACCATTATAGCTCAGAGAATTACTCAGCATCTTGCAACAGCTGCCAGGACACTGGGGAGAGGAATCAAATATTATATCCTTTTTGAGTTTATCTTCTGGCATTTGTGGTAAATTCAGGAGATTTGACCCCAGAAAGATATGCCTCATGGTCCCCCAAATTACATTTGTGAAACAAAGCATTGACAGAGAGGTTCCATTGGATACAGCTGATAACCCAGTACTTGACGCTGATGTGCAAATTAGGACATTTAAGTTTCCGTTGGTGAGTCGAATATATTGGAAGATTTTCATGAAGAAAAAGGGTTGGAAAGCAAGGTTCTGATGAATGCAGAGAATTGAGAAGCTTTAACACTCAATGCAGCATGTGCAAAATGACAAAGGGAAAACAACCAAGAGGGAGTATGAAAGGTTTTGTATTGAGCAGATGATGATATCACAATACAGGCATGGTGAAGAGAAAGAAATGTGTGAAAAGACTCACAGAATAGAGGAAAATAGTGTGCAGAACACAGACTGTAAGGAACAGTGGGGGGTCTGTATGGAAATCATGAACAGTGAAGATGAGGGTCTGTATGGAAATCTTGAACAGTGAAAATGAGGGTCTGTATAGAAATCTTAAGAAGTGAAGATGAGGGTCTGTATGGGAATCTTGAGCAGTAAAGCTAAGCATGGGGGTAGGGAGATGGTGCATTGTGGGAATGCAATAGTCAGAGAGGGTTCTAGTGAAGATGGCAGAGCTCAGGACAGCAGATGGCACAGGGCCTGCACTGACCCATGTCTTTTGCTCCTTCCCTGCAGGCTGTCTTACGTCGCGTAGAATTCTTCCGCTACCCAAGATACCCACGCTACTGGGATGACTACCCGTACAGGCGCTCATACTTTTTCTGAGGAGGCACAATGCTGGAAAAGAGCACACTCGATTGACATACCAATAATGTTGGAAACAGCTGTTTTTTAATTTTCATCACAGTCTCAAGTGTGGGAACTGGAATATTTCCTGAAGAATGTGCTCAGTATTTATTACTCATCTCCTTTTTTTTGTTGTTGTCGTTGTTTCTTTTGTTTGTGACTGTTGACAAATTATTTTTGTAAGCCATTTTGTATTACAAGTCATATGCACAGCAGCACCATATACTTTGGTTTATTTATTTATTTATGTTTGTTGTTGTTGCTGTTGTTGTTGAAATTCAATGAACTATAGCCATTTTGTTTATTTTACAAAGTTCAGTTAGCTTGTAACAATAATGTATTTATAGTTAATCAGCATTTGATACTGATGAAAGGACACTGCCCTGCTTGTGCAAGATGTCATGAGATTTGGAATTGTGGACAAAATGTAAAAGTTATCATATTGGAGAAGTCTGGTTTGCATTAGTTTTTGACATTTTATGTCCAGGATAGTCCAGTCAGTTTGTTAAAAGAAATTAGCTTGTAGATTTTTGTGTGTTTTTGTTTCTATTCACAAAACAACTGTGATATGATCATATTCACTTCTACTGCATTCAGTATTAGAATTGTAATCTTAAAATTACTCAGTGTAAGGACAGATTTAAGTACAACATATTTACGTAAAATCCCAGTCATGTGTGCTACAATTTTCTTCCCCCACAGAGAAATGGGGATTTTTGTTGTTGTTACTTGTTTGCGTATTGAGAGTTTTTGATAATCTTTTAAGACTGTGATACTGGTTTACATTGGAAATGGAACTGTTGAACTGTGACATAAATTGTTACTTCTGTTTCAGTTTTTAAAAACATTCAAAGACTGTGATACTATTTACATAGAAACTTTACTTTGTGATGTGATGTGGACGTTCAAGGTTTTAATACCAGTTTCTTAAAAATGGATCTTGGGGACAGTGATAATGGTAATTTTCCAGTGAATGTTTTACATTTAGTCATAACTTAAAACAAAGATGATAGCAAGGGTTAATCTGAATGCATATGATTACATTTTTTTACGCACAACCCGCGCTTGATTTGCAAAAAAAAAAAAAAAAAAAAAAAAAAAAGCATCCCACCTGATTTGATGACGTTCTTTGAGCTGACAGTTCAGCCTTTTCTTCTGTGTGACTTAATTGTAAAACAAAGGTGGTGAACACATCTTCATAAAGTAAATAATTGGTGCTATACTTATATATCTCAGCTTTGCATTGTGTAGTGTGTGTTACAAGAGATTGGGTTTCTTATTTTAATTTTACATATATTTGTATATGTATATATATATATATATTTTTTTTTTTTACATCATATCATTTGCTCATATGTTTTTTTGTGTTTGAACCAATTATGCAAGGTATCCAGAATTGTGACGTGTACAAGAGCATTGGACATTTCAGTGTAACATTTTAGAGTTTAAAATGTTCAAAGCAGTAAAGCAGTAAGGCCAGTCAGTGAAGTTGAATTGTCGCTGTGTTCTTGCCAGTCGATGAGCCATTCACATGACAGGAGCTTGAAGAATCTCAGTTATTCAGTGGCTTGAGGGTTCTTTATTGATTTGCTTATTAATTTCAGGCAGCTTTTTGTAAGTACTTTGTTGATAGTGAAGGTTTTTCATGGGTTGATATTTGGCCATAAAATATCCTTAATATTCAGCATCCTTGAAAGGAGGCAACTGTGCACACAAGATTCTTTTATTGGCATTATTCACAATGGATTTTTTGTTGTTGGTTTGTTTCATCAGAATGAATATTACAAGTGATCACCATGTGCAGGAGAGAAACAAAGATTTGCTGAAGAGGGAGGAAGAAATGATAAATTTGTTTCAGTTATGAGATTCATCAAATCTCTTCAGGACTTCCCATGAATTTTTTTCACATACAACTTCCATGGAAAACCAGACTTTCTTATTGCCTGACACGGACCAGTATTTTGATGAGTTTCAGAATAAAGTCAAGTATGAATCATCAGATTATTGTAAAGTCTGCATTTCTATGACTCCTCTGTTGAAATGTCAGAGGACCATTGTTGTTCATATGTGAGGAAAGGATGTGTGTGTGTGTGTGTGTGTGTGTGTGTGTGTGTGTGTGTGTGTGTACACATACATATACATATGTATGTATGTGTGTGTGTGTGTGTGTGTGTGTGTATATATATATATATATATGATGTGTGTGTGTGTGTGTGTGTGTTTATTTATATGCAGGAAATGTGTACAATCATTACAACACACTATTTCAAAGTCAGGAAAGAATAATTGTTTGTAGATGAAAATAATTGATAGGATATATATAACATACATGTGATTCATTAACTGATCCATACATCACTAAAAGACCGGTTTGTAATGATGACAAGAACTAGGATTTAGTCTTCCAAGTGGTTGTCAGCTATCTGGATGATCATTAAAAGATCAGCCACTTCAGTTCTTTCTATTCAAACCTGATTGTTATGTTGTAATAACAGTGTGTTAATATAAATCGTGATGACAGTGCATTGCTTGGATGCATGTGTGGCAGAAGTGAAATGTAAATATAAGAACAACGTTCGTTGTCCATGAAATGTCTGGCTCGATACTATGGCAGTGTACACTGTGATAACAAAAAGCATGATCCCATATAATTGTGACTGTGCTAACAGCATTGTATTGGTGCATGCAGCATGGTACGGTAGAATGATGTATGCATACCATGTGCTCACAGCACCCTGTATCCATGTATGCATGACTATGCCTTGTATCTTTGTTCTGATTACCTGTTTGTAATAAATGATGTAGACGAAGCCTCACCTGCATGGCCTGTTGGTGGATGGAAGAATAAACACTGTTGTTGTAGACATGTAGCAAGTGGTGCACATTGGCAACAGGATGGTGACAGTGAAATGCTCATTGGTAAAGGCCCTCTGACTCTGGAAACACACTGAAGAAAGTTTACTTACCTGGAATCAAAAGATTGAACTGCCTAGTGTACTTCAGTGGTTTCACACCACTTTCCATAGCAAAACGTTTGTGTGAAACCACAGTGACATATACAAGTCAGTTCAACCTGAAATTTTGAGTAAGGAAACATTCTTCTGACAGGGAACAAGTTTTGCCCCCATATGCCATGACTTTTCTCTTTGCTGGAATACTTTACATCTTCTCTTTCTTTGTACTGTCAGTTCCGTCCCTGTCTCTCTGTATGTCTGTTCTTGCATTTGTCTCTGTGTGTATGTCTGTCTCCAACTAAGTTAGCTGGACGTCTGTTTTCATATGTATTTATTGTTACATATGATATGTTTTGCACTGATTGACTCGCTTGTGTAGACAAAGTGAGTTTGTATAAACACCTGGTCTGGTTTGTTGATGTGTGTGGGTGTGTGGATGTGAGTGTGTTGTAAACTTTATAAACTCTAACATTGGCATTTTTTCTCCAACTGCAAGATGTATAGGAATGAAACTTCTTAGGTTGGTTATGTGTAAGACCTTTCACAGTAAGATGACAGAGAAAGGAGGATGAGAGGTCAGTCCAGGTCATCAATTGACAAAACAGATAGAACTTGATAGAGATCACATCTGACAGCCTGTTTGTGTCAGGGTAAGTGGCCAGGATAACATACAATTTTTATAAGAAGGACGGTGAAGACATGAAGTGACAACAAATACCAAATGAAAAAAAAGAAAGCATTATTTTGTATGATCTCTCACAAGCTACCAGTTCCATCTTAAAATCTTTTTAACCAGCTCAAAATAAGGAGTGAAAGTAAAAAATAAAAATAATAAAGGAGAAATGAAACAGCATATTTTTTGTATACTTTTTTACATCAAGAAGTCAGGATAGGGGGGAAAAGTCAGTATTCATGTGTTTTTTTCCTGAAAATGAACAAAAGACACCAGCCAACCATTCCGTCTGCTAACAGGGTCAAGCGACCAACAATTCAGTTTATGATTTCAGTGAACAACCATATACGAATCTAGTACTGTGACTTGGTTAAAGAAAGGCGCACCACTTTCAGCCACTGCTGCTGTGTATTCCCCATTAGTTTGCATTCAGAGACAGGGAAACAGGCCTAGAAAAGCCAAGTTCAGACTCTGTCCCTATAACTATTGTTATTTTTTATGTACACACGACAGCAGTAGCAGAAAAAAAAGTCCAAGCACAGATAGCATTAACCCCATGACATCTGAACCTTGGTGAAATGAGGTCAGTGTGGCATCAGTTTAAAGACAGTCAGTACTTCTTTTTGTAGTTTTCAGTGATGTGATTGGTCTTGCTGAACCAAAGCAAGGTGATCCCAAGAGAGAGAAGTCCAAATGCAGAGTGGTGACAGACATTCTGACCTGTAAGATCTGTCTTTCTTCAGTGAGGTGACAGCCGTTCACAAACAGCAGCACACTATTCAGCAACAAGAGGGATGATTCAAGGGTGGACAACGACATTTGGTTCAGAACGTAGGACATAGAAGAGACAATGAGATGAGACGAAGCGAATGAACTGTGACCTTGGAATGTTTTGACACTGGAAACTAAATGAGGCTAAAGGAGACTAAAGGAATGCACTGTCCTTGGAATTCTTTGACACTGGAAAGGAAATGCGGTCAAGGGAGAATGAATAGTCAATACACTGTAACCTTCGAAGATTTTGACACTGGAAAGTAAATGAGGCTAAGGGAGACTAAACAAATGCACTGTAGCCTTGGAATATTTTGATACTGTAAACTAAATGTGGAGTGATGGCCTAGAGTTAACGCATCCGCCTCGGAAGCAAGAGAATCTGAGCATGCTGGTTTGAATCACGGCTCAGCTGCCGATATTTTCTCCCCCTCCACTAGACTTTGAGTGGTGGTCTGGACGCTAGTCATTCGGATGAGATGATAAACCGAGGTCCCGTGCACAGCATGCATTTAGCGCACATAAAAGAACCCACTGGGGCAAAAGGGTTGTTCCTGGCAAAATTCTCTAGAAAAATCCACTTTGATAGGAAAAACAAATAAAACTGCATGCAAGAAAAAAATATTTAAAAGTGGGTGGCACTGTAGTGTAGCGACATGCTGTCCCTGGGGAGAGCAGCCCGAGTTTCACACAGAGAAATCTGTTGTGACAAAAAGAAATACAAAGTACAAGTAAATGAGGCTAAGGCTGAGAAACAACTGTTACTGTAGTTGAGTCAGATGCAAACTTGAGCCATTGTTGTTTTGTCTTCCCTCCGGTTTTGCAAGCTGATGGAAGTGCTTAAAGCTGTAATGGCTGCAGTTGTGTGCCTTTGTCTCTGCGTGCCTCAGTTTCCAATCAACACAAATCATTGAACATGTGAAAAGGAAACCCTGTCAGAATAGTTCTGGTATCAGCTGTGTTCAGCCATGCTTGTTCATGATCAGCCAATATTTTTTAGATAAATTTATTTTATTTTCTAAGGAAATAATAGGTGTTAGATCAGCTTAAAAGTACACATGGACATTTGCATATGCTCCACAAAATGTACAAAACAATATAAGGCTCATCTGATTTGAGATTAATATTCTCTTGCACTTGGAAACATGTGAGCCAACCTGTGAACATAAAATACAGCAAAAGAATCAACTTTTTATTTATATATATTTTTTTTTAATCCAAATGCATCATTGAGCAGAAAAAAACCATTAATTGGAAAAAAAGTTTTACATGAAAGATGGCTTGGCACAAATTTGAAATTTGCCTTTATTTAAAACATATATTTGAATTTTTGTTTAAAAAGAACCACTAGAAACAGGTGTGTGAGAACTGAAATATCAGAGTACTGGACTTATGTTCCATAGTTCTTTGAGGTCTATGGTCCAAACCCAAGGTTGGATGGAGGGTGAAGACAATTCCAGTCTCCCTTGCCAACATAATTATACCTGCTGGTGTCCTACACCCTGTCATGGGAAGATGCATGCACAAGATCACATATGATACACTCATCAAATATTCTGGAATCCACATCAGTGTTTAGTGGTTGATGGCAACACATAAGCAGGCAGCATCTAGCCACCCCTGAAAAATGGAGTTTTGCTGCTAAACTGGATGTGTATATTCATTCAAAATGGAAAAGTGAGTTGAACTCAGAAAAAGAAGAGAAAAAAAAACAACAACTGCGAGTGCTGTTTCATCAATAAAACAGGACGTACACCTTCTTCACAACAAAAGCTTCCTTTGCGAGAGTGCAGCCATGAATATGAAGACAAAATATTTACAGTAACAGTACACTTTCCTGTTAACAGTTTATATTCATGCACATGTTCAGATACCACTCTCAGAAATACACACACAGAAACATGCTATCATGTATACATTCAGCTGTGAAAAAATGTGCACACATACATACACACATGCACCACACACACACACACAAACACACTCACACATACACACACACACGTGTGCATGTCTGCACCACACACACACACAAACACACTCACACATACACACACACACGTGTGCATGTTTCCAGACACTCGCACTTATATAAATTCACTTTGCACACACATTTTGCACTCAAATACACACACACACACACACACACACACGCCTACCTACACCTCCCCCGCCCCCACACACATATACCAGCCCCCCCCCCACCCCACCCCCCAACTCCCACAGGCACTCTCTCTCTCTCTCTCTGTTACACGATATATCCCACCTGCTTTTTATAGATATCCCAGTCAGTTTCGTTTAAGTCTACTTCTAGCATCTGAAAAAGAAAGCGTCATAAGGAATTTGTCAATATACTTGTACAAGGCATTGCATTTCAGATCTGTTGCAACTTCATGATTTTCTTCAGTGACTGTGCTTGTTTATGTATTGTACCCCTTCATGAGGGGCAATGGCCTTTATATGAATAAAACATCCGTATCCGTATCTCTGTTACACACACACACACACACACACACACACAAGCGAACACACACACACACACACCTGAACCCCCCCGCCCACACACACACACACACACACACACTCCCCTGGTTCCCCCCCCCACACACACCCCTACCCCTCCCACACTCACACACACACACATACATAGAGACAAAACCATGAATGATGAACTGTCGGAGACTGTGGGTGTGCTAGGACCGGCTGAATGAGATCCTGGGCAAGTGGCAGCAGTACAAGGATCTGTTGGACAGCACCAACACCTACCTGACCCACACCTTCCCTGCCTGGCTGCGTGATGCCCAGGCACACCCCCCTGACTCCCTGCAACATGCCCACCAACACAGGGAGGCTGCACAGGTCAGTGCATCAGTGAGAGAATGGGTTTTGTGTGCAGTTACTGGTGTGTTTTAACTGCATCTTTTCATGTTGAGTGGGGTTAGCTTTATGTGCAAGAGAGTGAGAGAGAGAAGGAGAGAGAGAGTGTGTTGTTTTTTTGGGTTTTTTTGTGGGGTGGGAGAAGGTGTGTGTGGGGGGTTTCACCATCACCATCACCATCATTATTATTAGTGTATGATAGTTGTGTCCAACAATGAACAGCAGAGGTGGCAACCGCTGTCCTAGATCCTAACTGCATCTAGGCTAGAACTTGATTAAAGTGGAGAGTTTCTTGCCCAAGCTGTACATCCCCACTGTCTTGGCCTACTTAGAGCTTGTGTCAATCTGTGCTGCTGTGGCTTTAATCAGCATGAAGTATGGGTTGTGCAGGGAGAACTGGAGAAGCTGCATCACATGAGGGAGGAGCTGCAGCAAGTTGCGCAGCGCTGCGACACCATGGGCAGCACGGAGAGTCTGGACAAGCTGGACACGTCCACAGAGTCCTCCTCCCCTCTGGCACAGTTGGCTGAACAGGTCCATGACAGCCTCACTGACTGCATCCATCAGGTGGGTTGTTACTTTTTGTTGTCATCTTTTCCCCACCTCTCCCCTTTCTTTTCCATTGGCAGAATGGGTCAGGCATTGGACTTCTGATCCTGTGATAGGGTTCAAGGTTTTTTGTTTCAGTATGGTGTTTTGTCTTTAGGAAAAGGCAGTTTACTCTTGATTTCCCTCAGTCGGTCCAGTTATGAACGGGTACCAGACTTTGGTTTGGGTGGGGTTGAAATGGCTGAAGGACAGGATTGCCTTAAACATTGTGGATATGAATTCACTGCCCTGCTGGTCGTAAAAGGCTATGGGACATTAAACCTTTTTCTTCCTTTTTTTATGTTTCTTTTCTCCTTTCAGTTTTCCCAGTTCTATTGTTCTTTGGCCATCCTTTGTTGTTGTTTTTTGTTGTTTGTTGAAAATGTTGAATGAGGAGAGGAGAGTGGAGTAAGGAGAATGTGTGTTTGTGTGTGCTCTTATGATCCATTGATGACTGGTTTTTATTTCCGTAGTGTACCTTGTTCTTTGCTTCCTTAGTATACCAGTTTCTTTTGCATTTGTTTCCTTTAGTATATATATATATATATATATATATATATATATATATATATAGTGGGGGAAATGGGAGGAGGAGGGCGGCTTCAGCTTTGGGTCTCTGCTCCTCATCCCTGTCCACTTTCTCTTTCCTCAAGTGTCAGTCTCTAGATTTCCAAAATACTGACATATATATGTCTTGATTTCTGTCACCAGCAGACTCGTCTGTTTTCAGAATGCAAATGTACGAGTAATGCTCTTTGGCTATTCAGTACCCTTCTTTGATCATTCAAAGTGCACAATCAGCTGTCACTCGTTCATCCACAGTGGCATTGATCAGTGTCAGTCAGCTGAGCAGACATGAGTCAGTACAGTAACAGTTAATCCCTTTCAGAAGCTGGAACAGCGCTGTTCAGGGAACAGGCAGTGATAAACAGGGGCAGATTAATGAGCTTCCCAAACACCAGGGCCACAAAGGACCGCCAATCAAATGGTGATTTGGTCACACTGCAGCTTACATCTGAACACAGCATGGCAGGCTGTAAAAAGGACATGAAATCTTGGGAGGGGAGGGGGGGAATAGGGGGGTGAGAGAGCTAGCCCACATATTTACTGGGTTTTGTTGGTTTTCTTTTTGGGGGGGGGTGGGTGGGGGGGGGGGTTGTCAGGTTTTTTTTGCCGAGATATCAGCTTGATTGTTTGCCATAGCTGTGTGATGTTTGAGGTATTGCCAGCACCTCACAGTGTGGGTGGCTGGTCAGGACAGACGGGTTTTCATGTGTGGTGTTTTTGCCCAGCTGGTGGTTGGTAATACAGGGGTATCTACAGTCCTCCAAGTACCATTCCAGTTCATTGGTATCAATGTAGCCGGAAAGAATGTGGTCACTGTACATTGACAGATGTGAGGGAGGGGTGTAAGTTGTATTGTGGAGAAAGGGATACACCTGAGAGTGAAGGAACTGAGACAGGGTTAGTGGACCATGCCTTCCTCGGCATCATGTTGCACCGTACACCAAGAGAACTGAGGACGGATTTACAGGCAATGCCTTCTTCATTTCCCATTCCAGTAAGACTTCCTTTTTTTCCTTTTGGTTCTCACGGGATAGACAGTCAGAAATTTGGGGAGCAACAGGCCTTGAGAAAAATGCAGCATGTCTATGTTTTTTTGATGTTTACGGTCTTTCATATCTATGTAGTTGCCTTTTTTTGTCTTTTCTTATCAATATTTGCTTTATAATTGACAGAGTTTATTATATTTCTTTTTCTTTCATTCATTTTGTTGTTGTTGTCACCATCTACAAGTGAATAAAATATGAAGAGAAAAAACTTATTTCTGATCATCAGAAACTATGGATTCCAACACCATGAGCTCAGCTTGAAGACCCGCAAAAAAACCTATGTAAAAAAGAAGTGTGTCTTCAGCTTTTCCTTTTCGGGTTCGAAATAAACAGACCGCCAGGCCACAAACACAGCTATAAGTTTGCATAAGTACATTTTTTATGTCGCCCTAACATCAGAATAAAAAATCTACTGAAAAATTTCTCAGCTTAGGGAGTTTCAGAGAATAATTCTGCGTTGGCCTACTTCCGAATTTGAAATTCGCACTGTCAGTCAGAAGAACGGAGGTCTACCAATCCAGTTACGCTTCACGCTTCACGCAGGTTCTAAGTTTAGCAGCCACCATTAGTGTGAAGTAAACACACTGACAACAAAAACCCTGCCAGCCAGGTCACCTGGCCGCTGATGTCTGGAATTTCAGTTTGTCTGTGCGAGAAAGAATGAGAGGGAGTGAACAAGTGAGTGTTTGTGTGTGTGTGTGTGTGTGATAGCCAGGGACAAACAGACGAAGAACATGTATTCAAGTTATTAAAATTGATAACAAAATGTGGCATTCGTCATTTGAAATGGAGAAATCCGCTCACAATCTATCAGTCAAAAAAAGAAAAGAAAAGAAAAGAAAACTATAGTACTGTCTCTCAGTAAAAACAAAAAAACAAAAACAAAAAAACACACGAAAAAACAGAAACTTGCGGTATTCAGCTTTTTATTTGAAGTAATCCACTAATGTTTTATAACCGGACAGTAAAATAAAGTAAAAATGTATATTTGCCTGAAAAAAGTTTCAGTTATAGATATTGCAGAATCAACAGGCAACATAATACAGCAATATTGCTCTTCTCAAATCAGCACAGAGAGAGGGGGGCACAGGAGCTTGGGTTATGACCGTTGTTTGAACTGTTATGAGGTGTAGTGTGTGTTGGTGAGAGTAAACAGTGGCACTGGGACACAGCTGTTCAGTGTAAGCAATATCAACAGACCAGACTCCTTTCCCATGTCTTGCAGCCAGAAACAGGTTCCCCAAACTCAGTATAGCCTATCAGTGAAGCTAGAGCAGGAGTGGTCAGGGAAAAAACTGTCCAACCGCAAGCCTGCATTTTAATTAATGTCCGGGGGATTTTTCGCTAGTGCTTTGCAGGCCTTTAAGACTATTGCACAGATGCTTTATGTAGGCATCCCATTTTCTAATCCCATTTTCTAAACATCTCACACCCTCACCCTATCCTCTGCAAAATGATACATTTATATCCTCAGAATGGTGTCAGTAGGTTTTGGTCTTTCTTCATATCACCGAAGTAAGTTCAGTGCCTTCTGTTTGCTACAGTTGCAAGCATACTTAAATACAGTCAGCTACTTTTCAAACAGAATGAATAAGCCTGTGGAAATGCTTTTAGGCAGCAGTGTTTCCCAAAGAGTATGCAGAGAATTCTGGATTTCGAATCAGTTCCATGCATTGGTTATTTAGCTGACTTTGGGCAGTCTTCTTCATCCTTCTGTTCTTATTCTTCTTCTCCATCAACTCTGTGAAGAGTCATTGAGGCGCTGCATAGAAGAACTGTTCACCAAATTCCTCCAGATCTGTCGGTTGTGTGTCAAAGCCTGGGTCTCTGCAAATGGTTTTCCTGTCCATTCTGCAATGTTGCCAATCCATTGTTGTTTTGTTTTTGTTTTTCTCCATCTCCCTCCCTCAACAGTTCCTTGGAGAATTGTTTCATCAAGGCCATTGGATCTGGGCAGTGGCTATTATGCAGAGCATCCATGTCTGTGGCAACGGCTATAATGCAGAGCATCCATGTCTGGCAGTGGCTGTAATGCAGAGCATCCATGTCTGTGGCAGTGGCTGTTATGCAGAGCATCCATGTCTGGCAGTGGCTGTAATGCAGAGCATCCATGTCTGTGGCAACGGCTGTAATGCAGAGCATCCATGTCTGTGGCAGTGGCTGTTATGCAGAGCATCCATGTCTGGCAGTGGCTGTAATGCAGAGCATCCATGTCTGTGGCAGTGGCTGTAATGCAGAGCATCCATGTCTGTGGCAGTGGCTGTTATGCAGAGCATCCATGTCTGGCAGTGGCTGTTATGCAGAGCATCCATGTCTGTGGCAACGGCTGTAATGCAGAGCATCCATGTCTGTGGCAGTGGCTGTAATGCAGAGCATCCATGTCTGTGGCAGTGGCTATAATGCAGAGCATCCATGTCTGGCAGTGGCTGTAATGCAGAGCATCCATGTCTGTGGCAGTGGCTGTAATGCAGAGCATCCATGTCTGTGGCAGTGGCTATAATGCAGAGCATCCATGTCTGGCAGTGGCTATAATGCAGAGCATCCATGTCTGTGGCAGTGGCTATAATGCAGAGCATCCATGTCTGGCAGTGGCTATAATGCAGAGCATCCATGTCTGTGGCAGTAGCTGTAATGCAGAGCATCTATGTCTGTGGCAGTGGCTATAATGCAGAACATCCATGTCTGTGGCAGTGGCTATAATGCAGAGCATCCATGTCTGTGGCAGATGGCTATAATATAGAGCATCCATGTCTAGCAGTGGCTATAATGCAGAGCATCCATGTCTGTGGCAGTTGGAGCAGCGGCTGGAGCGGCTGCGGGACACCATAAGGCAGTGGGAAAATGTAGACCGGGCACGGAATGAGCTTCACAACTGGCTGCAAGGTCGGCAGGAAGAGCTGACCGACATTGAGAACAGCCCTGCCAAGCTCCATGCTGAGGCAGCAGACCTCGACATCCAGAAATTACAGGTGAGGATTGTTGATAATAATAATTGTTAATGAGATGTGTTGACAACAATAATAATAATGATAATTATCTTTTATGTATATATTTCTTTTATTTTTTCATTTTCATATTATTTATTATTATTATTTATTTGTTTGTTTATGTATGTGACTCATTTTATTTTTCCTCAAAGCCTGACTAAGCATGTTGGGTTATGCTGCTGGTCAGGCATCTGTTTAACAGATGTGGTGTAGAGGGTATATGGATTTGTCGGAACACAGTTACGCCTTCTTGGACTTCTGATCTAGTGTGCCTGGTTTCGGCATGGTGTTGTGTCCATGGGGAAAGGCACTTTTCTCCAATTTTCCTCACACCGGTTGAAGGAAAGGCTTGTGAATAATACAAGAGTTACCGCTAATTTGAAAACAAAATAATGATTAAACATAACTGTTTAATGATGTAATATTATCTTTGATTCTTTTCCCATTGGATGCACACACAAAAAATGCATTTTTAAGTTGTTTTTCAGCTTCACAACCTTTTTTTTCCCCTGCAGCGGTTCCGCGAAGATGTGAGGTCCCGCGGCCCAGCCATCGAGGACCTGCTGATGCAGTACCGAACCCTGACCCAGCACAACCCCTCACTGGCAGACCCCCTGGTGATGGGGCTGAGGGAGGACTGGCAGGGTCTGCTGGCCCAGGCAGACGCCCTCCTGGCAGCGCGGCAAGAGGCCCAGCGGTCGGCACGCGAGCTGCAGTCCCTGCAGGCCTCTGTGGACCAGGACCTGGAGGACTACGCCCGAGAGCTGGAGCGCATCGACAAGGAGGAGAGCACCATGCAGGAGAAGGGCGTACAGATGCAGGTAAGTGGTAGTGGTGTGTTGTGTGTGAGTGTGGTGGTTGCTGCCAGGTTTTGTTTGTCGTTTGTTGCAGAGTCTATTCGCTTTTTTATTACTTTTTCTTCATTTTTTCTTTTTTGTTATTGTTGTCAAAAGTTTGTGGAGCCACTAACATCTTCCAGGCATGTGTTTAAAAAAGATTTTTTTTTTTTTTCTTTTACAAGAGTTACTGTTAATTTTTGAAAACAAAATAATGATTAAATGTAAATTGATTAATGATGAAATTTTATCTTTCATTTATTTCCCATTGGATGCAGAAATGCATTTTTGATTTGTTTTTGTTCTTTTTTGATTATTTTTTTTTATTGTTATTGTTTTGTGTTACCAAACAATTTCAAGGAAAATACAATGCAGCAGTAACACCAAAATGTTAAGCACAGCATGCAGAAACCCGTGGAAAATATTTTTGCAGTAGTTTTTGCACAGAGAAAATATTTCGAAGAATTATTCACAATCATGCCTGGATGTGTGTGCCTGTGTGCTGCAAAAGAGATGCATTTGTAGTGCAGATTCAGTCTCGTTTATTTGTGTTTTTTTGTTTGTTTTTTGTTTGTTTGTTTTTTGTAGGCTACCTCATGACAGTGCTGTCTGCTGCTTCTAACCATTCAGATTATCAAACTTCTTTTTCGGTGTTCTTACAGGGAAATGATGAAACAGTGTCCTGTTTTTAGTTGAAACTGTTTGTGAGGAAACTGTGCTTTTGTTTTTTCTAAAATGTTTGTTTGTTTGTTTGTTTTTTATGTGATTACCAGTTTAGTTTCGACATCCCCCTTTCAGCTCCAGAAATTTGAATAGAGAATAAAGTAATAAAAACTGCACAAAGGTTCATTTAAAGCAACAGGTATTTCGAGTTGTTTTTAATTGCTGTCTTTCTCTCTATGTCTGATACGGTGATAATCTTCATTATGAGGTGTTTCATACAATTACTTTCCATAATGCAGCTGAAAACTATGGTAAATGACATGATGTGGAATTTGACTGTTAGTTTATGTGTTTAGATATAGTGCAGGCACATACACACAAACACACACACTCAGACACACACACACACACACACTCTCTCTCTCTCTCTCTCTCATCATTGGTGTGTTGAAAATGAATCACAATGACAGTACAGTAAGATCACTGCCGATGTACATTGCTGAAGCCTATAATGTTTGAAAGAAGAGTAATTCATGTCACTAGTTTAATTACGTTTATGCAGAAAATGGATGGTTGAGTGTTTGTTAGTTTATTTGACTCCAAAGGTTTCTTTTCTGTTCTATTTTGTTTCATCATTTTCATCATTATTGTTCAGATTGCACCACCATGTCACTAGAGCTGTATAGCTAATGACATTAAACCTTTCAGTATTCTCTCTCTCTCTCTCTCTCTCTCTCTCTCTCTCTCTCTCTCATTCCTTTGATGGTAAAAGTAAAAGAAAGAGTTAAAGGAAAAAAAATGAAAAAGTGGACAGTAGCAGCAGGCAGATACTGGTGGTAGTGTTTTGTTTTCAAGCTTGTGACTCGGATATCACTGATTCAGGTTGTTTCTTGGAGGCTTCACACTGTGCAATGTCCTACTGATTTTCTTGTTATTAAATGAATACAGATCTTTCTGATCATCTCAGATGGACTAGCCTCCTCCTGTTCTGTTTCCATGCACTGCAGAAAAACTTTGTCATTAGGTGTTGCTTATGTGAACAGAGAATGAAGTTATGAAATTGTGTGTATGTGTGTGTGTGTGTGTGTGTGTGTGTGTGTGTGTGTGTGTGTGTGTGTGTGTGAATATGAGTGCTTGTAAATGTGTGTGTTTGGAGAGAAGGGGGTTATGAAGGCATATGCATGTGTGGTAAGTATTACATAATTATATGTAACAAAAGATCAGTAGAGAAGGATAACTTTTATGTCAGTTTGAGAAAGACTTTTCAGATGTGCTTAAAATGAAATTGATGATGAGGGAGGGGTTAGGAGTACATGAATATTAACTCATTGATGACTGCAAGTGGGAATCTCTTGAAATCTTTCAGATTTATTTTTTGCTGCACAAATAAAGTTTGTAGATATTAGGGCTAGCTCTCAAGTGCTCACAGTTTCTCAATTGATAGCAAAGTAATTTGACAGTTACATATTTGGGAAGTATTATGATGGTTAGCATAATACTACTTATTGTCCTGTACGTAGAGAAATCTTATTCTGCACCACTGCGCTGTGATTTGTTTTTGGTGCTCCTTGTGACTGACAACCATGCTGCACAGAGAAGAGTCCCCGCATGCACATTTCTCCAAACTTGTTCACTCTTAACACAGAGTGTTTCGGTTTTTGGTTTTTCTTTTTCTCGTTTTTTTCCTGGTAATTAACAAAAGGCTTAAGAATGCACAGATTAGTTTATAGAGCTAGTGTTTGACTTTGATGTCTTGCTTCTGATTCCAGACAAATCTGTTTTTCATAGTTATTACAATGTGTGAATTATTTGCATTTTTCATACATTTTCTGCAAACAATTCAAGATGTAAATGACATATGTAGGACAGGACTGCTGCTTAAAGGAGACTAAATGTTGTGTAAAGCCTGACATAGTCATAATGTTTAATGTGCTCTTTTGATTTGATGTCCTCCGTAGCTTTCAGTTCGAGTTTTCAGTAGCACAATCTGATGATCCTAAATTATTTTAACTTGATGAGCTTATCTTAAGTGTCACTCAGTTTTTCAAAAGTCAAACCAGTTGTGACAAGATGACTTATGTACCAATCTGACTGGTCAGGACGGGATTGAAATGGTGATTGGCTCATGAAGTGGCGGATTAGAACCAATGATCATGACGCGCGTGATAAAGAGAGGATGACATCAACAGATATGTCAGGGAAGAGGCGGAGCTTTAAGGAAGAGGCAGGACTGTGCTTTGGGTGAATGGTGATCGGTCAGATGGTTGTCATTGTTTGGGTGAAAGAGTCACATGGTTATGATTGGTTGGGTGAAAGTGTCACATGGTTATGATTGGTTGGGTGAAAGAGTCACATGGTTGTGATTGGTTGGGTGAAAGAGTCACATGGTTGTGATTGGTTGGGTGAAAGTATCACACGGTTGTGATTGGTTAGGTGAAAGTGTCACATGGTTGTGATTGGTTGGGTGAAAGTATCACATGGTTGTGATCGGTGGGGTTGTGTTTTGTGGTTGTGAAGTGAATGGGAAGGGACAAAGGGGCAGCGCTTTGATTGAGGCGGAGTCAAGAGAGCGTTGAGTAGAAGAGAAAATGGAAGATCAGGAGGCATAGTTGGTTCAAGATGGTTGTCTGGAAATGGAGGTAGGGGTTAGTGTATGTGTGTGATGGAGGATTTATATGATGTTCAGCAGCAGCTTGCTTCTTCCATCAATGTTGTGCGACATATCTTTCTTTCTTCTTTTTTTTCCCATTGTAAACAAACAAACAAACAAAAAATGATGAGAAGTGATGCCATCATTAATTCAGTAACGCTTCTCACAGTAAAAAGCCTCCAAGAACAGCTGGTTTGGTGAGCAATGACAATGTAACCCACAGGCGTTTGAAATAGTTCGTTGGTCTAATTCTTCGTCTGTTACTGTCATGTACTGAGTCTGTCACCGTCCGTAACAATTCGACTTCTGTCTGTGCAGTATTGTCTTTAAAACGTCAGTAATGTATGTAATATTTATTATGTATATAAAGTTAGTAGGCACTCTTGTCTTGTCTTGTGCAGCAAGGTTTTGTTTGTTTGTTTCTGTTTCGTCACAGCTCCCGATTATTGTCAGTTTATGCATGCCCATAATGTATGGAACTGTCTTTCTCTCAGCTGTCCTTTTCGCCGTGTGTTCGTGGCGCTTTTGAATTCTCCATTTCGTTTGTGTTGTGTTTCTGTAACCTGGACAAAATGTGATGTACACGTTGACTATGTTTTCTCTTTGAGTGTATGTGGTTGTGTTGGTGGTGGTTGAACGTTGTTGTCGTTGTTGTTTTGTGTACAGTGTTGGTGTTTTGTTCGATGGTGATAGTAATTATTGATGCTTTGATGCTTACTCCGAAACTGGTTGACACCAAAATAGGGGGCGTGGGGGGTGGGGGGGGGGGGAGAGAGTTTTATTTCATTATATTTTATTTTTACCCGTGGACGTTCTTGGTCATTTATTTCCCAAATACGCGAACGACGTACTGAACTCGATCATTGTTCAGATTGAAAACCGAAGTCCAGAATGATCATTGTTCAGATTGAAAACCGAAGTCCAGAATGTGATGAGTATGGAAAAAATGACCACCTCAGATTCTTCATGCTTTTGAGAATGTGATGTTGGCACGTGTTTGCGCCATTGTCTGGTGTTCATTTATCAGTTGCAAACGCGCGCGCGCGCGCGTGTGTGTGAACAGGGCGGAATCTGAGGAAAAAGAACGGTGCTGGTGTTGCACTATCCGTTTTCAAGACCGAAAAATGTTGGTACTTTTCCCATTAAAACATCAGCGGAATACGACTGGCAGGGGAAAGAACAACTGAACAGAGTGTGACTGGGACTCAAGTGACACAATGAAAACATGCGTGAAGGTGTGCGAGCGCTTGCGCTTGATTGCGTGCGTATGAATGTGTGCATGTTTACTTGCATACGTGCGTACTGTGTGTGTGTGTGTGTGTTTACGCTTGCGTGAGTGCGAGCTTGTATGTGTTTTGCGCGCGCGCGTGTGTGTGTGTGCAGTGTAGGATGAGACTGGTTGGTTGCATGATGCCTTTTTCTTTGGTTTGTTTCTAAGATTTATGATAGCCACACAAGGTATCCTCTAACACAGGCCATGGTGAAGCATTTGTCCTGCTTCTATCCGCCATTCCAGTTTCGCTTGTTCAGCCTCTCTCGAGCTTTCGCTCTCTCAAACACACACACATACACACACACACACACCACACTACACTACACTACACTACACTACACTACACTACACTACACTACACACACACACACACACACACACACACACACACACACACACACACACACACACACTTTTCACCACATGAGTACGAGGTTAAAACGTCATTAGACACGGTGAAATATTGTGAGCGCACTTTACAGAAATGATATGCATCCCTAAAAAATTCAGTTTACTGACACACACATATTTCAACCCTAAAGAAAACCAATTCACACACACACACACACACACACACACACACACACACACACCACGCGCGCGGAGAGAGTTCACCAGCAGACGGCAGTAAAACCACAGAACATCAACATTGAATTCTGTCCAAAGGAACCGGCGCGTTCTCCCCTGCACTGCAAAATTCACGTGTCAAATGGACCACACACAACCAAACTGACCGTTCGGTGACGACAGCCTAATGGGTGGTGGTAATCAGCTTACCGCACCTTGCTGCATGGGCTGTTAACTCTCTTTTGTCAGACACAGTCCTCCTCCACCCCTCCCTCCCCTTCCCCACCCCGTTTCCTTGCCTGTGGGCAGAGTTGACAGAAGCATTGACCCTTCAATCTGTAGTTCTATGAGGTTGTTAGTGTCTGTGACAAAAGAAAACTTTGGTTCTGTTTATGAGACTTTTTGTGGATAGGACAGTGGGGAGTTGTAGAGTGGGCAGTAAGACGCTTACTGTGAAAACATGCATCCAACAGAATAAAACGGAAAGCAAAACTAGTTCGAATTGTTTATTTCAAAACTGACCCTTCATAAAGCCTACACGTGGACTGACAGAAAACTCATGTTTTTGTGTCTATTTTGTTTCAATGTTTTCAGCGTCTTTCAATCAGTGGGTATTATAATCGATCCAGAACTTGAAAGATGCTAAGTAAACCTTGATCGGATCTGCCTCCCATTCCATTCAAAGTTCCTGCTCTCCCAAACCACAGACATAGGGCTTTAACTCCCACGACACACCTGCCGAGCACAACTTCTTGGGATCGTGTAGCTGTCGAACTCGACAACCCCGTCAGCCACACTTATGCTCTCCACTTACCTACCCAGATTATACCGACCCACTCGCGTTAAATCCACCGGCGGCTTTGCAACCGAGCTCTTGTCATTCGTATGGCTTACCTACCAACGTGTGGAGAGGTTTGATCGCTGTGAGTTTCCAACGCAGCTGACGACCTCGTAAAACACTGCTGTGCATAAAGAACCCAAACGCTCAGAGAGAAGTGGGTTCTAGACCACAGACAAAGCCAAACCGTGCACATCTGTGGGTCCCCCGTAAGTCAGCCGAATTGTCGCGGTTGGTCTTTGATCCCAACTATTGTTTGGCTTACTTTCGTGTCCGCGGATTGTTTTACACACGGCCCTGTCGCCCCTGGCAGATTGTTTGTTCTTCCAAAAGCCTGGGATGAAAGGATGATGCGGCAGCGTTGACCCACGTGTGTGACTGAACCTTCGTGACTTCACAGTGTTGTCACAGACTTCCTGGGGGCATAAGCCCCATGTGACATTGAATCCAGTGTAAGTATTAATCTTATTCAATGTTCCTTGTGGCACTGTTATGCTACTGTTCTCTTCGCTTCTTCTTTTCTTTGTGGTAGGTAGGAAGAGGGCAGTCGTTTGGTTTGGGTGCTCATTGCATGGTGATGGTGGTTTGTTTGGAAATCTGTTGTCTTCTCTTTTGCATCATCAATGGCTTTCTTCCCCCCATGGATATGTTCACATGCATGAGTGAACAGACTGTGCTTTGTGTGTTGCTGCCAAGTCTTCCAACCCTCGTTTGATTGTTTCTCATGTTGCCCTCTTTGGTCATGTCAGAGAGGTAACCGTGTGCTTCTGTCTCTGGTGTTCTGTATATTAATGTTATTGGGCCAACTGCAGTTCTTTCCCGTGTCTATACCACCGGTTTCTTGACCTATTCTCTTTTCCGCCTTCCCCAGAGACCATGCAAACCCTTCTTTACTTGGCTTTGGGTGTGGTGTACCATACGTCTTCCTGTGTTTTCAAGGGGTTCCCCGTTGTTTCTGCTGCTTTTTTTCTGCATGGGTCAAAGGTGTATTCTCATTTAATAAAAATAACCTTTAACTCATACCCTGTTTACTTGCATGTGCATGTGCGACTGTACTGAGTGCATACTCTCCGAAATGTTGTTATATATCTGCGTGCCCGCGCATGTGTATGTATTCCCTCTTTGGTGTTGTTACTTTAATGTATTTGATGTGGGTGTATTAACTGGCTGCTGTTAACCAAACTGACCATGTCCGGTCAGGTTTGTTCCCTTTGTGGCCTGCTTACGGTTGCTTTTCTTCCTTTTCCCCCACTTTCTTTCTTTCTTTCTTTCCCCCCTTCCTTCTTGATCTTTGTTGGGTGGTGGTTTTCGTTCCTTTTCTTTTCTTTGTCTTCTTTGAAATTCCTTCTTTCCTTTTTGAGCTTTCTCTTTATCGGTGACGGTGTTTTTCTGAGATTTTTCATCATCTGTTCCTTTATTTTTCATTTTATTTACTCTCTCTCTCTCTCTCTCTCTCTCTCTCTCTCTCTCTCTCTCTCTCTCTCTCTCTCTCTCTTTCTCACACACACACATACAAAAAATTGATTCTGCGTGCATTAGGAATACTGGAGAGAGAGACGCACACTCAGATTACTTAATGCTCCAGAACATATACCCATGTGATGGAGGTGAGGAAACTTGAACAGAATGCGGCTCTTAAAACCAGTCAAACAACACAGGATATTGTGAAAGGGGTGGTTGAAACAACGTTAATCAAGTGACTCGCGTCTCGCTCGGTCAAAAACAGTCAACTTCTGTTAATACATTGGTTATTATTGCACATGTAAACAGTGTAGAAAGGAAAAAGTGGGTAAGTTCAAGAATACCTTTACATATTAATTTGAAGATCGTTTTAACAGGACTTTATTGCATTACTTTTTCCGAAGGGTGGGATATACGGTCTTTTTATTCAAGGGTATGAGGGCTTAATGGACATGAAAGGGAAATAGTATTGAAAATAAAATAAAAACCCTCTCAGATCTTCCTCGAGAACCTTTTGAATATGACACTCCCAAAGATGTTCAACGTATTCTAATAGATTTTTTTTATTTGGCATTTTATACTGTATATTATCGTAAAAACCAAGCGTAAAATTCTGGCTGGAGGGAAAAGGAAGGAATGGCTATTGAGGATTGCCGACTCCGATTCTGGCCATGGGGGTTTTACGTTAGAAGGATGGGTGGGTGGGAGAACGTGTGTGTGGTGAGAGCAGTTATTGAAAACGAAATCCCAATGATGACTTGTATGGAGTCCGTACCATGTATCGACAGCTGCTGCCTTTTCATTTATTATTGATTTTATTACTGCTGTTCTTTAATGATAGTCGTTGAATGACGAGGCAATAATCAGGCTGGTATGAATTAGAAGGTAACAGTGGAGCGTGGCTTGTGTGACTCGGAGCCAGGTACTTGATAGTGTCATCAGAGACAGCTTTCATAAACAGTACAGTAATAATGATTGTATCCGATTTATATGAAATGATTTTTTAAAAACACACACACAAAAAAGAACAACTCCTCTTTATGATTGGATATAAGTCGTTGAATAGGCCTGCCGAAAAAAAAGGGAGGCCAGGGAGAAAATGAGAGGAAGAGAAAGGGGGCGGAGAGGGGGAGGGGGGGGGGGGGCATGATGTGTATGGGGGAGGGGCGGGGGTGACGTTGCCGATGATATATTAGTTTTTACAATGTTGAAAAAAGAAATTGGGTAAGAAAATATTTTCTTCTACAATGCTATCAAATAAATAAGAAGAGGAAATATAGCTGATATCGTTGACATTGATTCTCAGCGTGGCTATGTCCACTGAATTCCTGAGCCTTTTCGGTCCAGTTCAAATGAAGCAATGCTTGGGAGGGCAAAGATAATGGGGAAAGGCGATACTGAAAAGAAACCGAAGGGTATTGAAAGAGCGACGAGTTTTGAATAACCCCAAATAACGCAAGAAAAAATATTTTTAACCTATACGATAATAATCCATCGCATGTGTTGGTTGTAAACAACGTGTACCCCCCATGTGGAAGACATTGAAACATAGCACCCTTTGAAGCTGTCATTTATATAATGTATCTGTTGAAATAGAGGAGGGGGTCGCCGGTGTGGGAGTGCATGGTTCACTTATTATTAATTTATGCGCGCGCGAAACACACACACACACACACACACACACACACACACACACACACACACAGAGTCCGGAGTAGGTCAAACGCGGTGACATAGCCCGGGAGAGAGAGCATTGAGCAGTTTGCCCTGGTACCAGCTGCCTATGGCTACGAAGGTAATCCTCTCAGATATGTCCAACTGTGCAAAATCTCCCTCCTCTTAACGTTCACCCAGAACAGCCACAGTCCAAGACCGCAGAGGCGGAAAACTGTACAGCATAAAAGACTTGTGACTCGTCTCTTGGGTTCCCTTTGAACCGTTTTGAACCCGTGAATAAGGGGCGTTTTCAGAGTGAAGGCATGCCGTCTAGGGACATGTAACCGATTATTAGTCGTGGATTTTGAAGGCTCTCTGGACCTGTTTGTGAGGTAGGTGGGTTTGAACTATCAGCGTTTAAGTCGTTCTCCCAGTCTTCTCCAGCGTAAAGAGTTTCTCTAGTGTTGAAAAACATCTCCGGTGTGTGTGTGTGTGTGTAGTTTCGATGTTAGTGTCCATGCCCAAGAAGAAGTATGTTACATCGCGCGAAACATCCCTTTAGTCAACGTAACTGTCGTCTCAGTGGACATGTGAGTAAACAAAACGAATAAGTTTCAAACAACATAAAATAAATAATACCGATTCGAAAGCCGCGCATCAGACAAGCCTTTTAATACGCAGGCAAAAACCTTAAGGATATGTTTAATAATCTTTTCTCATTTTTCAGTGGTAGTTTATACTATCTTCATGTGTCAGTTTATGTGTCCGAGTGTGCTTTACATACTGCCTAAGATAAAACGCGGTTCTGTACTCATCGTGTCTAGAGAGCATTCATTACACGCTCGCATATAACACGCGCGCGTACTGTGATATACCATTCCTGAACGAGTGTTTTTTTATGTTTTGTTTTGTGTGTGTTCAATTTCTGGTTTAACCATCTTGAGAAAAAATCGATTATCTCGTTGTTTGTCCCATGAATGTTAACCCTCTTCCTCTTCTGCTCCTTCCCCCCCCCCTCCTCCTCTTGGGAAATTAAATGACACATTGTGATAAGTAAGTCGTAGGTGAAGTGCACTGTATTGCATTGTCTACAGTGATTTGCTATCCTATGAAATTCATACCCCCTCCCCCAACCTCCCCTGCATTAACGTTTGCTCATTCCCATAAACACTTTTAGCTGTGTTCTCTGTGATGGTAAGTCAATGTTCAGCAATCATGTGATCACAGAGTAATCGCTTCAGGGTTTTGAACAACTAGCTGTTGGGTTTAATTTTTTTTTTAAGCTCTTTTACTTATCGTTGTTACTGCACCGCTTCACGACCACTGAAACTTTACATGCACTTGTGTCAACTTCTTTTCCAGCACTGGTGATTTTCTCTCGTTTTTTTTTTGTTTTTTTTTTTCATCACTGCACGTGAGCACATCGACTAGTCTTGTGTGGTTTCGTTAATACTTGCACGTTGAAAATATGGTTGTGTGCAGAGTGACGCCTTGAAGTGGTGTTTGTGAACACGATCACAGTTTGAGAGGATAGTGAATTTTAGCGAAGGTTTGAACACTTCGGCTCGAAGTGTGAACAGATTTGAGAACTCCTGTACATTTTGAGCAAGTGATTGTGAATTGGTGATGTTAATTTGAAACGAAAGATGATGAACGCAACATCTGTATTATATCTGCATGACGAATGTCGAATCATCTGTTACTGTGGACTCTGCGGTTGTGAGTAAAACAATATCCATCTGAACACTGCAGCACCACGATAGAAAGGACTGAATATCAACAATTGAGATAGTGTTTTTCGACAAGTGATCTGTCCAAAAATGTAAATGAGCTGTGAAAATGAAAATACTTAAATTATGTGTCTGGTAGGTATTGTATCCGTGTAGAATATACATCATAACAATACAGTGTGTAAGTGTAGCATAAGTCTGGTAGCCTGATGTAGAATTTGATGCTGATGACGTAGTTTCGTTATTTGTTTGTGCTCTTTTTAGTTTGCGTGGCTACAATAGACTTGCTTTGTGTAGATGTGTGACATTTTTGCGACATGCTGTTTATATTGCATTTGCAAGCTGCATTGAGTGCATTACATACATTATGCAGTTCGACATCACTTATTTTGAGTTGGCCTGAAATTGTAGGTAAGAGTGTGGTCAAGGCTAGGCACAGATGAAGTGTTGAAAAAAAAATGGTTGTATTGAAATGTGGTAAGTTGGTAAATTTTGCTTTATTCATTTATAGTTCATAAGGGAATCTTTGGATTATTTGAAACACTCTTATGTTTGTGGTAATGAAACTGTACACCTGATATTTGCTTTTAATCATCTCTCTCTCTCTCTCTCTCTCTCTGTGTGTGTGTGTGTGTGTGTGTGTGTGTGTGTGATGATGATGATCTGTGTTATGAACTAAGAATGACTTCATGAGAATCATTACATGTTCTCACTGTGCTACACAGCTTCTGTACGGGAAAGTGATACACAATGCCACAGTCAGTTAATGAGAACACATTTGATGTTCAAAATCTGCAATTTACAGATTGAGCACACGCATAAAAAAGCCAATGGTAATTTTCAAAGAAACAGTTCAATTTTGTTTAAGATATTTACGTTCAATGAAGTGGCAGTTGGACACAATGAATATAAATCTGAGCAAAATTTGATCTGTTTTTATTTTACTGCAAAATTAGTTACATACAGAAAGGTGGATTCAGATCACTTTATAATTGCTGCTAATATTTAAATATATCATGTGATTAGCGAAATGACGACTCAGACAAGTATTACTTCAATGAAAGTGCAACATCTTGTAGCTTAACTGTTAAAACGGTCATACAGGTAAAAGCCCACTCGTTTACATACGAGTGAACGTGGGAGTTGCAGTCCACGAACGAAGATTAACTTAACTGCATATAATCATTGACACAGAAACAGTGTTTCTATGCAGAAAATTATGATCTCGTGATGCAAACTTTTAAAGGCTTAATTCAATGGTAACTATAGAAAATATGTTCAGATGTCATTGTGCCATCATTCTGACTTGAATTTTATTTTTTTTTACTTGCTGTAAGTGAAAATAGAATCGAAAACATCAACATTACAAATACGCTGCTCTTGGTTGCCTTAGAATTGATTAGAGGGCCATGTTTGGATGTGATGTTCACTAAGAAAATTGGTTTGAAATAATTTCCTCGTCGATCTTCCTGGTTTTTGTTGGTTTGTTTGTTTGTTTTGTGTGTGTGTGTTGGAGGGGGAGGGGGGGTGTCTTTTTTCTTTTTTTCTTTTCTCATCTGTTTCTTTCCCTCATCTGTTTCTTTCCTTTTTTTATGTGGATATATTCTGAACTGAGTGTTACGGATTGTAATTGTTAATCATTATTATGATTGTTGATGTCGACGTTTTTTTATTAAACATTTTTGTCCAAATCATTTTTAAAGCATTAAAAAAAAAACCAAAAAACACAACAACAAACAAAAAAACCGCTTTTAAAGAAAAGAAACTGTGATTATAACCTGGAAAGAAATCAGAATCTTTGGAAGTCACAAAGTTGTTATTTGTTCCTTTCAGCATTGTTGATTATGAGTTAATGTGTTAACGTTTATGCCTGGAATTGGATTTTTTTTATGTATAAGAATAGAAATAAGAAATAAATAAAGATAGATTATTACAGTGACAGGGTGAAAAAGATAAAGCGGTGTGTAATGCACAAAAGACAAGTGAAAGTGACTGAGCTCGCTGTGTCATGACTGTGAAGCAGTGTGCATGTTGATGAAGTAATGGTTCGCCCCTGTGAAAAGCGCAGTGTGACGCAGTGTACATGCTGATGATGACACATGTAATGTTGGCTCCCTGCTCCTTCCTCCCACAGACCACACGGCGGCGATGTCGCGCCACTCAGACCCGCGGCGAGGCGGGCCACAGCGGTCACGGCGCTGACAGCAGCAGCCAGGCAGACGGCGCCTCCGACCTCCTGTGGCGCTCCCCGCGAGGTCCCCCCCGCAGGTCCAGAGCAGCTCCCTCCCCCTCCCCGCGCTCCCTGAGGCGTTCCAGGAGCGGCGCCCTGCCCCGGGCCAACACCCCGGGCTTACCCCCTGACCCGCATCACCGCAGCCCCCGCCGACGTTCCCACGACTACCACGAGTTCCGGAAAGGGGCGGCAGCGGCTGCCGCTGGTGGTGCTGGCGCCGCGGGCTTGGAGTCTGAGAGCGAGGAGTCGGGCTACGTGGAAACCTATGGGGAGACGATGCACGCCTCCAGCTTCGACACGCACCTGGACGGCTCTTACTGGATGGGGTCGGAGGCCGGCCGGGACAACACCCCGGGCAACGTGTTCTATGAGTCGGACGACGAGTCGGCGGCCAGCTACATCACCGGCATCTTCCTGCCCGTGGACCCAGAGTCGCTGCACGACGCCACCTCCCAGACCCCGGGCTACGCCAAGGTTCAGACCATCGACGTGCCCCCCACCTCCGCGCCCCGCACCCAGCCCGCCCACACCGCGGCCAACCCGCAGAACGCCTCCATGCAGACGTCCCACACCTCGCTTCACTCCATCGGGGCTCAGACCAGGACCCAGAGCGGCTCCAGAGCCGACCTGCTGAAGAGCATCCTGATGGAGGTGAAGGGCATTAAGAAACAGCAAGGGGTGGACGGCAGCGACATGGACTCCGTGTCCTCGGGAGCCACCATCCGCAAGGAGACCCTGGAGAGGCTGCACCGGGACGTCACCAGGCTGCGAAACGCGGGCGCGCACGGCAACGCCACCACGCAGACGGTGCAGGAGCAGACGACCCAGACGGCGATGAGGATGTTCCCGGGGGCCGATCCCCAGCAGCAGGCCCGCCAGGAGAGGCTGCAGAGCATGCTGACGGAGATCAAGAGCCTCAAGACGGAGGCCTCGGAGAGCAACAACACCGCCCCGTCCCACGTTCGCAGCACGCCCACCGACTTTGATCAGCGCAGCGCCTCGCGCTCCGCCGCGCGCACCACCACCCCCATGAGGTTCGACACTCCCGTGGAGTCCCCGGTGCCCGCCGTCAGCAACCACCACCACCTGACCAACGGTTACAACGGAGTGCACTTTGCCCCAGACATGTCAGTCCAGGCTCCTTTGATGCAAGGCTTTGGGCAACCCCGGGTGACCCAGGACGACCTCAACGCACTCAGCCAGCGTCTGGACCGTCTGCAGAACTACCGCATGCCGCCTCGCAGAGAGATGCCCATGCCCGCCCCTGTCCAGCCTCCCCCTCCTCCTCCTCCACCACCACCACCACCACCACCACCACCACCCGTCATGTACTTGCCGCCTCCTCCCCCTCCTCCCATGCCTCCTCCTCCACCTCCTCAGCCACGCAGGCGGTATCAAATCCGCGAGTTCTCTCGCTCCTACGACAACTCTGACATGATGTTTGATGAGTTTGGAGGCGATGGTGGTGGTGGGCGAGGGGCCGGGGATGTGCGGGGCCGTTATCACCTGGACGACGCCCTGGACGAGGCTGACCAGGCCGCCCGGGAGCTGAGGAGGATGTCGACCAAGATGAAGCGGGACCTGAGGGACGAGCTGGGAAAGCATGGCTATTAGGAAGGACCCTATACTCTTGGAAAGCATGGCTAGTAGCAAAAAGCGTGGTCATTAGCAAAGACCCTATACACAAGGAAAGTATGGTCATTAGCAAGGACCTATACACGGGAAAAGCATGGCTATTAGCAAGGACCTATACACGGGAAAAGCATGGCTATTAGCAAGGACCCTATACTCTTGGGAAACATTGCTATTAGCAAGGACCCTATACTCTTGGGAAACATTGCTATTAGCAAGGACCCTATACTCTTGGAAAACATGGCTATTAGCAAAGGCCGTATACACAGGGAAAGGTGTGGCTGTTAGCAAGGATCCTATACACAGGGAAACCATGGCTGTTAACAAGGTCCTTAAACACAGGGAAAGCATGGCTATTAGCAGAGATCCCAGAACATAGGGAAACCATGGCTATTAGCAGAGACCATAAAACACAGGGAAACCATGGCTATTAGCAGAGACCCTAAAATACAAGGAAAGCTTGGCGATTAGCAGAGATCCCAGAACATAGGGAAACCATGGCTATTAGCAGAGACCCTAAAATACAAGGAAAGCTTGGCTATTAGCTGAGACCCTAGAACACAGGGAAACCATGGCTATTAGCAGAGACCCTAAAATACAAGGAAAGCTTGGCTATTAGCAGAGACCCTAGAACATAGGGAAACCATGGCTATTAGCAGAGACCCTAAAATACAAGGAAAGCTTGGCTATTAGCAGAGACCCTAGAACATAGGGAAACCATGGCTATTAGCAGAGACCATAGAACATAGGGAAACCATGGCTATTAGCAGAGACCCTAAAACACAAGGAAAGCATGGCTATTAGCAGAGACCCTAAAACACAAGGAAAGCATGGCTATTAGCAGAGACCCTAAAACACAAGGAAAGCATGGCTATTAGCAGAGACCCTAGAACATAGGGAAACCATGGCTATTAGCAAGGTCCTTAAACACAGGGAAAGCATGGCTGGAAAGCATGGCTGTTAGCAAGGTCTTTAAACACAGGGAAATAATTGGCTATTAGCAGAGACCCTGTAACACGGAAGTCATGACCATGGCTTTTAGCAGACGACAGGGAAATCATGGTCATTAGCAGAGACCACCCAGAACACAGGGTCTTTGGTATCAGGGCGTGATGGCTGGTGGTCTGGGGGCTGTGGTGCCTGCCCGCCTCGTCATTGGTTTGAAAGTATTACAGCATAGTGAACTGATGAGTTATTCCTACCGTAACCACAACCATTATCTGCAGTGCCTAAAGGGTTGTTTCTCGTCTCGGTGCTGTTCGAAAGCCAGGCTTGCTATAACTCGACAACACATCATAATAGGGGTGTGGTTTGCGTGTATTTGCTCCAGCGGTAAATTTTCCAGCTAATGCTTTCAGTTGTGAAGTGCGCGTCTTATCACTGAGATCTGGGTAACGTAAGTAACAGGGAGGGGCCGTCTGCCTTTCAGGGTTCATCTGTGACGATCAGTCATTTATCATAGCAAGAGAAGAGCTTGACGCAGTGAACATTCTCTCTCTCTCTCTCTCTCTCTCTCTCTCTCTCTCTCTCTCTTTACCCAGATATTTTACCATCAAGGCTGCCTGCCGTGAATGCGTTAAATAAAAGGCTAAATCCCCTAATTTCAAACCGGAGTTGCGGCAGTGTTTTAAGCCCGACAGTGGTCAGTTTGAGATGTTTTGAGGAAATGTTTTAGTTGTTCCACCTATTGTGCAGTGGCTATACATAGCGCTACTCAACTGATTTCTAGATATATATCTATTAATAAGTCCGTGGCGCTACTCTCCCTCTGTTCTTCGTGTTCCAGTATCAATCGTGTTCATGCATTCACGGAATGGCATGGGGATAAAGACATGTGAATAAGAGAGTACATATTTTTACTGAGGTACAGCGCACAAAGTACAGCTGATTACAGCAAAACTGATTCAGGATTCGTAACACAGCAGTAGGCAAAACCAAAGAACAAGTAACACTTCTTCTCAGGCAAAACGGAGAACACTGTAAATGTATGGATATCCTTAACTTTTGATTCCTTTGATTTTGTTTTCCCTGCTCGCTTTGGAGATTTCGTTTTCAAAGTTAAAGCTTTGGCACTCATGCATAACCTGAGCAGTTTGATCAGTTTGAAGTCTTTGTGTATGATACGTATGGCTCAAGAGGCTTAAATTGTTCTTGGTGTGATCCAGAAGCAGGTATTATTTGTTGTGAAAACCAAAGAGCAAGCTGGATGCCATAAGAACCCTTAGCTCACCTGACAATCGTCTCATATAATTATTAGGTGCTCAAGAGCAGAATGCGTGTCGGCTTTCTGTGATAAAGAAATACTTTATTTATCCAGGATCAGGGCTTTTTGTTCTTCCCGCAACAGAAGGAAACGAAGCTTGACTCGTGGCGGTATTTGCGACTAATGCTTTCCAAATGATGTTTGGCATAATAGCAATTTAAAGTGGTGACGGACCTCGTTTGCTTATTTTTGTGGGGTTCGTGGTATTACGTTATTCGCTCAACAGCGACAGAGATTGTATTATTGATGTATTACTCATCATTCCCATTCATCGAATGAAGAATCGGTGAAGTGTTAGGATTTTGTTTGCCGTTGACCATTCCGTCCGAACCACTATGGCAGCAGTTTTGAACTCCCCTTGGGAAGTTATGGATAGATTTACACCATAATTATGTTGTTCGTGTTGTATATTATAACTTTATTGTAACTTAGTGTGGAGCAGAAATATGTGTGTTTTCGTATCTGTTTTCAGGTGATTTTGTATTGAAAGCTTACGTAAAAACCAGGTTTACATGATTTGGAAATGCAGAGGAAGAAGAAAGAATTGAATGGGAGTCCTGATATATATATATATATATATATATATATATATATATATATATATATATATATATATGATTTGGTTAAAAGAAAATTCAGGCAGTATGGCTGTTGTGATATCTTTTTTTTTTTTTCTTTTTCTTGTTTTCTATTAATTTAAACGTGAAATTGCTATCTTGCCAAACGTCGATCGTGAGCCCAAACCATTCCGTTATAATCATACTCTTCACACTGACCGCAAATTGTCCCATCCACCGCCGCCACTCTTGCCTTTTATATAAATTTGCAGATTACTGATGGTCAACGAGAAGTGGTTTTGCTTCGATTTCCAGCCTTCACTGCCCCCCTCACCCCCCCCCCCCCCCCCCCCACACACACACACACCCCACCCCCCAGTTAGTGATCCCATTGAACCAGTCAGATGCATTAGACTGGTAAAATCTGTGATCTTTCTTCGAGTTCTGTTCCCTTCCTTTCTAGAATGTGGTCACTACCACTGTCAGTCATTGATATTCATTTATATTTACATAATTATATAATGTGACTAGAAATTACTCTAGGGCTGATTTCATGTAGGGATTGCAGAAGCATTTAGCCGCGTGCATGCATTCATCACTCTGCCTTCCTGTTCATCTCAGGTCAGCTGGTGTTTTGTTTACAATGGGCATTTGATGCGTGTGGGAGTGAGTATTTGTGGGCACGTATTGGGGTGTGCCTTATTAGAAAGACATCGAACATAATGCAGCCAAAACGTTTGATCTCATCTGTGCGTAGAAATATATACAGCAGTTTTATTTGGTTTCAAGTGAGATTGCACGGATCTTACATCACATAGGTTAGTCATTTCAAAAAGTGAAGGACGTAGGATTTGTGTGCTGAGGTGTCCGTGTGTTTGGTAGTTATAGCACCATATATTAACTCATACACAGTTTTGTATTCGTTGACAGAAGGTAGCATTCTTTTTATACGTGTTGTCAAAATCTGATTATGTAACACTTTTTTTTTTTGTTTGTTTCTTACTGTGTCTGCGGTGTCGTGTCTGCGGTTTGAAACTGGCTCTTTTGTTTCATGGTCATATCAAAGACATTAGGCAGGAAGGAAAAAACGCATGCATTTGTGTTTGAAAACAAACACGCGCGCGCGCGCGCGCACGCATGCGCGTGAACACATTAACTCATACGCTCGCGTCATCGAAATCATTCTTTTATATATATATATATAATTCCGTTTGTTTTATAGTACCAGCGGTTGTATACTGTAGTTGCAGTTTACTTTTCTGTGTATCTTATACCTCATTGTTTGTGATTATTTATAAATTGGACATGCATCATGTTAGTCTTCCAGCCGCAGAGGAATTCCCAACAAAACTGAAACGAACGCACTGTATTCGCAGTTGTCGAAAATCGAAAAGAACATGCATTGTCTGTACGTAACACGTATTTGCTCATAATCGGGAAATGAGATGTGAGGAATTCGTCACGTGTTGAATGATAATATGCATACATGTAGTGCAGTAAATGTCAAAGATGTGGTATAAACATATCCACGTCACAATGTTCTTTGATGTCGTTCGCGTGAAAGCTTTTCTGTGATAATTCGTGATAGTTGCGTTCTTGCATCATCACGTGAGCCCTCCCTTCGTTTATCGTACTCTCTCTCTGTCTCTCTCTCTCTCTGTCTGTCTCTGTCTCTCTCTCTCTCTCTCCATCCCTGTCTCCATCCTCACCCGATGTTGTCATTTCTATCCATCTGGAATATTTTTTTTCTCTCCACTGTGATGTTGCGGATATGGTCAGTAGTTATTCCTGTCACATTTACAGTACAATCATTTCTCAGAGTGTTGCAGCGTACGATATGTTACAGAGAAGGATACTCAGTCGAAGTATTAACATATATCACATTAATTTTCCACTTTTTATCATTATGTCGTTATTATGTGTGTATACTTTTATGTCATTGTTGGTGTGAATTTATTATTCATCGAATTAAAAGAAGTTACCTCTTGGTCAGAGTGTGTGTGTGTTTGTGTGTGTGTCTGTGTGTGTGAGAGAGGCGGAGGGAGAAAACAAGTACCTCGTATATATTTTCAGTATATACGGTTTTGCACACGATTGGGATTTTACTTAGATAACATTAAAACATAATGAACGCCGAATATGTTAGTTAAGTAGCATATAAGAGCGTGTGTGCCAGCAGTAGCGTTATACCTTGTAGCCTGTTTTGTTCACGTATTTATTTGTTCTACACTACGGTTGTTGTAGCCCAGATTTTGCACCGAGAAATTAAACTGAACAGTCCTCTGCGTTTTTGCTTGTTCTGTTCGAACGTGTGTGTGTGCATGCGCGCGCGCGCGTATGTTAGTTTCGGGAGTTGGGGACTTGCGCACGTGCTAACGTGCCGCGTTTATGCGATCATATTGTACATGAATTCCCATCCTTTCATCTCCACCCCATCTATTCCATTCTCGCAGCCCCGACCCCCACACCCCCACACACAAAGTTCAGAAGTGATTAGTTTTGCATTGTCTCATGTCTTGTCTTAAATGTGGACATTATCAAATGGTTTCGGTTCCGCGCAGTCACCAAAGGTAAGTATTCAAAGAACAATTTAACGTCTTTACATTTTAAGTGATGTCAGTCGTATATGTACGTATGTACGTGTGCGTGTAGTTTGTGTGTGTATTGGTGTGCGCGCTTTTGATATCTTCAAATTCGTTGGCACTGCGAGCCCGAGCACCACGACGACATGAAATGCCAAGAACCCTTCAAGCAAAGGGAATCCAGCGATGATCATTAACCAAGGGGTTGTTCCCCTTGCCCCAACTGCATGTTTGCTGAAGCTTCCTGACGCCACAAGATGTCGCCTTCAGGGGTTGAAGGAAAAAGAAAAGAAGAGAAAAAAAAGTCGTGTCGTTACCACCAAACAGATTTATACATAAATTGATACATGAATGATGCATTACTTATACCCCAGTGTCAAACATCGCACACAAGACAGGGGACAGGCTCTCAATCTCTGTTCAGCCACTTTCAGGTCATTCATTTGATGCTTACCGCTCTTTTTCCTTCAGACTGGATGTTTTGTTTGTTGTTGTTGTTTTAGGGTTGTGTTTGGTTTTCTTCTGACTCCTTTGCCCCTTCGGCCTCCAAAATAGCGCCGCCTTTGCTAGTCTTTTATTGCCCATTCTCAGTACATGTCCGAAAAAATTCCCATATTTTCTTTCTGATGACGTTTGGTATGTATGGCTGATGAGCAATTTCTCTAACTAATTGGCTGGTTTTAAACTCATCCAATGTAATGACAGGAATCGTCCTGAGGCACTTGTTTTCGAAGGCATTCAGTGACTTTTTGTACAGCACCAACTTTCAGATCCGTACATTGGGACTGTGAGGAGAATTTCAAAAGGTTTAGCTTAGCTTTGTTCTTCTACTAATGTTCTGGTGTTTCCACATGTTGTTCAGAGATTGAAATGGTACTTCAACCTTTTGATTGCTACCTACTCTAGTTCTGACTTCCCTGATGATGTTGCCATCAGCTGACACTACTTCCTAAAATAATATGTAAAACCTTCCACATTTTCAAAGTCTTCTCTGTCGAGTTGAATCGTTCCTTCTCCTTCATTTACATCCATTAATTTGGTTTTTGATATGCTGATGAGGAGCCCGACTGTGCCAGCAGCCTTTGCCATGCACTCTGTCAGTTCCTGTAGGTTGGCATGTAAGTGGCAGAGTAAGGCGAAGTGGTCCGCGAAGTCGAAATCCTGGAGAGTTGTTGCCCTTGACCTCTGTTGCCATGTGTGGATTTCCTCATTAGCCAATGTATGGTCAGGACAAATAGAAATGGAGAGAGGATATGTCCTCGCTTGTCACCTATTTTTACAGCAGATCTTTCTGAACAGCAGTTATTCATCAGTATTGCACATTTTGAGTCATTATTGAGATAGTATATCACATAATACCGTATGATGATATGCAACCTGATGAATACCGCATTACCCGATGATTGATGTGTTGCCCTGTATATGATGCATCACCCGATAAATTATCTCAACATACAGCAGCTATAGACATTTGAATTGGCACACCAGAAAATACTGTTTTGGATACAATAAAATGAACAAAGACAAGATGAATGCGCGTGCTCCACAGAGAGAGAGAGAGAGAGAGAGAGGGATAATGAAGGTAGTTTAATTTGCTGCAAAAAGTGAACCCATATATTTTCCCACGGACGTATGTATAGGTCTAGGTCCGTGATATCTTCCCCACATGCCAAGCTCTGACAGGCGCCATGCCATTACCAAACGTGGACCTCTCTTGGCCCCCAGGTCAACTGTTTTGTGACCACCATTCACAGCGAGGATTTGACGATGGCACTGTCCCAATCCTTTTGTCAGACCTAACTCACGGCCTTCGATAGGAAGGGCATATCTTTTGCTGCGTCTTCGATAGGTGGGAGGGGGCGGGGGGGTATCTTTTCCTGGGGCTTCGATAGGGAGGGTCTGTCCATCCAACACTTGTCGATCACAAGTTCCAAGGAAGCCCACTTGAGCTGTGATAAAAATCGGCACGGAAAGGCTTACGTAGGACTGTGAGAGTGTTCGTGTACGTGTGTACACGACGAGTATGTGTATGTGTGGTGTTTGTGTGGACATGCCACAGTACAAGTACTGCTTGTGCCAGACCTTTTACATTATTATTATTGTTATTATTATTACTTCTTTTTTTTTTAAATACAGGATGGAGCGTTTCTCTTTCTTCAGTGGGCAAAAAGCGAAGCTAAGAAATGATTGTATGAAACTATTTCTTAAACCACGATCATCAACTCCATCGTGAAAGCGAAAACAAAGGCTGTGTTTCGAGTGGTGAGAAAGAGGGGGGAAAGGAGGGCAGGGGGGAAGGGAAGGACGGGGAAAAGAAGATAAAAGGGAGAGAAATGTGAAAGAAGCAGGTCAGCTGGTTTAGCGATGAGCTCCCTTCCCCAATGTTGTGAGTTCGATTATCAGGCGCACACAGTTACGTCCAGGTGGTGTCATTGTATCGTCAGATAGTCCCCCCTTCCTGCCGAGAAATGACAAATCCACAGGGGATGAAACTCCCGTCTTGAATGTGAGGCACATCAAATGACTCTCTCCCTTTGCGAGAATCCAAAAGTCCGTGAGACAACCCCATTTGCGTCTTCGAAGGGTTTAAATTTATCTTATCCCCAGCTCCCTGCTCCTATTTATTATTATTATTAGTAGTAGTAGTAGTGTTATTATACCTCATACACCATCACCTGTGTGTTGTTGATGGTGATGATGTTATGATATCTTTATGAAATCATTTCATGACAGTACAGAAGAGTTGATTTAACATGCACTTATTTTGTGATTGAATCTATTTGTAAAGTACCAACCAATGAGAAGACTGAGGGAAAGTCATCTCGTCTCATTTATATCACCTACTCTCCATGTCTCGGAACTTAGAAATAGATAGATAAATAAATAACGAAATGAATATTATGTTTCACGCCCGACCCCCCACCTCGTCCCCCACATCCTTCAGTTACAAAGGCACTGAAAATGCTGCAACAAAGATAAAATTCTATTTAAAAAAAAAAGAAAAAAAAAGAGTTATGCCTAGAGTCTTGGTTATCATAGAATGGGCGGTGTTTGAGTAACAGTGTAGGCATGAGTATTGTTCTGGTTGAAAACGAACAGTTATTAAGGATTTATCAGACACAACGTATGGACATCAGATGTGCCGCACGGCATTTTTTATCTAGCAAGATGTCAGTGACAAACTTACACGTTTTTAGTGTCATTTTATCACCAGGTTAAGAAAGTTAACACTGGAGAAGATACTATACAGAATCAACCTTGGATCAGATTCTGACACAGTTTTGACAGACCTCGAGGAGAGTTCTAGGGGTTTAGCTTCGGGATTCAGTTTCAGAACTTGACACGTTTGTACATACGTAATACGTCTAATGTTACGTATGTTCTTCAAGTATATTTTCGTACAATTTTTGCTGTTATGCTTTTTTGCTTTTTTTTTTTTAAATACAGATTATGCAGTGTGTATGTGTGTGTATGTGCATCCGTGATTAGTATATGTGTGCGTTTGCATGTGTGTGACATCGCGATATTATCGTTTTCTTGAATGACAATCAAATCCGTCCATTGTCATGCTAAAGAAAAAAACTTACCCGTTTTATCAGGAACTGCCCACGTCGACTAGATTTTAAGTTCGCGTGTTTGAGTGATCTGAACGCCAGCGTTCGTGTGTGTGTGTGTGTGTGTGTGTGTGTGTGTGTGTGAGAGAGAGAGAGAGAGAGAGAGAGAGAGTCTCTGTATGTGAGTTCCTGTGTGAATGAGTGTGCGTGCATGTGTGTAAAATCATTCTTTTCTATACATGCATGAACGTCTGTTGTTTAATTTTACTTTTTAGTGTTTAATTGAAATATCAAACAGTTATATCCGCACAGATTATAACCATCAGATTCTTCACCATACACAGGGGCTGACGATAGTTTGAGCATTAATTTATTTTTTACATGGGGTCTTTGGTCTAGTCCAAGCCATTCCAGGTCATCTCCACCTCACACCTCTTCACCCTTCTCACCCCCTGCCCCCTCCCCACACACACACCCTCCTACACACACACACACACACACACGCACACGCACACTTCCCGTCCCTCGTTCCCTCCCCACTCCTTCCCCCCCACACAGCCCAGCCCCCAGGCCCTCATTACCTCTACTCTACTCATCTCCCCTCGGGTATCACCTACACGTGCTCAAGTGGCAGACAAGGTACCTGTAGTGTAAACCAGGTAAACCAACTCTCTAGATGGACAGAGACATATTAAAGGCAACAGCTGGGTATGTGAGGCAATGCCGCGGGACCCAACGTTTATAAGTGAAAGTCACCGTCTCTGTTGTCCATACGCATCGCGTTCTAAACCGTAATTACACTTACCCCTCGTTTTATCAGGGACAAAGGACGTCCCCACCTGCGTTTACTGTCCTGAAGGGGACACATCTAAAGGGGTGGGGAGGGAGGGGAGATGGGAGAAGGGTCGGGTGGGATATCCAGTGACGTGTTGGTGGTGGAAGTCTGCTCCAGGTCAAGGTAAACTCTCCCCTCACACTCCTCAGTCACAAAACAAAAACAGTGCTCCAGTGAGCGAGCAGTCGGTCGGTCGGTGGCCGTCAGTCTGGGGGGAAAAACACCTGACTCCTGTCTTGTTATATGTGTTGTGATGTGTTTGACAAGTTTGTGTAGACTCTTGGGCAAAACGTTTTGAAGTTGTGTAGACTCTTGACAGACAAGTTCTGAAGTTGTGTAGACTCTTAGCAGAAGTTTGTATGTGGTGTTGATACCGATTGCAGCCTCATTCACGACGAACTGGATATTCCGCACTGAAAAACAAAAGAATTAAAATTTTATTTGCAAGTTTTTGTCCACTTTGGAAGCTGAGTTTATCTGGAAAAAAAATCGCACTCCATTTAAATCGGCCAGCTGGGTGATTGTCTTATAGAAAAATTTATTTCAAACTGACGAAGAAGTTCGAGCATTTTCAGCTGTTTTTGATGTGGTTTTTTGTTTGTTTGTTTGTTTTTTGTTTTTTTTTTGTTGTTTTTTTGTTCCAAGTCTAGCTTTTCGGTTATCGACTCTGGGAACACTAAGTATCGAAGAAATTTTCATGCTGCGTTTGTGAACAGGAAATGTGCTGGCGCATGTCTATGCATGCGTGTTAACATGCGGTCAGTAGCAAAGTGATGTCAAAGAAAATGTTCATAGTAATTAAAGTCTACAGTACACTTAATATATCTTTGAAACTGGTAAATTTTCAAATAAAGTTGAAGGATATTGATAGACATTTTTTTTAAATGACAATGTAAAATCGGTAAAGAAGGAAAAAGAAAGAAACAGCAACCAGCTACAAACCTGTTAAATTAAACAAAAATTAATAAAATAAAAATAAAATAAAATAAAATAAAAACACTAAAAGGAATGATGACGGAAAGAGCTAGAGATGTGTGTGTGTGTGTGTGTGTGTGTGTGTGTGTAAAAATGAATTTTCCAATAACTTGTGTAGTTCCCTTTGATCTTATGGGGGTGAAATGACGCAGATTCAAAATTTAAGAATTCAACTGAAGAAAAAAAAGTTTAAAATCAAACATACAAACAAATGTTCACCCCCGAAGCTTATTTAGACGAAGCCTACAGTTTACATTCAATTTTTCATAATTTCATTTCAAGTTATCAAACACTGTTCGGGCGTGAACACGTCGCTAGAGATGTGTTCTATCATGAAAAAGAAAAAAAAAAGAGAGAGAGAGAGAAAAAAACAACACCTTAACACCTTTTGAATTGATTGTTATTGTGCTTGAATGGACACGCCATTGTGGTGTTGTCAGCAATGTGACCTGACAAGTCGTGCGGCCAAACGAGACACGGTCATTCTGTCACTGGATACGTTTGTTATATGGGCCGCTCTCCCACCCCCATGCAGTGTGTGGTAGACGTTTGATTTGGTACGGTAGTGAGACAGGAGATCGATATCCTGACTAATGTACGTGGCGGTGGATAGAGTTTGTCGGGTGGTTGTGAAATGGTCAGCCTTTCCGGTTTACTCCTAGACGTGATGTATCGAACATTTTGAAGGGTGGCTGCGAAACGGTTCATACTCCCCCCCCTCCCATCCCCCCCCCCCCCCCCCTCTCCCATTTTACTCCTAGTTTATCATTTTACGGGTTGAGGTCAGATTTGGTGATACCTACTTTTCCCCAGTGAACGTTCAAAACCGAAGAGAGGTAGAGCAAGGGTAAAACTAACTTTCCGACACGTTGTCACAAGTGAGAGTGAGAGCAGTTGACCGGGGCAGGAGAGATCAGGAGTAGATAATTGGGAAAGCAATTGCTTCCCCCTTTTCCACCCACCCTCAAACCACCTTCATTTTCAAGAACTTGAAGTCAAACCGTAAGCGTCTATATGCATTCATATAACTGCTATACGCTTGCGTATGCATGCGCGTGCGCACAAATATACACATGCACGCAGCGCAGGCACGCGCATAGGCACACACGCGCACTACACACACACACACACACACACACACACACACAGGCTCTCACGCATGCACGCACGCACGCACACACACACACACACACACACACACACACACACACACACAGATTTATCCGGCAGCTCAGGTAGTGGGATAAACAGCAGTCAGTACTGGTGCAGTGCCAGAGGATTAGTATGTAACATAGCCTGTCAACGCGCACACGTGTGTGTGTGTGTAGGTGTATGTATGTGTGCGCGTGCGCGCGCGCCCAATCCCTGGTCAGTTCTGGAACTGTTCCCACTCCCAGCGTCTGTCCGTCCCAACTAAAACCTTGCAGGGCTCACTTCTCTCCCAGCTGCCCATTCCAACGGCCGTGTTTTGTTTTGTTAACCGCGGTCTGGCGCCACCGTCATGATCACTTAGCCAGCCCCCCTTCCCTCCCACCCCGGGTATCTCACCTTGACTTGTGGACAGACAGGAGCCAGCCCGCCACCCGCCAAGATGTGAAGGGGACGACCTCCAACCCCACTCCCCACCCCACGTCACGGTGACCTCATGTTTGTCTTCCCTTGCCCCCTGGACTGATCAATTGTTGGGTACCTCCCCACCCCGTTCTCCGGCACCCCCTCTTACTACTGCAGCTCTGCTCACACTTTCGTTTCGTTTCACTGGCTGTGAAGCAACGTGAACAGGGCTTGTGGCCGCGGCAAGAGGGGAGCTGAATCCAATCTTTCTAACGGAGGGGTGTGGGGGGTAGGGGGATCTACATTTTCGTCTGCTTGGTGTCTTGCTTATTTTGGAGAACTCGTTTCCCCATCTTAGTTCACCAAGTTTCACTTCGTGTTCTGCAAGGATCTGTGCCTTTTCTCGGCTGTTCCACTTGTGAAAAGAAAAAGAAAATCCCATTTTCTTTAGATTTCGTTGCACTTAGATAGAGGGACCCCCCAAGTTTGTGGAGTTCCGTCATGGGAGGCCATCTGAGCTGTGCCAGCGGCAAGAGCTGCGCCAGTGACTCCAGTGCCAGTGAGAAAAGGAAGAAGAAGAAGGACAAGAAAGACAGGAAGAGCAAGAAGAAGAAAAAGGTGGGTGTACACGTTCGTACTTTTGACAGTCTGAATCTCACCACATGACAGCGAAGGAGGGTGGGAGGACCAGCACGTTTTAAAAGACATCACTAGACATGCAGATCAAAGGTTTCTCAAGAAGAACCCTTAAAGTTTGATCGGTTACTCAGCGAAAAGTCGGGGCGCTGAGCCGAAATGCACTCACTGAACAAACAACCGTGTGTTCCTCTACTGCTTTTCACGACCAACATCAACCTGCGTATGATTCTTGTCGTGGTTGATGCACACTTTCGGTTTCCGTACAACTTAGACAGATTAACGTCTGCACTTGACCCTCTTCATGCGTATTTTACGCACAGAAAGGATAGAAATTTATTGACATGGAGATCGGAAAAAAATTCTCTAAATCTTTCACCAACCCGACATTGTCATGATGGAACATCAAAGTCCAGTGCACTAACCACTCATTTCTTTCGTGAGGTTGCGCAGTATATATTTTAATTGCTTTCCTTGTAACTTTGGTTATGTTTTCTTCAGAAACAACGTATATAATTGGTATACACGCATACATTAAGATCTCGTCCCATGTTCGATCAGACACTGTCTTCCAAGGAGCATATCTCAAATGTTTGCAGACCATCTAGCATACATGGAACTAAGGAGAATAATAACCATCCGTCACAACTTGTCCATAGATGCAACCAAAACTCTGTCTGCTCTCTTGTTACCTCCAGGCTTGATTATGGCAATTCTCTCATCGCTGGCAGCCCCCCACGCCCCCAGCCCCCAAGGTACCTGCTTAGAAAATTCCAAAGGTTCAGACCAATGCGGTGAAGCTGATTCTAAAACTCTGAATGTAAAACATGCCACACCTCTTCTGAAATCCTTGCATTGACTCCCCTTTAAGTCCCGCATTTCGTACAAACTATCTTCAACTTGCTGCATATCTCTCACTGACTGTGGTCTTGAATATATCTCTGACATTCTTCGTCAACACAACCCAGCTCGAAATCTTCGTTCTTCAACTGAAAATTGGATTCTTTGTGTTCCATTTGTTGGAACAAAATCATGCGGTCAACGTATTCTTTCCTTTCAGAGCAAAACCATCTAGAATAGCCTTCCGCGTATCATCAGACACTCCACTTCCACAACCTCTTTAAAATCTGCTCTGAAGACCTGTCTGTTTATATAAGCAATACTGATATTTTTGACCACCACAGTTCGAAACTGCGACCTACCCAAACTCTCTCTCTCTCTCTCTCTCTCTCTCTCTCTGTGCGTGCGTGTGTGAGCAAGTGAGTTTGGCGATTTGTGTCATGATGTCTGTTTGAAGTTGTGCTAATTGATTTATCTTATCTCGTTATTTATAGTTAATGAGCTTGTTCTTTTTTTTCTGCATATGTAAAGCACTTTGAGCTCTGTTTAAGAAAAGGCGCTGAATAAGTGTTTATCATCATCATCATCATCATCATTATCATCATCATAAAGTGATCAGCCTTTTTGTCTGTGCCGTGTGTTCGGTTCTGAGTTTGTTTTGCTTTGCTGACATACGCGTGATTGGTGTCAGTTATCTACAGTATTGATGACGATGATGATGATGATGATGGTGTCGATGGTCCTGGTGTATGACGGACACTAAGGTCTTGTTGTTTGTGAAGAAATTGTAACCAGCATCACACACAGTCATTACTTTTTATTTTTTCACAGCACAAAGAGAGTGGAGAGGGGGAGAAGACAGAGAGAGAAGAGAGTGAGACAGAGATGTGGGGGTGGGGGTGGGGGGGGGAGAGAACAGAGAGAAAAGGAGAGATTGGATAACAGATAGGGAGGCCTATTCCTACTCATATCCACCTCCACCCCCACGCCAAACAAGTTATGTACAAAATGATTTAAAAGAGGGAGATAGGCATAGGGAGGGAAAAGACAGAGAGAGACAGAGATAGAGGGGGGGAGAGGGAGAACAGAGAGAGGCCTATTCCAACTTCCGCAGAGGATGTATTGGTCTATCCCTACTCTCTTCCACCCATACCCCCACGCTAAACAATGTACATTTTTTTTTAATGACATTGACAGCTGGTGAATAAGAAACCAGTGCTCACACACATACACACACGCGCGTGCGCTAGGGGCGAGGGGGGTGCGTGTGCAGTGTTTCATTGTATACAATACAATGTATTTCTTATTTTTGTCACAACAGATTTCTCTGTGTGAAATTCAGGCTGCTGTCTCCAGGGAGAGCGCGTCGCTACACTGAGAGCGCCACCCTCTTTTTTGTGTATTTTTTTCCTGCATGCAGTTTTTATTTTATTCGTTTTCCCATCGAATTTGATTTTTATGCGGAATTTTGCCAGGGACAACCCTTTTGTTGCCGTGCGTTCTTTTACATGCGCTAAGTGCATGTTGCACATGGGACTTCGGTTTATCATCTCATCTGAATGACTATTTTCGTCCCGCAATCTAATTTATTTTCTTAAATAAATGAATAGCCGAGTAAGGAAGTAAAACAACAACAAAGCAACTGAAAACAACTGGCACCAGCGTGACATTTAAACTTTTATTAAACGAAATAAAATTTTAAAAGTGAACAGTCAGATCGATTCGTCCATTACTCAGATAACCAGTCAACTAATCAATCAGATTAGTCTTGCTTGAACTATCACTCTGCCTCACAAGGTGAACTCATTCTGGTTACACTTTGTCTGAATTCCAGGGTCGCGTTTGTATTGGAAAATCAAATATAGCATGACTTTTTTGTTCGCATAAAATTGGTGTATAAAAATAAAACAAAACAAAGCTGTATAAACCATCGATGTTATGCACCACAACACAGTGCATGCTGTATGACCAACGTAATGATCTGACCCCTAAACCCTAATAGTAATAGTGCTGTGTTCAAACAATTCGCACGCAGTCGAAGACCCATCACGCGACTCATAGCGGAGTCATTTAAAGCACTATACAGAACTCTGCGTTGTCTGGCCTCCACCATTATAACCCGCTCTTGGATCTCAGAGTGCTCTCTTTGTCGTGGGCAGGACAAACAAATCAGCCACTAGTACTGTACTGTTTCTTAATCTTCGGTGGTGAGATTTCTGCCGCCAATGATTTTTTTTCCTGGCCCACTACGGGATCACTTGTGCGGACATAGGTTTTTGTCGGTCAGTTCAGTCTGGGTTTTACAGACCTCCCTCGGGTCATTTCCTTGCTGTGGCCCAGACGATAGAGAGAGACCGCTGAACACTGAATTGTTTATTGTACATCGGCCATAGGCCCTTACACAAACACGGGGAGGTGGGGGATGGGGTAGGAGGTCGGGAAATGGGATGGACGTGGCAGCAATATTGAATCATAAACATATCAGATCCCATCAGTAAGAAGTTTCCTACTGTTCAGTGCATGAAAAATAAATTTCGACAAATTCTGGTAATATTTCTAGTTTTTTGTTGTTGTTTTTTTACCTGAGTGTGTTACAAAATCAGTTCTTATGTAGTCATTCTGAAATGTTTCTCTGATGTCCCTTTTCAATGTACACTCAAATAGTACATGTTTTTCATTTTCAATAGAAGATTTACAGCATAAACACATCTTTTTATCTGTTGAATCACTGTATCGGCGTAGGTTATTATTAACTGGCAATGAAATCAGTTTCAGTTGTGTGATAGCTACTCTGCAACAGTATACGTCAGTACTTGAGATGTATGCTTCTTTTTCAAAAATAGTTTTAAACGACGTGTAGCTCATATATCTGTCACTGTCTCTCAAGGATCCAGTCCATTCTTGTATGTACACATCAATAAGCCTTTGCTTCAAAGCACTAAGAAAGGTTTTTACATTACCAACACCTTGCTGACGCCAAACAATATTAAAACCTGTTTCACAGAGAATCTTCCTAACGTGCGTTACCCAACAGTGTTTCTCTGACATATCTTCATTAACATAATTTTATGATAAGCTTGATGTGGTAATCGATGAGGCTCCATGGAAATCAACTTGAACCAGTATCTTACGCAGTTTATGATTTATAAGAATTTATGAAAAGTGGATATCAACCTAATTCACCATACAACATTTTGTTAGGTGTTTTAACGGGCACTCCTAAAAATCATTTACAAGCCATCACATGTACTTTCTCAATATGATCTAATCTATGTAATCCCCAGATTTCTGACGAATACAAGAGAATGGGCAATATTTTTGTGTCAAAAATTTTAAAGACGGCGTCATATGTCATTTCTTTGTATATCTGAAACACGTTACATAAGAGAATCACAGGTTTTTTACCTTTATTTACAAAAAATTGAGTTCCTCGTTTGGGACTAACGTTTGTTGTGAATGTATAACCAAGGTAGCAATAACTGTTAACAACTTATTAAGTAACTCCATCAAAATACCATTGTTCATTTCGAGCCAATGGTTCACCTTTTCGAAAAACTATAATCTTTGTTTTCTCTATATTTACATTTAATTTCATCTTATCACAGCACATCTTTTAGAATATTTAACTGATTTTGTAACCCAATGGGTGTTGTTGGCAACAGTTTCAGTTTCAGTAGCTCAAGGAGGCGTCACTGCGTTCGGACAAATCCATATACGCTACACCACATCTGCCAAGCAGATGCCTGACCAGCAGCGTAACCCAACGCGCTTAGTCAGGCCTTGAGAAAAAAAAAAGTGAATAGATAGATACATAAAAAAAAAGCAACATCGTCTGCAAAGAGCAGAATAAGTAATTCTGTGAGACCTGGAAGTAACTGGACTCCGTGTCTTCCTTTTTCTGAAACGTGATCATCTAACTGATTTATGAATAACGAAAACAGAGTTGGACAGAGATGTGATCCCGCAACCGCTCCGACAGACCGAAGAAGGCGATAGACTTGAAAACAGCAAACAGTTTGTCAAACTACCTAACAGACACGAACAAATCGCCTGTGGGGGGCGGCGGGGGAGTGGGGTGGGGGGCCGCTGGCGATAATGTATGTGTCCAGTCAGTGTCCGTGAGGTGTTTGTTTTTTCCCTTTTTTTTTCCAAGTTTTTTTGTCTTCTTGTTCATTTACCTCAACATATCAATAAAGCGTGTAAGCTTGGTAGTGGGCGGGGTGTTGGGTGAGGTTGGAGAAAAGAGAGAGACGGGGAGGGGGGGGGGATAATGGATTCGCTTCCTGTCCGTTGTGTGTAGACAATCGTGCAAAAACGCGCTCGCGCGCGCGCGCGTGTGTGTTCCTTCTTCTTGTCAAACCTACTTCAGTCAAAAAACAAACAAAAAAACACCAACAAACAACCAAACAAACAAAACAGACCAACAGATCACGGTCCCACGTAACTTAAACCACGTACACAAACACACGCACACACAGAGTTGGGGGATACTCGCTCACTACACACACACACACACACACACACACACACACTCAGACACAAACAAACAAAGACACACACGTACACGCACATGTTTGGAAAAAGAAACAGAACAGCCATTTAAATACCCCCACCTCTCCTCCCGACCCCCTCATGGGTCGGCGTGTTAAACAATGCGTTCTCACGAATAGTTGTCCATGCGAGCAAGCCCTGGCTGTACTGTGCCTGATGAGCTTGAGTCACTGTGTGCTCGATGAGCCGTGATGTGGTGGTGGTTACCGCCCCATGACTTCACCCTTCATTCCCTCACCCCAACCCACATCCACCCACCCACCCACGGACTCGTTATATTTACAGGCCCGAGACACTCCCCCCCCCCCCCCCCCCCCCCCCAACCTCCCCGTCCCTTTCTGGACGATGAGCGGCTTGCACGCGTTTCTCACCTCCACACCCTTCAGTTCCGTCTCCTAGCCCCCCCCCCCCCCCCCCCCCCCCCCAACCCTGCCTCGGTTCCCCTCCCCCTCCCCCGTACCGGTCTCTTTCTCTTCCACCTTCACCTCATGTCAGCCCGTCCCTGTTCTGTTGTGTCGTCTGCTGTTAGTGCTTGTTTGTGAATCGTCATCATAACATCATCAACATCATCATTATTGCCATTTTCACAAAAAGGTATAATTGTATTTGATGAACGTGCTTTCGCATTTGTAAGTGTGCAGGGTCTCCCATTCAGGACATAAATAGGTGCTCTTGCTTAGCACACACACACACACACAGACACAAACACACAAAGACACACACACATACACGCACATGTTTGGAAAAAGAAAAAGTAATGACGGTGTTCGTGAAGAGATAGTGAGCGAGTATCCCCCAACTCTGTGTGTGTATGTTTGTGTACGTGGTTTAAGTTACGTTGAACATCCCTTGGAAAATAAGACGTGCACATGGTGAGACGGTGAGCCGGCAGTGTTGACACGTGCACCACGACCCAGGCCTGACAAGACTGGCAACAGTTTAGTCGGTCATTTGTGTCGACTGTGACAACCACTGCAGGTTATAGTTATGGACGACGGAGAGTCTCCTGCTAGGAAATTAGGCGTGGGTGAGGAGTGACCTTTGTGACACTGCACTGACACCACAAGAACGACTACATGGGCGGCGAAATACCACTTACTGAATAATAGAAGAGGGGAAAAAATGGATGTCAGTGATTGGAACTCACAACGCATTGACATGCGAGTTCGGCATTCAACATTATAGATGCACAGAAGATGGTGGCGCTCTCTCTCTATATATATATCTCTCTCACTTCCATGCCTTATTCCATTCAATGACATGCACACTGAACGGTTCGCCAGTCGTGATAGATTGGAGTTTAACGACCTGTTGGCGCCTACACCCATAGGGTCAATCACAGTCGTGAAGCCCCATCGCTTTTTAAGTGTAGCGAAGCTGCTGGATGCCTGTAACTGGAACTCAAACATTTTGACTGCGAGCTCGGCGTTCAGCCAAGTGAGCCAATCAGCCACCACGACACCCGACCGTCATCCTGCTGTCATCACGCCTCGCTTTATCCACACTGGCTGTTGTTACTGCAGTGATTATGCATCGCTTCAACACCATTGGCTATAGCTTCTCTCTGCCCACGCCTCCATTAAACTTCATTGGTCCAGCCACGCTTTATTGTTGGATCTCATTGGACGTATCTGAATCTCATGCATGCAGTAACGTTCTGCGGTCATCTCAAAATGCAATACCCTTTCATGGCACAGACTCCCATTAGGGGGTCAGTGACAATGACAGGTTGGTTGTCCAGTCCGCGAGGAAGCCCTTCAGTCAAGGGGGCATAACAACCAGCTGTGTGTACAGTTCCATAAACACTCAAGCCACACAGGTATACCTCTCTTTCCACCACCCCGTCAAGAAATCAAGATTATTTGGGTGTTGAAAAGGGATGCTCTTGATTTCCTGTCAAGCCAGCTGCGCTAAGTAACATCAAGGCCATCTCATATATAACTAAATCTCCGTAGTGGTGTTAGAACCATCCCTACCCTTTGTGCAGATTGTCACAGTCCAGCCTTTGGGAGTTATTCCCTTAAAAGGAAGTTAAATTGGTATTGGTAGGTAGATAAATAATTACTTAAACTAAACATGTGCAGATTGTAACCTACTTCAGAGGTTTAGTGAGTACCTTTAAGCCATCAGTAAAGATTACCAAGCGTTAATTTCTGAAGGCAGTGCAAAACCAAAAGAACCAGTTATTTCCAATTTATAGTGACTCCGCATGAAAGCGGTGTTCTTCTCCAAAACTGAAAACATTACAGTCGAATGGCGTCGCAAAGCTGCCAATGACGGGATTTAACAAGCATGGTGGCGGGCGAAGTTGTAATTCAGAAATAGCATGTGTTGCCACACACACACACACACACACACACACACACACACACACACACAGAGGCGCGCGCGGTATAGACACACACACACACACACACACACACACACACACACACACACACACACCAGTGTATTTCCTATCGTGTATCACGTAAAGTATCTACAAGACACTTTTGACACACTCCTGAATAAAATATGAATTTCATCCTTTTCGCGCGAACATTCAGTGTGGTGCAACATATATATCCTAAACAATACACTGAAAACTGTAGAGAACAGCTGAGTCCTCCCACCCCCTACACACACACACACACACACACACACACACACACACACTGTTGTAAGCTTCATTGCACTAAACCTTGTGTCAGGCCATTCCATATAGCCAGTTGTGATTGCAGAAGGGGATATAATTTTCAGGTGACTGATTTGCCTTCTGTTGTGTGACTTGGAGCACTCTCCGACACGGAGAGCAGTGGTTCTTGTTTCAGCTGACCCTGATTGTTTGAATGCAGGAAAGTGTTCGGTCGTGATTTCTATTCAGAATGCACATTAAAACTACTCACTGACACGCGCACGCACACACACGTCCGCATACACATACACGAGTGCGCGCGCGCATACACACATACACAGATACACGCATACACACACGCGCGCACGCTCCTTCCATGCATATACACATATTCTGATCACCCTCCTCCTGGTCCCTCAACTATATTTCCTTTTTGCTTTAATAACCTGACAATTGAGCATATAATTTTTCACTGTAGCTTGATGAAGCCTTTTGTACACGAAAGTGTGTCTTCACAAGTGACTGAGAACGTTGATGTTTTTGACTTTTTGCATTCATTATCAGTTGTTTCGCTTGTCAGTTTAACGACTTCTCTTTTACGAAGTCCTTTAAGTAATTTCCTGTAACTATATTTAGAGGTGTTTTTTTGTGTGTTTTTTTGTTTTGTTTTTTGTTTGTTTTTCTTTCAAATTTCACCCACATTTTTACCCTCATTTGCCCAGTTTCCCCCAACCCTCCATTCATCCACATCTCCCACCCCTTCTAACCGATAATACTCAGATGTATTCATAAATACTTTTACAAAATGTCTTCAATCACCGATATTTGTGACGGGACATTAAACAAAAATTCCTTCCTTCCTTCCTTTTTGCTATTCTTTCTGCGAAAGGATGTGAAATGAAATAGGTGTATTATTGCGCGCGCGCGCACACACACACACACACACACACACACACACACACAGTTCTCACTCCATTACTGCCTCCGTGAAGGTCATCAACTCCCCCCGCCTCCATCCCTCCTTCCTCCACCCCTCCGTCACCCCCTCTCTCTGTCTCTCTCTCTGCTACTTCTTCTGTTTCCCTTCCCTCACAGACGCACACCCTCCCCTCTATTCAACTCCCCCCCCCCGCCCTTTTTTTTTCTCTCCTTTTTTCTGCACCAGACAGCTGACGACGTTCTGTGAGTTCACCATAGACTCCTTTGAACGTCGGAGGGTATACAATCCGAATAAACATATCAATAGCAAGAACATTGTTACAGTATGATTTAGCATGCTGGCAGATCTCAACAGAATCAGACAAGCTGATTGAAAGAGGATGTTTTGGTTATCATCAATGATTATCATTCAGCTGGCAAAAATTGAACGGTTGTATGTTAACAGAGAGAGAGTGGTGTGTGTGTGTGTGTTCAAAGCTAATCAGCTTTATATCGGCACTGTACTTAGTGGTACGGCCAGGGGGTATGATCTTACCTGTGTCTACCTGCTGGCCCTGATCGGTAGTATTTTCCCCGGCAGCAGGCGGGCAGGGTATGGGGCGTTATCGGTTGTGTCTTAAATGTCTGTTACGCACTGTGATTTGGTGTTCCATGCAGTGCTCTTTCGCTTCATTGCGTGCTCGCATGTGCCTTGCGGCTGCTAGGTTGGGTCAGGAGTATGGGTGGAAATATTTTCTTTCTGCTACACTTGTGGAGTGTGTGTGTGTGTGTGTGTGTGTGTGTGTGTGTGTGATTAAACATACTTTAATGCGTTTTAAAGTGTGCATATAATCAATTTATGTATGTGTGTGCACATGTTCATGTACATACTGTAATGTGTGGGTGCTTGTCTACATGTGTGTGTTTGCACCCCAAGAGCCCACCACAACCCCTCTGTTTTTGTTTCTTGGTTTATTTTTGTTGATATTTCTTCATAATACATAGACAGACACACACACCCTGGCCCACCTCAACACCCCCATCACATACATGGACATAAAATGTTGACGGAAGTCATTTTTCCATCAGTGAAAAATGCAACAACAAAAAAGACATCCTTATTACTTGCAAAATTTACTTATTTTTGTGTTGTTTATTGTCACTGTCATTATTATTATTATTATTATTATTGTTGCTATTGTTATTATATTATTATTGTCATTATTATTATTATTTATATTATCATCATTATTATCGTTATGCCTAAGAAAAGAAAATTAAGGCAGATGTGATGTAGCGCATATGGATCTGTCTGCGTGCTTTCACATATCCATGAAACGGAAACTGAAGCTGCAAAAGTTTGCACCCATACATTCACATCCAACCAATCCCCAATTGTTAATGTGTATTTGCTTGTTTGCTGGTGGACATTTTTGGTGTTTGTTTATTTTTTTGACATAATTCTTTTTTGTTTATGTGGTGTGTGTAATAGTTGCTCATGTATAATGTTTCAGTGACCCCAAGCAGGCATATGAAATAACTTCTTGTCTTGTCTTTTCCGTTTTCTAGCCAGTGAGGGACCAGCCGCAAACTGACATATGCTTATGGTTGGGCCTTCAGCAAAGTGAGAGTTGTATGATCAGTGGTTTCTCCATTGCAAAAGAATGACGTCATTTATTGTTTAGTCTTTGGTGAACAACTGTGACTTCTTTCAAACCAGGAGGCAGGATTGCACAGGCACCTAGTGCTACAGCCTTGGGGGATACTTGGCCTTTGGGAACTGACCTAAAAGCCCTCTTGGCCGAGAGAGTGGGGATGTAACTTGGGCAAGACACTCTCCACCATACTTAAATTCTAGCCCAGATAGTTGCGACAGCAGTTGTGCCTGTTCTGCCGTTCTGGTGGTCATAGTCAGACACAACTGTCATTCACACATGCATGAAGTGAGTAGCCCAGACAGCGATTGATGGACCTTTTTGTTCGTGTGTGCTGTTTCAGAAATTTGTGGATGAGGTGGACCAGAAGCGACAGGGGGTGGAGGAGCTGAGGAACAAGGCCTCGGAGCTGCTGCCCAGCCTGAGTCAGCATGACACACAACTCGTGCAGGAACACATGAGGTGAGGGAGGGGGTGTGGGGGTGGGGGAGAATGTATGTGGGGGCAGGGGAGAGGGTCACATTAGCTGAGTGTTGTGTAGGGTGTGCTGTGGTGTTGGAGAGAAGAGTCACTATCATTCCAGCTTGGTTGCTCCATTGGGGAGTTTGTGTGTGGTGGTGGGGAGAGGGTAGAGGCAGATAGGGGTGGTGGTGATGGGAATGAGGGGGTTGTTTGTGTGTGAGGGGAGAAACGGGTGTGTGCAATTCAGACATTGAGACAGTGTATGTGTGTGTCTCTGTGTGTATGCATGTGTGTGTGTGTCTATCAATCTGTCTGTCTCTTTCTGTATGTGTTATATATATATATATATATATATATATATATATATATATATATATATATATATATATATGTGTGTGTGTGTGTGTGTGTGTGTGTGTGTGTGAATGGTAATGTGTGTGTGTGCATGTGTTTGTGATCTTGTATGCATGTTGCTTGCACAGGATTTATATTGTTATTGTTCTTGATTAAACTTAATCTCTGATTCCATTGACAAATGGACATTGTTTGTGTTCAAGACAGTTATATTGTTCTTAATGGCATTGCTCTCATTCTTGTTGGTTGGGTTTTAAAGAAAAAAAAAAAAGTTTTAGGTACCCAGTTGAATTTTTGTTATAGATAGCTGATTATCATCACTGACATTATTTTCATTGCACTGTTCTTGATCTGACTGTATGTTTTGTTTGTTTGTTGTTGTTTTTTTCTTTTTTAGCTACTCAGTCATTTTAGAATAAGCTTATGCTAAATTACAGAAACAACATGGCAGAATCAGTTAGCTGCTGGACTTCTGATCCAGAGTTTGTCAGTGGTCAGGGTTCAAGGCTTCTGTTTCGGCATGGTGTTTGTTGCGTCCTTGGGAAAGGCACTTTACTCCAATTTCCTCACTCTACCCAGGTGTGTAAGGGTACTTGATCTGACAGGAAAGGGGTAAACAGCAAAGAAAAGAAAGGATCTGGCCCCACCTCCCTTTGCCAAGCTGCTAGACACAGTAGATATGAAATCACTGTACACCCCCAAAAACAGTGTATGGCTGCCTACATGGCATGGCAAAAACAGTCATACACGTAAAATCCCACTCATGTACATGCAAGTAAATGTGGGAGTTGCAGCCCACGAACAAAGAAGAAGAAATCACTGTACAATGGCTGCAGAAAGCTGTGGGACCTTGAACATTGTTTTAATGCAGTCTCTATCACCTTGTTTCCCGTCATCCCCAGAACGACAGAGCGGAGGTACGGAGAGCTGCAGGCCTCAGCGGAGAGGAAGCAGCGGAGCTACGGATCACTGGGCGAGGACCTGGGCAGCATCAAGGCCGAGGCGGAGCAGTACGTCCGATGGCTGGAGGACACTGGCGCCACGCTAACTGCAGACCTCCGCCTGGGGCTGGACCCTGGGGATGTGGACCAACACCTGCACCACACACAGGTAGGGGTGTCTGAGGGGTAATGATGATGATGATGATGATGGACCCTGGGGATGTGGACCAACACCTGCACCACACACAGGTAGGGGTGTCTGAGGGGTGATGATGATGATGATGATGATGATGGACCCTGGGGATGTGGACCAACACCTGCACCACACACAGGTAGGGGTGTCTGAGGGGTGATGATGATGATGATGATGGACCCTGGGGATGTGGACCAACACCTGCACCACACACAGGTAGGGGTGTCTGAGGGGTGATGATGATGATGATGGACCCTGGGGACGTGGATCAATACCTGCACCACACACACGTATGACATATGAGGGGTGATGGTGATGATACTGTGATAGTCTTACAACAATAACAACGGCAATGACGATAGTCTAATAATAGTGATGACGAGGACGATGATTGTCTGACCACAATAACAAGAACAATGATGAGGAGGAGGAGGATAGTCTAACTACGATAACAACAAAAACAATAATGATCAGGATGACGATAGTTTAACCCGATAACAGTAACAACAACAACAACAATGACAAAGATACTGATGCCTGTCTCCCAGGAGCTGAGTGCCACGCTGGAGGAGAAGCAGGTGAGGGTGGAGGCAGTCAAACAGCAGGCAGAGGCCCTCCTCCATGACCTGCCCGGCCCGGAACGCCACTCTGTGGACCTCATGGTCAGACACGTCCAGGCACAGCACACTCAGGTCAGGCATCAGGGGGGTGGTGGGTTGTGTGGGGGTTGGGTTGTGTGTGGGTGACGTGAGGGGGTGGTTTTGTGGGTGGATGGATGGATTGGAGAGAATGTGGCTAAGAGGTGTGCCGTCAAACAGGGATGAACATAAAACAAAACATGTTTGTGCACACATGCACACATACACGCTCTTGCAATAACGTTTGTGTACAGAAGCAGCATGAACACAAAATGCATCACACACACACACACACACATACATACACAACACAACACAGCAGAGCACAGCACAGTACAACACAACACACACAGCATGCACACACACACACACACACACACACACACACACACACACACACACACACACAGGACAGCACAATACACAACACACATCCTCACATGCATGCACATGAGCACACACACACACTCTCTCTCTCTCTCTCAGCTTGCTATTGTCCCTCCCTCTTCCCCACCCCCTCCCCTTGCACCCACACCCTTACCACTCACTGCACTGATCATCAGACATACAGACAAGCCCGACACGAGTGCTCCAAAGGTCATAAAGTTATATCCTAATCACCCCTTCTCTAATCTCTCAGAGGAATCAAATGACTAAAGCTTGTACAATGCTCACATTGGCACTATGGACCTCTTCCAAATTGTTCTTTTGTCTACTGTCCTGTGTCTGCTCGTGTGGATATATCACTGAGCTGTTTTGGTTGTAGGTCAAAAAGGTAGTAGCATTTATTTTTGTTTCTGTACAATAATTTATGGTTTTACGGATTTTCTCAGTGACAAGTGTGTTTTTATCAAGTTTGGGTTCTACAAATTTTCCTGTTTTTTTGTTTGTTTTTGTTTGTTTTGTTTTGTTTTTTTTAAGAAGAAAGAAACAAAAAGAAGGTAGGGATTCAAAGTAGTGTCACTGATTAGTGTATACATGTGAAGTCAATCTTTTTTTTCTGAAAAAGTGATATACTTACTTTTAATGTCTTTTATCATCAGTGAAGAACTTTCCTTATGGTGGAACTTTGCTTCTTTTGTTTTTTTAATGGATAGAATTTAATCGTGTTTCATTTTATAATTTTCCTTAATGAGGACTGGATGATGATCAAATTTAATCTTACTTTATGAAATCACTGAAATAATGGTGTGCATTAGCCAAGTGGTTAGAGCATTGGACTTTAATCTGAGGGTCCTGAGTTTGATCCCAGTTGTGGCATATGGTGGGTTCAGGGTGAAGATTTTTGCAAACCTCCCAATTAAATGGTTAATGGGTTAAGAATGGTCATACACTGGAACATCCACTTGTAGGTATATGTACAATTGAACATGGAAGTCGTAGCCCATGAATTCACAGAGAGAGAGAGAGAGACACTGACACTGACACTGGTTTAAATTGTGAAGGCCACCAGCCCATACACAAAAGGGGTGGGGGGGGATACAATGGGACAATTCAACATGCAGAAAGAATATGTATTTCACTCATCCAAACAAATAGCAAGAGCAGAGAGAGTGATTGAGAGAGAGAGAGAGAACTTTGCTCATCCAAACAAAATAGCCAGAGAAGAGAGAGAGAAAGACTGAAGGAGAGAGATATTGAAAGACAGAGAAATTAAGAGAGAGAGAGTTACAGAGAGAGATGAGAGAGAGCTGATTACTGTCCAGGTGGTGGAGCTGGTGACGATGCGGTGTGCCCGACTGGAGGAGAGTCGTCAGCTACGACTGGACTTCCGCACGTCGGTCAGCAAGGAGCAGGATTGGGTGGACGGCAAGGTCAAGGCCGCCGAGAAACTGGACGCTGTCCGACTGCTGGCATCTGATGTGGACAAACAGGCCGACAAGTGCAAGGTGTGTGGGTGTCAGGGGATGATTGTATGTGTGTGTGTGTGTGTTAGAGAGGGAGGGGGACTGTGTGGGGGATGATTGTGTGGGGGGGGGGAGGTGAAAGGGTACTGAGTTGGAAATGATTGTGTGTGTGTATTGGAGGGGGACTGAGTGGGGATGATTGTGTGAGTGTGTGTGAGGGGTACTGAGTTGGAAATGATTGTGTGTGTGTGTTGGAGGGGGACTGAGTGGGGATGATTGTGTGAGTGTGTGTGAGGGGCACTGAGTTGGAAATGATTGTGTGTGTGTGTGTGTGTTGGAGGGGAACTGAGTGGAGATGATTGTGTGAGTGTGTGTGAGGGGTACTGAGTTGGAAATGATTGTGTGTGTGTGTTGGAGGGGGACTGAGTGGGGATGATTGTGTGAGTGTGTGTGAGGGGCACTGAGTTGGAAATGATTGTGTGTGTGTTGTTGGAGGGGGACTGAGTGGGGATGAGTGTGTGTGTTTGTGTATGCATGTGTGTGTGTATATTTGTTAGTGTGTGTGCATGTGTTTGTGTGAGCATGTATGAATAGGTAGGTGTGTGTGTGTGTGTGTGTGTGTGTGTGTGTGTGTGTGTGTGAGGGGCACTGAGTTGGAAATGATTGTGTGTGTGTGTTTTGGAGGGGGACTGAGTGGGGATGATTGTGTGAGTGTGTGTGAGGGGTACTGAGTTGGAAATGATTGTGTGTGTGTGTGTTTGTTGGAGGGGGACTGAGTGGGGATGAGTGTGTGTGTTTGTGTATGCATGTGTGTGTGTATATTTGTTAGTGTGTGTGCGTGTGTTTGTGTGAGCATGTATGAATAGGTAGGTGTGTGCGTGTGTGTGTGTGTGTGTGTGTGTGTGAATATGTGTGTGCCTATGTGTGTGCACGCTTTACTGTGTGTGCATGCTTTTAGGTAGGGATGTGTGTATACATGCGTGTGTGTATGCACGTGTGTGTGTCTTCTTCTTCTTCTTCTTCTTCTGCGTTCGTGGGCTGCAACTCCCACGTTCACTCGTATGCACATGAGTGGGCTTTTACGTGTATGACCGTTTTTACCCCGCCATGAAGGCAGCCATACTCCGTTTTCGGGGGTGCGTGTGTGTGTGTTGAGTGTGTGTGTGTGTGTGTGTGTGTGCTATGTCTCTCTTGGCAGGAGATGAATATCTTTCATATCTTTCACTTAGATTTAAATGTCTGTCTGTTTACTTGAGTACATGTCAGTGTGAAGGAACTTTACAGATTGCTACAGCTTTCAGCAACAAAAATTCTAATAAAGGAATGTTTATGGCACAATATTTTGGTATTTGACCAAACCTACAGTGAAAGGATTTTTTTTTTTTTTTCAAGATGTTGCTTTCTCTTGCACATGAATTGTTCTTTTCCTGTTTTCTTACAGAGAGACCTGACTAGAAGATTAGAGGTAGAGATACCGTGTGTTGACTGTGCACAGGTGTGATGTGTCTTTATGCACCTTGTCACTTTGAAAAACAAAACAAAAAGAAAAAGAAAAGCAAAATGATAAGTATGTAATGATTTTTGTTGTTGTGTTCTGTTGTGTGTAAACAAAAGTGAATTCATGTAACCACTTTGTCTCGGATCTCCATGTGTATGCATTTGTTTGTGGGAAATGTCAAAAGCAGTTTCCTTGGTTACTGAAAGTTGTGTATGAATCATTACATTGTACAATGGTAGGCATTAGAACAGGATGTCTTTATTACCAAGTGTGCTGAGGTCACATGTAATATTGGTGAGGACAGTGTATAAAAAGTTCAAATATGAATTAGAAATCATATACAAGCACAAATCTAGTTGGAATTTAGATATGATTATTTGTTTATACATATATCAATTCAAAGACATTTTCAGTCTTCCCCTGCATCATGATGTGGTAAGCAGGGTGAGAGATCAACAGTCTAGAAAGTGTAGAGGTAATGTCTAGTTTCCAGTTTTCATCAAACTTGGTATGGTGAGTGGCTGTGATTACAGTGTGATCCCTGTTGAAGTTCAAGGTCAGGGTCAAGGTCATAACACAGCATCATTATTAAGCTGGTGGGTACAAAAGAGAGAATGAAGGTTACTCATAAAATCTTTTTCAAGCTCCGCACAGTGACTGGCTATGGTCAGAACGCTGTCAAAAGTCAAGGTCAAAGGACAAGGTCACACTAGTGCTCGATGATACTGTACTTTACAGCACCCTTGTTGAATTTCTGTAATGACAGTGCTTAACTATGTGGGTGTCACATGTGAGTCTTGAAGGATTTGCTTCTGTTGTTTGTCCGTGTTTGACCACTTGGTTTGTGTGTGTGTTGTTTGTTTGTCAGAAAGACTGAATTTTCATTTCATAACCACAATTTGCTATTTCAAAACATTATGATCATGTATTTAAATAGCACTTAACATATCACAATGTTTTTTTGTTTTTGATGCAATTTTCTTGTGTTCTGATAATTAATACATCGACATGCTGTGTTTGTGTGTGTGGGTGTACATGAGAGAGAAAGAGAGAGTACAAGCAGGTGTGTGTTAATGTGTATGTGAAAGAGGGAGAGAGAGATCATTCTGTTTCCTTTATGCATTCATAAATTCTTTGCACACTTAAGTTTGTACTTTGTGTGCAGTGGTAGTAGTGTTCAAGTCTTTTTGTATCTTCCCAACTTGAAGTGATGTGAGGAAAAATAGTGGGTGTGTGTGTGGGTGGGGGGTGGGGTTGGTGGGTGGATGTGTGTGTGTGTGTGTGTGTGTGTGTGTGCGCGCGCACGCTGGGGAATCCATGAGACAGACCAAGAAGGGCAGTTTGCTCCATACCACTGGGCCAAGATAGGAGACTGAGTGCTGACCATGGGATTCTTTGATTTCTGTGAGGAATTGTCAGCACTCTCTAGAATCATGAGCTGAGTGTGTACAGTATGGTTTGTGACATTAAAACACATAATTTGTAATATCTCCTCTGCATGTCTTTGAAGCTGTGTCTGTTTATCCCGGTCTCACTCTTTCCCCCAAGTTTGACTGGAGCGTCTAGTCATTCGGATGAGACGATAACCTGAGGTCCCATGCAATGTAAGTGTTGTCCTCTGGCAAAATTCTACAGAAGAAATCCACTCGGATAAGTACCCCAAATTATATGTATGCATGCACTCAAGGTCTGTGCTGCTGGTTAGATATCTGCCTACCAAGAGGCCTGTATGGAGTGCAGTGACACCTCCTTGAGAATCGGAAACTGGAGTTGTGTGTGTAGTGTGTGCTTCTCTTCGCCTCTCTCCCTGGAGGTGTGTGGTGTGTATTGTATGATCATGCGCAGCACGATGACTGTGATGTGTGCCGTATTGGAGCGTGATGACTGTGGTGTGGCAGGGTCTACTGAGCAAGGTGCAGGCCCGCAGCACACAGCTGGAGGAGCTGGACACCAAGGGTCAGCAGCTGAAGGAGGGCTGCACACAGGAGGGGGCTGAACAGGTGGACACCACCCTCACAGGTAGCTGCACTTACATCTGTCCATTCATCTGTCCATCTCCTTCTATCCGTCCATCCCCATCTGTCTATCCATCCCATCCATCTGTATTCATCCACTCATCCATCTGTGTGTCCATCCACCACCCATCTGTCCATCCATCCATCTGTCCATCCATCCATCCATTCATCCATCCGTCTGTCCATCCATCCTGCCACTCATCCATCCATCCATCAGTCTGTCCATCCCCATCCATCCTGCCACTCACCCATTCATTCATCCATCCATCTGCCTATCCATCCATCCATCCATCCATCCATCTGTCCATTCGTCCATCTGTCCATCCATCCACCACCCATCCATTCATCTGTCCACCCACCAATCCATCATTCCATCCATCCATCCACCCACCCACTACCCACCAGTTCATTCATTCATTTATGTATCTATTTCATTATGTATTTATTTGTATACACATTATTATCTTGTCCCCACTCTCAGAGCTGAAGGACCAGCAGCGGACACTGTGTGAGCGGCTCAAGAGGCAGGAAGACCACCTCAGGAACTGTGCTGCCGCCCGCCGCCTGTTTGAGTCTGACTGCCACAAGGTGGCCCAGTGGTGCCGTGAGACGGACCTGCACTGCGGCGCTGACCTGCCCTGTGACTGCGCCACCCAGGTGCTGGAGGAACAGGTGCAGCAGTACAAGGTGAGAGGGGGAGGGGTGTACCTGGGTGCTGTGCCTGACAGGGTTTTTTTTGTTGCCCTGTGAGGATGTGTGGGTGTGGGGGGAATGAAACAGAGGGGGGTGGCAGTGGGTGAGGGCCAGGCAATCCTGTCTGTTGTACCTGGAGGTAAGGGTGTGGGTGGGGGGAAGGGGTGTGTGAGGGTCAGGGTGTGAGAAAGTGATTGGAGGGGGATGGTGGCAGGTGAGTCCCTGTCTGTTGTACCTGGGGCTATGTGTGTGATAGGGGTCAGGGTGTTTGGGGTGGAGTTGGTGTGTGAGTGGATAAGGGGAGTGGGAGGGAGGAGCGGTTGGCTTCATGTGGGGTGATTTGAGAGAAGTGGGAGGGGAGGGGGGATGTGTGTGTGTTTGAGTGTGTAGGATAGCTGTGTACATTGTGTGTGTGTGTGTGTGTGTGGAGGAAGGGGAGAGGGTGAGGGGGAAGGGGAGTAACAATGAGCAAGCTGACGATGACTAAACTTACTGTGTGTATGTGCATGTGTGTGTGTGTGCGTGCATGTGTGTGTGCAGAGCCTGGCCAACACGGCCCGCCTGTTCGAGTCCCTGGTGAAGGAGACGGTACAGCGAGGGGAGGGGTTCAAAGCTGACCTGTACGAAAATGACCTCCCCTTGCTGGAGGAGCAGCTGGCCTCTCTGCAGACTTCCTATGACAGGTCCGTCATGCTGGTTGGTAGGGTCAGTGGTTTCTCCACTGCCATGAGAAATCATTTACAGCTTAAGTCTTTTGTGAAAGACTATGACTCTCAAACCAGGAGGCAGGATTGCACTGGCTCTCAGTGCACCAGCCTTGGGGGATAGCTTGCTTTTGGGGTCCTTCCCAAAGCTGACTGTTCTAAAGCCCTCTTGACCAAGAGAGTGGGGATTCAACTTGGGCAATACGCATTCCACTATTACCAATTCTAGCCCACACAAGACCTTGATTTATAGTCTCATCTGAATGACTGGCATCCAGACCACCACTTGAGGTCTAACAGAGGGGAAGAAAATGCAGGCAAGTGTGGGATTCAGTCCTATGCCCTCAAATTTCTCGCTTCCTAGACGGACATGTTACCACTAAGCCATCACACCACTGATGATTATGATTCCTCTGTTATATTCCAGGAGGAAGGCGGCAGAAGGATTAAGAAAATCAGACTAACTGTCTAGTCATTCAGATGAGATGATGAACTGAGGTCCCATATGCAGCATTCACTTGGCACTCAGAAAAAGAACCCATGGCAACATAGGTGTTGTCCTTTGGCAAAATTCTGAAGAAAAAAATCTGCTCTGATAGGTACACAAATGTATATGCATGCACTCAAGGCCTGATTAGGACATTGGGTTATGCTGCTGGTCAGGCATTCTTGAGAAACTGAAACTTGTTTCCCAGGACCAGCCAGGTGGTGAGAGAGCAGCTGCAGTCCCTGGAGAGCAGCCTGTCATCACGGCGACAGGTGGAGGACAGTATCGAGTCGTGCAGAGCTTGGCTGGAGGACATGCAGGACCAGATCAACGCTGCTGACCAGCCCCTGGGGCCTGACACGCAGCACGCACACACCTCCCTGCAGCAGTTTGAGGTGAGACGTCGTGGTGTTAAGGTGTCCCAGAGGCAGTGCTGGTCTAATGTTCAATGCTCACCTTATATAAGAGATTGACATAAGCTTACAGTTGGACCAGCAGCAAACTGATAGCTGTGTGATCAATGGTTTCTCCTCTGCATTGGGAAGTCATTCACAACTTAGTCTTTTGTGAAGGATTACAGCTCTCAAACTAGGGGGTAACACTGCAATGGCTCCTTGTGCTGCAGCTTTTTGGTCTAGCTAGCCTTTGGGGACCATCCCAACGCTGACTGTCCTAATGCCCTCTTGGCTGAGAGAGTGGGGATGTAAGTTGGGCAAGACACTTTCCACTGTAATCAGATTCTAACCCAGATTGATGGCTATGGTCAGACACAACTGACAGTCATACATACTCGGAGGCAGCATGTGTCTTGAGTTACCAGAAATTATCTGAAACAATGCCGTTTCTTTTGTGTGTATGGTGAGCATGTTGTTAGTGTGCTTTGTATCTTTAATTTTTAATCACCACATGGTGATTGGAGCTTTTTTGTGCAAAGCTGAGTACTAGTTCTCTGAATATTCCTCTTAACTACAGAACACTAAATCAACACAAAGAACTCATAATCTTGAAGTCTCTAGGTGAACACCAAATCCACACAAATACCTCATAATCCTGCAGGCACTGGAGAAGTTGCTGGCAGACTACCAGCCAACGATGGCCCAGCTGAACAGCAGTGTGGAGACTCTGCGGGCACAGGGACAGCTCAGCCAGGTCGACCACATCCTCCACCTGACCTCACAGCATGAGCTGCTCACCGACCGTGTCAACGGTTGCCGTAACAACCGGCAGGCGGCACTGGCGGTGCGACAGCAGCACCAGAGTCAGTTGGCAGAGATTGAGGAAGCTCTGCAGGAGAGCAGGGAGCAGCTGAAGGCGGTGACAGAGATGGGGGTGGCTGTACCCGAACGTCTGCACAAGTACAAGGTGAGGAGGGCTGGGCTTTTTAGTCATGGCAAAGAGGGAATGTGGAAGAAGAAGAAGGAGGTCATGGCAAATGGAGGGGTAGGGTGTGTGTGGAGTGGGTGGGGGAAGGCAAGTCGAGGGTGATGGTGTGTTATTTTGTTTGTGGGGTGAGATTTAGGGTTGTGTAGGTGGTGTGTGTGTGTTTTTCATTTTGCGTGTTGTCATCATCATTGTTGTTAACAAATTATAGTGTTTAGCTGATTATTATCATTGCAATAGAAATGACTATATATTTTTTATTATAAGTTCTTCAATTGACATATCGTAGTCATCATATGTAGTGGTGTCGAAATCTGCAGACTGATCCATATACCCTACACCACATCTGCTTAAAAAAAAAGGAAACAGAAACAGAAAGCAGATACCCACCCTATGTATAAACCCAACATACTTGCCAGGCATTGAGAGTCTAAATACATTAAAATACAATAAAATGAAAGATACATAGAAATCGCCACCATCACTATTGTCATCAGTACCATCTGGTTATGCAAATGGTTGTTTGTAAAGCGCTTTATTAATTTCTTTTCTTTTCTCTTTCTTTCCATTCTGTGTTAATGTCTTATACAAACCCTGAGCAGGCTCTCAAAACTTGATCAGCAAGTTGGGTTTATCGAAAGCTAGGCATTTGCTCTTTTTCTCTTTCTTCGGGGTTTTGTTGGGTTTTTTTGGTTTGTTTTTTGTTTTTTAACAGATATGATGCAGCTGTTATAGATCAATCCACATGCTTTGACACCTCCTTGAAACTGAAAACTGAAGAAAAAAAAAACTGATAAGAAGCACTTAGAGCTTGGTGTCTGATCGAGGAGAGGCACTATATCAATACCCATACTCAGCTTGTGGTCACCAGGAGCTGCAGGAGAGGCTGACCAAGCTGGACCCCAAGGTGAGGGCTGCGGAGGACCAGGCCAAGCAGATGGCCATGGACTGTCCCCAGGAGCACAGGGCTGCCGTGCTGGGGCCGGTGGAGGCAGCCAGACAGGACCTGGGCCAGCTACGTGAAGAGCTCACAGCCTGCATCCAGCAGTGCCAACAGATCCAGCATGACCGCGACAGCTTTGAGGCTGCCGTCAGCCAGGTGGTGGCCTGGCTGGAGGACAAGGAGGACATCCTGGCTTCCCTCAGGCCCCTGCATCTGGATTCTGATAAAGTCGACCCCGTCATTGAGAAGCATAAGGTAAAAGGAAAAAAGTGTGTGGGTTGGGTTGTTTGGGGTTGGTTTTTTGTTGTATTTTACAGGATTTGGGTGTAAAGATGGTTTGTGGGTTTGTTATCAAATCAAATTATGGTGCTTAGAGCCTCGCCAACCACTGAGGCCATCTCAAGGCTATCGCCACACTAGTCAAGCGGATTTGCTGATGGTGTGTATGTATGTGTGTGTGTGTGTGTGTGATATGCAAATAATCTGTATGTTGTCACACACAAAAAACAACTGTTGCTAGTTATTTGAAAATATTATCATGCAAACGTTTTTGTGGGGAAATAGATAATAAAAAATATAAAAATCCTGTGGCAGGCCACGTCGTCAGAAGCTGTGCAGAAGCTGAGCTCCATCCGAAGCAAGGCAGAAGTAGAGTTGAGCCATTTCCAGCAGCTGGGGGAAGAGGTGCCGCAGCCCTTCACTGAGAAAGTGCAGCAGATTGACGTCCTCCATGTCTCCATACAGGTGATCCAGATATCCTTACTTTACTTTACTTTACTTGCTGACTGTTAAGCCCTGTAGGACGTAAGGCAGCAACAAAAAGCACACACGCACATGCACAGAGATTATGGATTCAACAACCATGTATCAATCCCATACCTCCTTCCCACCCCCATCTCCCCTCTCTCCACACCACACTCAAACACACACATACACACTCACACACAAACCCTTCTTCACACACACATACACACACAACCCTTCTCCAAACACAAACATAACACACACAACAGCCTCTTCACACACCCAACAAACACACAACAAATCACTTCACCACATAACTTCAGGCATAATCGAACCAACACTGTCTCCCCCCCCACCCCCTCCACCACACACACACTCTTACACACACACACACACACACACACACAAAGATACACACAGGCTAGAGTCTAAGCACATAATATGCCAAATACATGTTCAAGATAACATTTTGATCATAGGCAAGATTCACTGTTATCAGACAGACATTTTGGTTTGGGTATTAATTATGAGTAGTATCTCTCTTCATGAATATAGGTGTCTAGACTGGGGAAAACACACATGAAAATAAACAAACCACAGAAAAAAACCCACAATCCCTGTGTCAACAGGAGGCGATAGAGAAGAAGCAGCAGTACCTGGAGGAAGCCAAGGGGGACAGGGAGCAGCTGGAGACGTCCATGCGGCAAGTGCACGACTGGCTGCGGGGGGCTGAGGAGCTGCTGGACTCTGGCTACGAGGGGCTGGACTACAACACAGTGGACAACACCCTGTCTGAGTTCACCGTCAGTCACATTCCTATATTGTACAGGGTTCACAAAAAGTTGGGGACCGCTAGGGAATGCGCACAGTTTTCGTGTTGAGAGCATGGTGAAATGAGGCTGAATTTCTGGAAAACAGCAGTGTATGTAGCTAATGTAATGAGTGAATCCCATAACCAGAGGTACTTTCTTGCATATGCACTTTCTTCTCTTTCTTTTTTTTTTTTTTTTTTTTTTATAACAATGAAAAACCATGGTTATCGTTTATAAACTACTGAATAACTCCATTTTTGGCTGAAACTGATTTTTGAAACGCAATTTTTCAAGTTGTTCAATGGACAGGTATGCCTGAAACAGATGTTAGTGTACCCAATGAGAAGCCCATGGTAGACTATATGCAGCACATATGATTTGAGTAGTCTATCTATATTTGAACATTTTAAGAAAATATACCAACTTTTATGAAATGGTCCTTAACGTTTTGTGCATTCTGTTTGTAAATCTGAATTACGGGGTGTAAATGAACTTGAGGAAATAGCACTGAATACAATAACAGCAACAAGAAAAGAAAATTCTACAATATGAATTGTGAAGTAATGTGGTGTTGTTTTTTAGTGGACAACACACCACAGACAAGTAAATTTTTTGTCATTTTGATTGATCTTTTAACAAATTTGCATTGTTTTGGTTTCTGTTTGACAGGGTTTATTTTTAGAACTGACAGGGTATCAGCCTTGAAACAGCCCTTTGCAGTGGGCTGTGCTTTGAGCAGCATGATTTGATTTGGAAGGTCCTGTATGCTGTGGGTGATTTTTCTCACCTCTCGTTAACAGTGTTGCAACAGATGCAACAGCTGAGTGGCTAAAGCATTGGATTTTCAATCTGAGTCCTAGGTTTGAATCCCGGTCACAGCTCCTTGGGTGTAAAGGGTGGAGATATTTCCAGTCTCCCAGGTCAACAGATGTGCAGATCCTGCTTGTGTCTAAACCCCCTACATGTGTATACACATGCAGAAGATCAAATACACACGCTAAAGATCCCATAATTCATGCCAGCGTTCAGTGGTTTATAGAAACAGGAATATACAAGGCATGCACACCCCCATGTATCCTAGAAAGTGGAGTAAGACTGCATACATGGCCAGGGGGCGGATTGTAAAAGCCCATTCATGTATACAAGTGAACATGGGAGTCACAGCCCACGAACAAAGAAGTAGAAGTCAATGATGGTATGCATCTGTCTTCATGTCCAGGACTACTTCTCAGAGGCCAGCCTGTGTCAGGATGAGATGGAGCAGGTGACGGAGCTCTCGGACAAGCTGCTGAGTACACTGGACGCCAACGACACACAGACCCTGCACCAGTCCCTGGCCGGCGTCAACAAGAGGCTGGCACATGTGATGGCCACCTCCAACAAGAAGCAGCAGCTGCTGGAGGGCAAAACGGCACAGTGGCACTCCTTCCAGGTCAGTGGAGCAGTGGTCTGGTGGTTAAGCTGTGTTGGGTTACTTGATTGTGTGTAGTTAGCTGTATGCGTTATTATGTGTAGTTAGCTTTATGCGTTGCTTTTTTACTTTTTGTCCAACCTTTGTCTTGTTGCAAGTGCTTTGGACTTGGCTGCTGGCTGAGATATTGTGAAGGGTGAGTGACGAGCCTGTGGATGCACAATTTAATTTCCAAATGGATGAATAAAGATGTATTGAAGCATCCGTCTAGCAAGCAAGAGAATCTTAGTGCATAGGATAGAATCCCACCCTGGCCAGAATTATTTTGCTCTCCACTAGACCTTGAGTGGTGGTCTGGATGCTTGTTTAGATGAGATGATAAACTGAGGTCTCATATACAGCATGCAGGTAGCGCATGTAAAAGAACCCATGGCAACAAAAGGGTTGTCACTGGCAAAATTCTGTAGAAAGATCCACTTTGATAGGAAAACAAATACAATTGCAGACAGAAAAAAGAAAATAAGATTTCTCTTTTGTACTCATTGATCAGATCGTTCATTGCTATGACTCCATGAAATGTTTATGTTTTTCAGTTTCATACTTATCACAGCAGTGATGTTTTTCTATTTCATACTTATTGTTCAGTGACCCAACGTTCTGTTTATATCACACATAAGCTTACAGTTGGGCCAAAAGCAGAGTAAGAGCTGTATTTATCAGTGGTTTGTCCATACAATGGGAAGTATTCACAGCTTAGTCTTTTGTGAAGGACTATGACTCTCCAACTGGGATGCAAGATTGCACTGGCTCTTAGTGCTGCAACCATGGGGGCTAGTTGGCCTATGGGAACCATCCTAAAGCCGACTGTCAGAAAACCCTCTTGGCCAAGAGAGTGGGGATGTAAGTAGGGCAAAACATTCTCCACTACAATCAAATTCCAGCCCAGATAATCGTCACAGCAGTTGCCGCCTCTGCTGTTCTGCCGGTAATAGTCAGACATGGTCTTTCAGAAACTTCTGTATGCTCATTCATGTTTTATTTAATTGTTCTGTGCGCACTGTGATGGGAGGCTGGCTGGCGTGTCACAGGAGGGGAGCCAGGAGCTGGGAGCCAGTCTGGACGAGCTGGAGGCCCAGTGGGAGCAGGTGGACAGCGGACCTCTCTCCTCACACCATGACCTGACTGCTCTGCTGGACAGAGTCAGGGTATGGTCACCTCTTTCTTCACACACACACACACACACACACACACACAAACACACACACACAGATACCCCCCTCCGCCTCCCCCCCTCACCTCCCCCCACACCCCCACACACACATGCAAACACAAATGGACACATATGTACATACACACGCACATTCACACAGATTAGTCTCTGTCAAGCAAACAACACAAAGCTAATGTAGAATAACACACAGAACACAACACTACAGTTCTTGACTCACAGTCCACAATTAGAGTCAAGTTTCACTGATTACATGGAACATCGTAAATACAAAAGATGAAATGACCCAAGGGCTCATAGAATCGTCTCTGGTCATCTCTGTAACCATAGGTACAATGGTGACTGAATATCTATGACTTACAGCAAAACCGTTACCAGATGTTGGCTGTGGCAGGTATTCACGGGCAGACTGGAGGAGAGGCGGGAGGCCATCGGGTCTCTGAACGAAACTGCCCGCTCCCTCATCCGCTCAGCCAACCCGACCAGCACGGCCACCATCAACCGCTACTTGCTGACCCTCAACCAGCGCTGGGATGACCTCATCGCCAAGGCTGAGGGCAGGGAGGCAACTCTTGATGTAAGTTACACATTTGATTTTTTTTTTTTTAATGTTATGGAAGGCTGAGGGCAGGGAGGCAACTTTCGATGTAAGTGATTTATTTTATTTTATTTTTTGTGGCCATAGGGGCAGTGATTTCCTATCCACTGTGTCTAGGGCTCGTTATAGGATGACAGTGCCCAGTCCTCTCTTTCTGTCGTTTTGATATTTTGGAGCAAAGTTAAGTATCCATTCACACCTGGGTGAAGTGAGGAATATTAGAGGTCTGATAGCTCTGGATGTTAGTTAGAATTATAAGTTATATTATGCATACACACACACTGTGGCCCAGGATCTAACACTCATGCACGCACACACACACACACATGCACACTAATTGTTTTTGTTGTTGTTTTGTGTTTTTTTAAGGTATATCATCTCATTCGAATGACCACTATCCAGACCATCACTCAAGGTCTAGTGGAAGGGGAGAAAATACTGGCAAGTGTGGGGTTTGAACCATTGCACTCAAGATTCTCTAGCTTATACGGGCTTTGAACATTTGCACTCAGGTTCTCTGGCTTCCTAGGCAGACATGTTACTCCACCTTTTTCATGACGGCTAGAACTGACTGTGACTGTGTGTGTTGCAGGAGCTGCAGCGTCAGTGGCAGGAGTTCAGCAGCAGTGTGCAGGGAGCGGAGGACGTGGTCAGTCTGGCCCAGGACACCATGGCCTCTCTCACAGCACTGCCAGACACACAGGAGGAGCTGGTGGAGAGGCTGGAAGTGCTTCGGGTCAGTTCCTGCTTTTCCTTTGTTCACAAAAATTTACAAAAATTATTATTTAATTACACATACTTAACCGTGACCCAACTAGTGCAGACTCCAGCAGGGGTCTGACATTCCTGCCTGTGCAAACTACTATCCGCCTATGCAGAGAAAACGAAACTACGGCCGATAACCTCCCGGAAGTAGATTATTGTTGTATCGTTATCTTTATTGTTGTTGCAAGGACTGATTGGAAGACTAGGCAGTGCCTAAAATCTTTATCCTTGTGTAATAAGTTTTTGAATCTTGAATCTGTTTGTTGTTGGGTGTTGGTGTTCCTGTTGAGTGGTTCAGTTTGTGTGTGTGTGGAATGGGGGGGGGGGATATGGGGGAGGGATGTGTTTGTGTATGTGCACACACCTGTTTGTTTATGGTACATTGAACTTGAATGCATGTATGTTTGTGTGTACATAACCTTGATTTGTAAACGCCACAAGCTCCCCATCTGGAAGGTTTGAGCATCAGTCTGCATTTATTTTTTACCTTTATTTATTTTATTTTATTTTTTTATAACATGATACATGGTATACAGTCATAATTTGTGGATGGCCAGTGCTCCATGACACCTTTATGAAGCTGGGAACATTTCCAGGAACTTACGGTCAGTCAGTGTATACAAGAGTTTTTGTCATTTCAAGAGGGACACTCTTTTATATTCATGGGCAGCAGTTCCAATGTTATCTTGTATGTATATCTGAGAAGGCTTTTACATGTGTGCCTGTTTTCACCACACCACTTAGGCAAACAATACATGTTTTCATGGCTTAAACATACCCCATTACAGGAGTTAAACCATTTAGCCCTGGGGAGCTTACAGCCTCAGCAGGTTCCATGCCTTATTGAACTGGAATAAAATGTAAAATATATACTGTTTTTCCTCCAAATTATATGTCGACACATTTGGAAATACTGTATAAGTTACTTCCCTTTCTTTGTGGTTTACACACTTATATGAACATGAAAACTGTTTTAATGAGACAGATTTGATGTCAGAGCAGTGCTCGGGGCAGTGCTTAATGAGTTAAACCTGCCCTGTTGTCATGGTGCAGCACACACTTTGCATACTGGAAAAGAACCATGGCAACGAGAGTGTTGTCCTCTGGCAAAATTCTGTGAAAGAAATCCATTCTGATAGGTACACAAATACGTATACATGGACTCAAGGCCTGATGAAGTGCATTGGGTTATGTAGCTGGTCAGGCATCTGCCTAGCAGATGTGGTGTAGTGTATATGGATTTGTCCGATTGCAGTGATGCTTCCTTTAGAAACTAAACTACTTCTTCTTCTTCTTGGTTGGTGGGCTGTGACTCCCATGTTCACTAACATGTACACGAGTGGGCTTTTAAGTGTATGACTGTTTTTACCCCCATTTTTACCCTGCCATGTAGGCAGCCACACTCCATTTTCAGGGGTGAGCATGCTGGGTATGTTCTTGTTTCTATAACCCACCAAATGCTGACATGGATTACAGGATCTTTAACATGCGTATTCGATCTTCTGCTTGCATATACACATGAAGGGGGTTCAGTTAGAAGCAGGTCTGCACATATGTTGACCTGGGAGATCAGAAAAATCCCCACCCTTCACCCACCAGGCACCGATACTGAGATTCAAACCCAGGACCCTCAGATTGAATATCCAATGCTTTAACCACTCGGCTATTGTGCCCGATGCAGTGACGCCTCCTTGAGGAACTGAAACTGGTGTGCTGAGCGGTGTGTGTGGTGTGTGACAGACGGTGCAGGACGACCTGGACAGCCTGGGTCCCCAGGTGGAGCGGCTGAAGATGGCCAGCAATGCCCTGCAGAAAACACTGCCCAGCGCTGAGGCCATGGTCGCCCTGCAGCACCGCTACCTCACCCTGATGGAGAGCTATGACAAGTCAGAATGATCATGTTGTTCATGATATTGACAATGATAGTAGTAATAGTAATAATGACAATCACGAACGTTTTGATAAAAGTAATGAGAATGATGATAGGATAATAATAAATGATAATAAAGCATCAGGGTCATGCTTCTGAAAGGGTGTGTATGGTGGAATGATTTAAATTTTGATAAAAGTAATGATAATGGTGATGATAATAATGATTATGATAAGGCATCAGGGTCATGCTTCTGAAAGGGTGTGGATGTGTGGGACTGTTGATTGTCTATAATGACTACCGACGGTCTGTGACCATTGATGGCCTGTGACCGTTGATTGTCCATATTGATTGTTGAATGTCTGTGAATGTTGATTGTCTGTAATGACTGCTGATGGTTTTTGACTGTTGATTGTCTATGACTGTTGATTGTCTGTGACTGTCGGTTGTCTATGACTGTTGATTGTCTGTAATGATTGTCAATGGTCTGTGACTGTTGATTGTCTTTGATGACTGTTGGTGGTCTATGGCTGCTGATTGTCTATAATGACTGTTGATGGTCTGTGATGACTGTCTATGGTGTATGACGACTGTTGTTGGTCTATGGCTGTTGATGGCCTATAATGACTATTGGTGGTCTGTAATGACTGTTGATGGCCTATAATGACTATTGGTGGTCTGTAATGACTGTTGATGGCCTGTAATGACTATTGGTGGTCTGTAATGACTGTTGATGGCCTGTAATGACTATTGGTGGTCTGTAATGGCTGTTGATGGCCTATAATGACTATTGGTGGTCTGTAATGACTGTTGATGGCCTGTAATGACTATTGGTGGTCTGTAATGACTGTTGATGGTCTGTAATGACTATTGGTGGTCTATAATGACTGTTGATGGTCTGTAATGACTATTGGTGGTCTATAATGATTGTTGATGGTCTGTAATGACTATTGGTGGTCTATAATGACTGTTGATGGCCTATAATGACTATTGGTGGTCTATAATGACTGTTGATTGTCTACAATGACTATTGGTGGTCTATAATGACTGTTGATTGTCTACAATGACTATTGGTGGTCTATAATGACTGTTGATGGTCTATAATGACTATTGGTGGTCTGTAATGACTGTTGATGGTCTATAATGACTATTGGTGGTCTGTAATGACTGTTGATGGTCTATAATGACTATTGGTGGTCTATAATGACTGTCTATGGAGTATGACGACTGTTGTTGGTCCGTGTGCCCAGACTGAAGGTGAGGGTGGGTGAGGAGGTGGGGGTGGCCCAGGAGGAAGTGGAGGACCGTGACAACTTCGGCAGGGAGGTGCAGCGCACCCTGTCCTGGCTGTCGGACACACACACCTCCCTCACCGCCATGGACCCTGAGGCTGACGACACTCAGGACAATGTGGAGAGGTGCAAGGTCAGTTCACCACTGTTTGTTTTGGGGTTTTTTTCTTTCCACTCCTGGAACTGTTGTGTGTGATTTTCAATTTATGTTTGTACTTTTTATGTACAGCACTCCTCTCACCAAGTCAACTTAGTCTTTTTAGTTTGTTATTTAGAAGTGCAAGGCTAGTTCACCCTTTCACTCGTGGAACTAATTGTCATTTTTGCTTTAAAAAAAAAAAAAAAAAAAATCACCAACTTGCAACAACAACAAAAAAGAATATATATATATATATGCATATCAACTAATACTCAAAAATGTGTAATATTGTTTTATTGAAGGAAAATAAGTGGAGATCATGATTATCATATGTTCATTGTTGACAGGTTGAGATGACTCTTAAATCATTGGAAGATAAGCAAGATTTCATGGGTTTAAATGGTACTAAAATATCTGCAAGGGTATTGGACATAATAGCCAAGTGCAGCTATGTTGTTTTCCTTCACTGTCATGTTGTTCTATACTCACACACTTACACCCATACCCACACTCACACCTATACCCACCCACAAACACTATTCATGCATTACACAATATTACTACACACACACACACACACACAAACACACACACACATTATGTACAACATTACAGCTTGAAGCTTTCATCAGGGGGCTTCATACTGATAGTTAATGAACCCCTTAAACAGTGGCTTCAAGCTAAAATATTGGAGTTTTTTTTCTGCGCCCATTTCCAACATATCCAGGCCCCCTCACTGTTGATGTACTGGGTTGGGTGTAATCCTCATCAGGATAACCAGCTTCTGTTGATCAACAACTACATTTCTTTCATTTGTTTCCTTTTCTGGTTGGTTTGTGCTGTTTTTTTCTAATCTACTTTATTAGAATTTCTGATATGTCAGACATAATAAAATGGTAATACATAGATTTTTTTTTTTTTTTTTTTCAAAAATTTAAGGACAGAAGTTGTATAAAACTGCTGACCGATTGTGTTGATTGTCCACACAGACATACCAACAGGAGATCACACTACGCATGAATCAGATGCGACGGCTGACAGTGCTGCAGGAGACCAAGTATGCTGCACTAGGCCGCGACCTCCCACAGGAGATGCACAGTCAGCTGCAAGACATGCAGGATCTCGAAAAACAGGTGACTTTTGTTTGTTTGTTTGTTTGTTTATTTTAATGATTCTTCTTTTATGATATTTGGATGTGGAGTTTTTTGGGGTTTTGCATGAATCTGTATGAGGGATTCAGTTGTGTAGACATTGTTGATGAATGTGAAGAAGATTGTAAATTTTACATTTGAAAAAGTGTTGTGTTGTGTGAAGCATTTTATAAATGTGAAAAAGATTCTGAATTTTACAGTTGAAAAACTGTTGTGGCGTGCAGTACAGCACTTGTTTTCCATTTTGATTGACAACTCTTAACGCCATCCCAAGAACTGTTGAAACCATATCTGCTGAACGGTGGTGAAATGAGCTTAGTGTGGCATGAGTTAAAAGCGCAGCCACTACTGTTTGTGCACTGTTTAATAGTATTATTCATTTTGCTGAACAAAAGTAACACAGTCCCAAGAGGAAGAAGTCCAGATACAGAATGGCGACTGACGTCCTGACCTGTTGACTCCATCTAATCTGAGTGAGGTGACTGGTCGTCATTGACAAGCTCTTGTCAACAGCAAACAAGGAGTTAATCCTAGCCTTTGAACTTTAAGTATTCTAGCCCTAGGTTATTAACCTTTGCCTAGAACTTAATCCTGACCTTAGAAAATCCAGACCCAAGAACTCTAATCCAGACCCTAGAATCTTAATCCTGATCCTAGAACCTGACACTTAATCTTGGCTCTTGGCTGTATAACTTTATACTAGCCCCAGAACCTTAATTCTGCCCCTAGATCTTTAATCCTAACCCCAGAACCTTAACCCTGACCATAAAACCTTAACCCTGACCCTAAAACCTTTATCCTAACCCTAGAACCTTAATCCTAGCCCCAGAGCCTCAGTCCTGACCCTAGAACCTTAATCCTAGTCCTAGAACCTTTATTCTAACCATAGAATCTTGATTCTAGCCTCAGAAACTGAATCCTGACCCAGGAACCTTAATCTTAATCCTAGCCCTAGAACCTTAATTCTGACCCTAG
>NC_134896.1:33382658-33612658 GCF_041734735.1 Babylonia areolata
CTCAGTGGGAGTAAAGTCGTTCGTCTACGTGTTTAGTAATGACTGGCATGCTTGGACCGTCGATTTTGGCGGGCTTTTTGCTCAACAGGTCTCGACATTATAAGGTGCCTTTTGTAAGATCAACATACGTGTGCGTGTGTGTGTGTGCGTGCGTGTGTGTGTGTGAGTATGTGAGCGTGCGTGCGTTTGTGTGTGTCTGTGTGTGTTATGATAAGTATGAGGAAAAAATGCGTGCTTGCACCACACACACACACACACACACACACACACACACACACACACACACACACACACACACACACACACACACACACACACACACACACGCACGTGCGTGCGCGCGCTTTCGAAACTTGGTGTATAAAAATAAATGCGCGCGTGCGCGCTCATATTATACACAGCAAAAAGAGGAGAGGGAGGATGAGTTGTGTGTGTGCGAGAGAGAGAGAGAGAGGGGGGGGGGAGGAGGGAGAGAGAGAGAAGAGCAAGATGGACCCTTTTCAAGACTGATGTGGAGATACCGATCAACAATGGTTTCTCGAGTCATTTCCCTGTCCAGTCTGGCAGCAAGCGAATTTTTGTCGGAGTGATATTCTCTGTGTGTCTTTGTTTCTTTTTATTCTGTCTGTCTGTCTGTTTCTCTTCTGTCGTTTTTTCTTCTTCTTTCTCTTCTTTCTCCTTTTCCTTCAGTTTGTCTGTCTTTCTCGCTGACTCCGTCTCCATCTCTTTCTCTGGCTCTGTCTTAGTATCATCTTTTCTTCTGCTTCTTCTTCGTCTTCCTCTTCTTCTTCTTCTTCTTCGTCTTTTATATTTTTATTCTGTTAACACGTCAGCTGATATCCCGAGTTATCGTCCACGACGCTGTAGATCAGAAAGTTTCGTTGCTTAGTATAGATGGAAATGATTCTTGTACTGATCTGCAGTAGTTATAAAACAGGGCAGGCACTCATAGTCTGACCAGCGCATTGGGTTTAAAGCGAAGATCAGCCATCTACGTTTTCTTTTTTTCACACACACACACACACACACACACACACACACACACGCACGCACGCACGCACGCACGCACGCACACTCATTCACTCACACACACACACACACACACACAAGATGTGGTGTGGCGTACATGGATCAGTCCACACGCTTTGACACCTCATTGAAATTGAAACTGAAACCTTCTCTCTCTCTCTCTCTCTCTCTCTCTCTCTCTCTCTCATCTTGCTTCAAGATTTAGTTAATATTTATACCTATAATGCAAAACTACTGCCAACCGGACACGCCCCCCTCCTCAATCTCTCTCTCTCTCTCTCTCTCTCTCTCTCACTCACTCACTCACACACGCACACACACACACACTCTCTCTCTCTCTCTCTCTCTCTCTCTCTCTCTCTCTCTCTCTCTCTCACTCACTCACTCACTCACTCACACTCCTCCGAGGTCTAGCTGCAAAAAGGAGAGGGTGCGAACGAAGAGAAATAACCTGGGCATTGGCCATAGAATCTGGAATCTTTCGGACGTGCATAAATAGATAAAATAAATAGATGAATAAATGTTTAGTATATAACTACATAAATATTTTAGTATATAGAAACACGAATGAATAAATACATTAATTAATGAAGACGGCTATACGACAAATGATGTCGTGTGACCCCTTTGTCAGGACGGATTGGTAGGAACCCGAAAGGTTCCAAAGGTCGAAGCTCACGTGAGATTTTCCTGATAAGTGGTGCCGTCGATGGGACTTCTATAATAGTACTTACGCTGTGGATTGGAAATCAATGCTCATATCATTATTCTCTGGGGAATGGTGCGCGCACGTATGTGTGTTCGTGCGTGCGTGTATATGTGAGTGTGTGTGTGTGAGTTTGTGTGCATGTGTTAGTGTGCGTGCATGCGTGTGTGCGCGTCTGAGTGTGAGCGCATGAGTGTGTGATCGCACGAGACATCAGAAGTGTGTATTTACATACCTTTCATTCAAAGACACAAGAGAAGAAAGAGAAAAAAAACAGAAAAATTCCCTCAAAGGCCAGCTCTGGGCCGCCCGGCGGCAATAATCATTGTTATATCCAGCCATAAACACTCGTTCCTCCCTTTCTCTCTTTCCAGTCTGTCCCATCTTCCTCTCGTTCCTTCTGTCGTTCTGTGTTGTCCTTCATTTCTGCCATCAACATACAGTCCGTCCACCCCTTTGCCCAAGTCTGTGTGTCTGCGGGTCTGGATCTGCGCCAACGGTGGTGGGTAGGAGGGGTGAAGGAGGGGGAGCTAGGCGGGGAGGGTGGGGCGGGGGCTAAAAGAGAGGGTGTGGGTGTGGTGGGTCTTGGGGAGAGGGAGGGAGAGGGGTTAGAGGGGTGAGGAAGGATTTGCCACGATTGATCTTCAGCTTCTCTCCTTCGCTCTTTTCTTGCTTCAGGCACCTGACTTTAGCGCGGCTCGACTTGAACCACCTTGCACTTTACTTTTGTGTGTGTTGTGTGTGTGAGTCCCGCCCGGCTGTGGTTGGGAAAGGGAGAGGTGGGAAAGTGAAGAAGAAAAAAAAAAGTTTTGGTTTTCGAACGGGCCTGTGTGGGATTTGAACTTTCGCTTTGAATCGTTCGTGATTTTGTTTTTGTTTCGTTCTTTTTATTGTTTTGTTTTTTGTTTTTTTCTTATTCTTTTTTTTTCTTGCACATGGATAATTCTGTGTGTGTGTGTGTGTGTGTGTGTGTGTGTGTGTGTGTGTGTGTGTGTGTTCGGAACGTCAGCGGGAAACACAAGACAGAGTCACTGTTGATAGACACAGAGTGTGAGAGAGTTAGCAGAAAGTGTGTGTGACTGACAGTTCCTGCAGATAAGGACTCCACACTCGTTCACTGTCATCACTGGGATTTCGGTCTTCGGCCCGTGAACTCCGCACCGAGTTTTATAAAACAGGATATCTCATCTGTATCAGGTCTGTTCTTCTCTCTCTCTCTCTCTCTCTCTCTCTCTCTCTCTCTCTCTCTCCCCCCCCTCCATCTCAGTGTTTATTATGCTTTGAAAAAGAGAGGAGAGAAAACTACATGATGTATACATTTTAGAAACTACATGATATTTACATTTTGTTTTCTTTTGAACGTGTTATTTTGGGAATGTTACAAACTAAAATCTTTGCCTACTTTCTTGGTTTCGAATTTCAGTGTCCATGATGTTGGTCATTTTCACCCCGGTATTTGATAACGGTATTTTCGGAATTTTGTGTGTATTAAATTTGTGTTCCTCCTTTGCAGTTAATTAGGCTCGTGGTCTTGCAGTAGACTATTCCCGAGTTGTTCTCCTCTCTCTCTCTCCCTCCCTCTCTCCCTCTCTCATCCTCTCTCTCTCTCTCACCCCTCTCTCTCACACCCCGTCCTCTCTCTCACCACCCCTCTCTCACCCCCTCTCTCTCTAACCACCCTCTCTCTCACCCCTCTCTCTCTCACCCCTCCTCTCTCTCTCACACCCTCTCTCTCTCTCACCCCTCCTCTATCACCCCCTTCTCTCTCTCACCCCCCCCTCTCTCTCTCCTCTCTCTCACATCTCTCACCTCTCTCTCTCACCCCTCCTCTCTCTCTCACCCCCTCTCTCTCTCTCACCCCCTCTCCCCTCTCTCTCTCACCCCCCCTCTCTCTCTCACCCCCTCCTCTCTCTCTCACACCCTCTCTCTCACCCCTCCTCTATCACCCCCTTCTCTCTCTCACCCCTCTCTCTCTCTCACCCCCTCCTCTCTCTCTCACACCCTCTCTCTCTCTCACCCCTCCTCTATCACCCCCTTCTCTCTCTCACCCCTCTCTCTCTCTCACCCCCATCCTCTCTCTCTCACACCCTCTCTCTCTCTCACCCCTCCTCTATCACCCCCTTCTCTCTCTCACCTCTCTCTCTCTCACCCCCTCCTCCCTCTCTCACACCCTCTCTCTCTCTCACCCCTCCTCTATCACCCCCTTCTCTCTCTCACCCCTCTCTCTCTCTCTCACCCCCTCCTCTCTCACACCCTCTCTCTCTCCCACCCCCTCTCTCTCTCTCTGTAAGGTTGTCAGGCGTTGATCGCCTGTGTGACTGTTCCTGGAGGGGAGCGCTCTGTTTGAAGTACTGGGTCTGTGTTGATCAGCATTGATTTCCTATCTTGATTGGTTATCGATTTGTGAACCTCGTGTCGAATGGGGAGATTGTGTCTTCAATGCTGTGCTTTGGTGTGTGTGTGTGTGTGTGTGACAGGATCGTGTTATGTCGTTTGCCGTTCTGGTTTCCACTGGGCAGAAAATGGAAAGACAGGAAATTGTATACCAACGTGACCGGTTTGCTAACGTACGTGTTGGGTCTGTTTTAGCGTGTGTATAAGCGGATTGTTGGAAGTTGTGTGTGTGTGTGTGTTGCTGTGTGTGTGTGTGTGTGTGTGTGTGTGTGAGGCCTTGTTTATGCGCGCGTATTATGCTTATTACTCATTTTATTTTCTTCTTTTTTTTCTTTTTTTTAACTTCTTTTTATTCATGATTTACGTTACATTTTCATTCATACATTCATACATATATAGGGAAAAAAGAGGAAAAATCAAAACCTACACACACATTCATATACACATATACGCACAAATATTAAAGAAAACACGCAAATTGTACCGTAGCACACTTTTTTTTTCTCTTCTTATCTTTTTAATTGAAATGCATTAATTGATCGGATCTAACAACAAAATCGACACATTCAAGGCTACACCGAGAGAACTGAATTGGGAGTACAGGGAAAGTTAAACAGACAGACAAACAAACAAAAAATGTGTGTCCTTAAGTTGTAGCTTACTGTTTTCCATGATTTGTTCTGAAGAGACATTGTTTCTGTGACGGACTAATGGGGTGTCTGTTACATTTCGATAGTTGGCTAACACACTCCGCGCCTTTCTCTGTGTGTCTGCCTCTCTTCTTGCTTCTATATGTTGTGTGTGTGTGTGTGTGCGCGCGCGTGTTTGTGTGCGTGTCTGTCTGTCTGTCTGTCTCCTCTCAGAGCTGATGACATGAAAAGTGTCAGTCTCCCTCTCCCGTTCTCCCTTCCTCCGTCGTTATGTCTCACAATGTCGTTGTCTCTCCACCTTGCTATGTAAGGTCTCTGACATGTTCAAGAAATGACTGCACAGGTTTCACACACACACACACATGTATGTTTACTAAGTGTTAAAGCAATGAGAGCAACAGTGTGCCAAGAGAGACGGACAGACATCAAAATGTACATCGTGTCTCACGTGCTGTGATCGCCGCACACCAGTGAATTGCAAAGAGTGTCTGAACAGTCACCAGTGGACGTGGAATGCAGTGGTTAGAAATGTAAATCACGTGGAATTAGCTGGAGAGTTGATGTCAGAGTTGGAAACTGAGAGTAAGAAATAAATGACAGTGAAAAGAGGGTTAGGGGTGGGGCAGGTTGAGAATTCCCAGGAGAGACGGAGATATAGAATGAAGATAATACTGGGACAGAGAGGGAGAGACTGAAACGTTGGCGACTTCATCATTGAGGCCCATGGAATAGACCAGAGAGAGAGTTGGGGTGGAAGTTAGAGAAGATATTGATGTTTAATGTTGGCGAAGACACGTTGGCACTGGACAGATAAGAATGGGTTGGGGTTTGATTGCTTTGGGAGTCACGGAGAGAGGGGGAGATAAAAAGGTGGCTCTGCACTGTGGCGACGTGCTCTGTCCGGGGAGAGCAGCCCGAATTTCACACAGAGACATTCTGTTGTGACAACAACAAAAAATAGTAATACACGATAGTACAATAGGTTGACGAGACAGACAGGCAGGCAGGCAGACAGGGAGGAGGAATGGGGCTGAATGTAACTGTGACGTATGGGAAGTTATGTTGTGTTTGTTGTTGGTGGTTTGGTGGTGGTAGTGGTGTGTGTGTGTGTAGGACAGACACTGTAGGAGCCGACACACGCACGCATGCTTGCACACACACATTCACACACACACACACACACACACACACACACACACACACATATATATACACACAGAAATATATATACACATGCACGCGCGTACTTCACACACACTTACATGCGCGCACATTCAAACACACACACACACACACACACACACACAGAGTTCGCATCCACCCACACACCAACAACCCAGCACGCACGCACACACACACGCGCGCGCGCGCATATAGACGGACAGACACAGGTGTGTAAACGTTGGTGGGGAGGGGAAGGAAGGACCGTACAATAATTCGGGGCTACCACTTTGGCCGTTATGTTGGCACGAGCCAAACGACGGCCCCCTCACCTCTCCTCTCCTCTCCTCTCTCTCTTCTGTCCTTTCATGACAAGTGTTCATAAGTTTGCCGACAGGGGGGCACAGGAGTTTTTTTTCCCCCCCAATTCAGTGTCTGCTGAACTGCCTGGCAACAAGCTGGCGCTTTTTTCTCCACTTCTTGGCACTGCTCCAGGATTTTTGCCTAGATATTTTATGTGTGTGTGGATGAAAATAATATGGTTAAATGGTTGTGTGTGTGAGAGAGAGAGAGAGAGAGAGAAGCGATATTCACGATTTTTCCCCTCAAGACGGAGTGAGTAGTGTTCACAAAGACATTCACTCCGTCAGTCACACAAAGGAGTGGAGGGGAAGGGAAGTTGATGTTGCCGAGGGAGAATCAAAATCAGCACAATCGACATCACCACTATCAGGCAACGTGTTTGTACGTTATTTGTGTAATATTCGCACTTTGAAATTCAATGAACTTAACAATAACATGTTTCTACTGGGGAAAACGCTAGATTTCTTAATCAAGAGGAAGAAAAATGGTGTGTGTATAACGATGAATGAGTGATAGAAATAGAAGGGGAGGATTTGCACTTATGGGCCGTTGCATTTTGTTTCGTATTTCGCAGGTTGGCGCAGTATTTTGTTCGGTTCAGCTGGTATCATTCGTAAACACCAGCCATTCGTTGGACTGTGTGTGCATGAGTGTCCGTGTATGTGTGTGAGAGAGGGAGAGAGATAACAAAGGGATAACGTGCCCACTTGTCTGAGCAGTTATTTTACCTCCCACTACCACTCAAAAAACAAAACAAAACAAAAAAGACACAAAAAACCTCACTGTACCCACCTCATCCTACTGTGTGTGTGTGTGTGTTTTCGCACGCGTGGACATTTCTATGCGCACCGAAGTGTGCCTTGAAAATACAGGAACAGTCCATAATCTGCGGCAGCAAAGTCGTGTTGAGTTAACCGCGGGTGACTGGCAGTCTTTGAAGTGACCAGAGTAGATAGGGTACACAGGAGGAAATGGATCGATTGTGCTTTTGACATGCCACTGGCTTAACCTAGATGTGTGTGTGTGTCAGTGAGCGTGCGTGTGTGTGTGTGTGTGGTGTTTGCACGTTTAGTAGTTGTGCTGAAGAATGATGGGGTGCAGTTTGTGTTGATAGAAGTCCTGCAGAGTTTGTGCCGAGAGTCACAGCTCAAAGACACGTGTAAGTTCGTCTGTATTTTAGGTACATAAGGGTTTGCACGCGTGTACAGAGGGAGAGAGAGCTAGAGAGAGAAAGAACAAACAAGTACCTTTCTGTTTGACAAAATCTCGCTTCGCTTATGATGGTGAGCTCCAGTTTTTCCCTTTTTGTTGTTGAACAGAAATTACGCCTTTTTTTCGCTTTTTTCGTTTTTTTCCCGTCATAAACAACACTTGCTGCCCAATCCCGTTCTTCCACGCCATAAAGCAGCATGTGTTGTGGAGAGTTCGGTGGGGCAGAACGTAACGTCGACTTGGTGAAGAAGCCGTTTCACTCATCATTCTATATAAATCTATATAACTCCTTCATTGGACAGGTACTGGTGGCTGGCGTGTGGTCAGTTTTCACAGACAGATATCGGATGACAGTGGAGCGAGGTGGGAGGAGGGGGGGTGGGTGAAAGAGTGCAGTGAACTTACGTATTTCTTGTGTTGGCCTACAGAGGGAGTTGGGGTTGGTAAGGCAGAAACAGTACATAGGACGGCACTCTCCACAATTTTTCCCCCTCAGGACAGGAAGAGAGTAGTGTTACAACAAGACGTGGACATTGGACGTTCACTCCGCTAGTCACTCAGAGGAGTGGAGGGGAAGAAATGTGGATGTAGCTCATAGAACATTAGACCATACACAGGCACACAGGACATATCACACTCAAACTCGCACACACACACACACTCTGTGTGTGTGTGTGTGTGTGTGTGTGTCTTACTCTGTCCTTTCTCTCTTTTCTACCCTTTGTTTGCTTTACATATAATTATTGGCGCTGTTCTTTATAATGGACGCTAACACGGAAGCCCCCCCTCCCCACCCCTGTTGTCACGGCCAGTAAGGCCTAAACAATAAACCATTCAGACTTCAGACTTCTCTCTCTCTCTCCCTCTCTCTCTCAAACACACACATTTACACATACACATATTTAGCGCATACGCATGTACATACTCACACATTTGCACACTTGCACGCATGTACGCATTCGAAGGGGGAAAAGAAAAAGAAAACCAGTTGTTGAAAGGTTCAGGTGGAGTGCCAGGCTTACTCAACAGATTTAGAGATATTGGGAGAGGGTTTGTTTTGGGTTTTGTTGTTGTTGTTGTTGTTTTGTTTTGTTTTTAGGGTGTGTGTGTGTTTTTTGTTTTTTTTGGTTTTTTGTTTGTTTTTTTATGTTTGATGTGTCTAACCACATTCTTTACATGCTCAATGTTTGTCTGTGTTTCTGTCTTGTGTCAGTGTGCTTACCTCTGCCTCACTCCATCACACCCATACTACTCCTCTGCCTCTCCCTCACTCCCCCCACCCCTATAACACCCCTCCAACCCTCCTCCACCACTACCACCCCCGGCCATCCCACCCCCTAGGGCACTTCAGTTCCAGTCACCATTTTACCACGAACCCTGCAAAGCAGTAGATTGAAAAGCACGGATATGGGAGTAGCCTATGTCGTGTGCGCAATACAAAGAATATGATCGGGCTGTTTAGTAGTGACAGCGCTATTTCGGGAACACACACACACGGACACCACACACACACACACACACACACACACACAGAGTAAATCTTTTCTTATTCCAGCCACCGTTTCTGACTAGTAGTACTGAGCGAGCAATAAAAAATGTAAAGCACGATCATTATCGCGGTGTACGAGTTGGGGTGTGCAAAGCGAATTATATATGATCACGCTGTTAAGCATGCTCGTAAACAGTAGAATGCCGCGGCCTTTGCAGGGAAGTTACTCTCAGCACCAAGGGGGAAAAAGGGATTGGGTGGAAGATGAGTCCAAAACTACAACAGACAGGTGTATTTAGTAAGCATGGACCATGTGCAGCCAACAACGTAAAAACAAAAAGAACGTTTTCAAATGGTTTTTGTTTGTTCTGACTTTTGAATTTATAGGCGCACGACCGTTGAATCGCGAGCACTCTCGTGCGCGTGCACACCGTACACACACACACACACACACACACACACACACACCGATGGGGAGCTGCAATAAATTGGGAATACTGCTTTAATCAGGGTGCTGGCTATTTTCTCGCACGCATGTGTACTTTCTTCTGAGTGCGTGCGTGAACTGTGAGTGAAACTCTATTGGCACATTCTCTGGCATACTGGGGTGGCTATGAGTGATTGTCAGCCCCTGAAGTGCGGGGGGACTAGACCAGAGTGGCCAAACAATGATACTGTTACCGCCACGGTCGGAGGAAACGGATCGATACATACGTAACGCTGGCTTTGTCCATGGCCGCTGTATCGTTGATCTGGGGGCACGGGGTTGTGTGTGAGTGTGTGTGTGTGTGAAACTCGTGTACTTATGTAACTACTGGCCGGCTCAGAAAAACCGATATTTGTATTTTTACTGCAGAAGTAATATAGTTCAGGTTTCAAGGGTCTGAGCTGTTTAAGATCGTTCACGGACATTTATTTACTTATTTATTCATATAAAAGCGTACACGCATGTTTACACACACACACGCATGTTTACACACACACACACACACACACACACACACACACACACACACACACACACACACACACACACACACACACACACACACTGGGTGTAAAAGTGTAGGCAGGTATTACGCAGAGGGCTGAAGCAGTTGATTTTTACTTTCCATCAGGCCGCGGAAAAGCGCTTCACCGGATTTTTTGTTGTTTGTTGTTTTCTTGGGATGGGGAAGGAGGGAGGGAGTGAAATAAGTGGGGGCGGGGGAATGGGGGAGGCCAGTTCTCAGTGATCCTTCAGTCCTCATTCTATCCTTTATCTATCGCACTGTGAAAATTCAATTTGGTTCCGACGCTCAAATGGTCAAACGAATTTTATGCTTGCCCCCCGAAACAGGGCCACCAAGTCCGTTTAAAAAGCTGCCCGTCACCACAAGCAGACTTAAAGTAGTCGCACAGGAAATAGGTGTCTAGAAGGAATATTTTATGGGTAACTTGTAATGTAACATGTTTGGGAACAGACCTGTTGTGGAGAAACACGTAGTCTGCTCTGAATGTATGTGTGGGCATTTACGTGTGTGTGTGTGTGTGTAAACAAAATAAGGGGGTGGGTGGGGGTCATATAAAGCAGGTATGTTTTCATACAGTGTTCAAAATGGAGACATTTAAATTTTGTTTGCTGCATTACGTGATTTGAATCTTGTTGGCTGCATTATATGATTTACATCTCACAGGCGGCATTACATGATTTGAATCTTGTTGGCTGAATTACATGATTTAAATCTTGCAGGTTGCATTCATGCCAACCACTATCTTCTCACCGAACAACAAACGGGTGTTAAGGCACACGTGCACCATGGAAAGTTGAAAAATGGATGTTTCGGCTCATAATCGACAGTTATTTAGTGGTTTATAAACGATAGCTGTGATGTTTTCGTTGTAAAGAATGGAAATATGCGTGCAAGAAAGTACTTCTGTTTTGTGTTTGCCGTAAACTGACCATCATTTCATACTACACTCAACCCCATGAAGAAAACTGTGTAAGATCCCCAAGTGGTCCTGAACTTTTAGGGAACCATGTAATTTGTCACTGCTCCACAGTATTTGTTTTAATTACGTTGTTGTTGTTGTTAATTTCCCCCCACCCCCTCCCCGTGCGCAAATAGGTATTGTGGATAGCAGCATAGGCATCGTCAAAGAGGGTGAAGTGTTTGGGGGTGACTTGTGCCTTCCAACGACTGTCTTACTAGCGGTCCTTCCCGTCGATTGCCGCAATAAATCAGCCGCTGGGTCGGTACAACGAGTCCAGAACGCGTTTCACTCTTCCGTCTTGCCTGTATTAGTTCTTCACTTGACTGTTGCTGACGTTGGCTAAGTTTCCGACGTCACAACAGATCGGGTGAGAGAGTGCACTGGTTGGTTGGTTGGTTCCGTACCGAGAGGGCGGATATGACTGAAAGGGAAAAGTCAAAAGACACACTCTGACACACACGCACGCACGAACGCATTCACACACAAGTACATGCACGCACGCACGCACACACACGCGCGCGCGCGCGCGCATTCATTCGTTCTCTTTCCCATCCGCACGAAACGAAATTCTTTTATCCTCCACTCTCAAACTGAAACTCTTCCCCTTCTCTTCCCGAAACTGAAACTCTTCCTCCCCTCCCCCCCCTCCCCTCTGAAACCGAAACTCGTCCCACCACCCCTCTCAAACTGAACCCCCCCCCTCCCCTCTGAAACCGGAACTCGTCCCCCCCACACCCCCCACCCCTCTCAAACTGAAACTCTGCCCCCCTCCCCTCTGAAACCGAAACTCTTTAACCCCACCCATCACAAACTGAAACTCTCCCTCCCCTCCCCCTCTCAAACAAACTCCCCCTCACCCCTCCTCGGAAACTGGAAGTCTTTCTTTCCACCCTCTTTCCGAAACTGAAACTCTTTCACCATTCCCCCCGAAACTGAAACTCATCCCCCCTCTTCCCGAAAGTGAAACCCCCCTCCCCTCTCAAACTGAAACTCGACCCTGCCCCAGAAACTGAAAAAATCTTTCCCTTTCCCCTCTCAAACCGAAACTTTAGCCCGTCCCCCCTCCTTCTCAAGCCGAAACTCTTATCCCCTCCTCTCTCCCCGAAACTGAAAGTCTTTCGCCCCTCCCATCACAAACTGAAACTCATCCCCACCCATCCTCTTTCCCCGACAGGACCTGCTGTCCCAGTTCGAGGAGTTCAAGCAGCAGCTGGACCGGCTGCGCGGCAAGGGGGCGGACATCATCCGCCACAGCACGGACCAGGCGGAGAAGCAGAGCGTGCAGCAGACCCTGGCCTCCGTCAACCGCCGCTGGCTGTCCCTGCAGGCCCACACGGCGGACCGCACCCAGGAGCTGTCGGAGGCGGCAGACCTTGAGCACGCTGTGGAGGACGTGGCCGGAGGGGTTGACGACTGGCTGAGCAGGGCTGAAGGGGTGGTGGAGGTGGAGCTGGACTCCTGCTGCTGCTGGACCGACCTGGACAGCGTCCGCGAGCAGCTGAAGGTTCATCAGGTGAGGGGGGTTGGGGATGTGTGTTGTTGTCTTTCTTTTTTTTTCTTTTTTTTTTTACTTTATTTTGTTTTATTTTATTTCATGAATGAATGGTCATTCGGTTGAGACGATAAACCGAAGTCCCGTGTGCAGCTCGCACTTGGCACACTGAAAAAGAACCCATGGCAACGAGAATGTTGTCCTCTGGCAAAATTCTGTAGAAGAAATCCACTGATAGGTACACAAATATATAAGCATGCACTCAAGGCCTGATGAAGCGCGTTGGGTTATGCTGCTGGTCAGGCATCTGCCAAGCAGATGTGGTGTAGCGTGTATGGATTTGTCCGAACGCAGTGACACCTCCTTGAGAGACTTTATTTTATTTTATTTTCCCTCAGGGCCTGACTAGCGCGTTGGATGATGCTGTTGGTCAGGCTTCTGCTCAGCAGATGTGGTGTAGCGGTATATGGATTTGTACGAACTCAGAAATGTCTCCTTGAGAAACTGAACTGAACTTTGAACTGGGTTGGGGGTGGGGGGGTGTGATGGTGGTGGTGGTGGGAGGGGGCGTTGTTGGAAGGGGCAGGTTTGGAGGGAAGGGGGTGGGTGGGGAGGGAGGGAGGTGGTGTAGAGGTCAAGGGTTGCTGGTAATGGGTAGTAGTTTCAGTTTTTGTCAGTTTCTGTTTCTCAAGGAGGCGTCACAACGTTCGGATAAATCCAAACACGCTACACCACCTCTGCTATGCAGACGCCTGACCAGCATCTTATCCCAGCGCGCACTGTCAGGCCATAAATGTGTGCCTATCAGAATGGATTTCCTCTGCGGGATTTTGCCAGAGGACAACACTTTGCTTGCCGTGGTTTCTTTTATCAGTGTGCTAAGTGCGTGCTGCACACGGGACCTTGGTTCATCGTCTCATCCGAATGACTTGACGTTCAGTTTGATTTTTCACTCAAACTTGGGAGAAAGGTCGGGAATCGAACCCAGACCCTGACGGACGCTGTATGAGCAGATAAACATCTTAACCATACTGGGAGGGGGAAGGGTAGAGGAGATGAAGAGGAGGGTTTGGGTGGGATTTGGGTGAGGTGGAGGCCGTGTGTGTGTGTGTGTGTGTAGACGCGTCGCGTTTGAGTGTGTGCGCTTTTTTGTGTGTGTTCGCGCGTTTTTGTGCGTGCGCGTGTGTGTATGCGTGCGCACGCATGCACGTTTTTGTAGAGGGAAGTGAGATGATAGTGGTGAGAGGGAAAGCTGGGAGGATCTCTCGTTTATCAGTTTGAGTACTTACGATCCTTTCAAACGGGTTGTGACGCGAACTTGTGCGTGCGTGCGTGTGTGTGTGTGTTAGTGCGTGCGTGTGTTTGTGTTGCTGGCACTCGGTTGTGTTTGTGTGTATGTGTGAGTGAGCGCAAGTGAGTTGTGCTCTCGCTTCTCTCTCAACCCCGCTCTGTCGCTCGCTCTCACTCTCTCTCTCTCTCTCTCTCTCTCCCACCCCTCTTCCTCTCCCGTACACACATACGCACACACGGACGCGTGCAAAAACAGACGGACAGAAACACCGCAAAAGTTTCAGGCCTGGAAACGTCACATTTTTTCCCCCGCTACCCAGATCAGCAAACCCAAACCGACAATTACTTCCAGCACATTAGCATGGTCATTGTCATGTGTGTGTGCGTGCGAGTGTGTGTTTGCGTGTGTGCGTGCGAGTGTGTGTCTGCGTGTGTGCGTGCGAGTGAGTGTGTGTGTGTGTGTGTCTGTCTGTCCAAGTCAGACCTTCTTCCCCCCCCTCCTTCCCCCCCTCCACCCATACCTGGTGGCGGCAGCGGCCAGGTTTTAAAAGATTAATGGCGCTTCTGGCCTTTATCTCTGACACCTGGTTTTTATTATGGAAGCCTTCCTTTTTGGTTTGTGTGTTAGTTCCTCTCTCCCTCGTTCGATGTCTTTCTCCTGAACTCCTTTCTCTCTCTCTCTTTCTCTCACTCTCTCTCTCTCTGGAAGAATGGGCCATGCTTAAAATCTTAATCCTTGAATAAAAAAACGTTTTTTGAGTTCTATCTCTGTCTGTCTGTCTCTCTCTGCCTGTCTGTCATTCTGTTTGTCTGTCTCTCTCTCTGTGTCTGTCTGTCTCTCTCTCTGCCCTCCTGCCTCATTGCCCTCTCTCTTTTTCCTCTCCCACTCCCTTCCTCGATCTCTTCTTCCATAACAATACTATTTTCTCACTCCCCCTTTTTTGTCTTTTATTTTCGCATTTTTTGTGATGTAGCTTATACGTAGACCAGTCTTTGACACTTCCTTGACACTGAAACTGAAATCTTTCCAATTTCTCATTACTTACTAATATCCATCATAGGGCCCTTTCCCCCCAATACAATGTTGTTCTTCCTTTGCTAAAACGAAGATGAGCATGGTCTTCACACTGGGTAGGTTCGAAGATGACTCAAAAGTCCAGTCCAGACTCTAAAGTGTCGGTGGCAGCACGGACAGGGGTGTAGCTGGTGCTGTTCCAGGTTTAGATGGGTTAAGTGCCTTCTCCTTGTGTTGCTGGCGTCTCAGAGTCTCAGTTTCAGTTTCTCGAGGAGGCATCACTGCGTTCGGACAAATCCATATAAGCTACACCACATCAGATGGGCAGATGCCTGACCAGCAGTCTAACCCAACGCGTTTAAGCCTTGAGTGCATGCATATATATTTGTGTACCAATCTGAGTGGATTTCTTCTCCAGAATGTTTCCAGAGTACAACCCCCTCGTTGCCATGGGTTCTTCTTTTTCAGTGCGCCAAGTTTGTGCTGCACACAGGACCTCGATTTATCAACTCATCCTAATGATTAGACGCTCAGTTCAATTTTTCAGTGAAACTTAAGAGAAAGGACGACATCGGGATTGAAACCCAGACCCTCACGGACTCTGTATTGGCAGACTGTCTTAACACATCTCAGAATACAACACAATACTACCACCCCCATCCCCACAACCCCCAAAAGCAGGGGGCTAAGTACGTGTGTCCTGAGTACGTTAAATCAGGACAGGCACTACCGATCACCACTGAAGTGATTCAGCAGCAGTGCAGGGTCTCCTCTGGTGTGTGGCCTCCTGGCAACCTAACATTGATAGTTACCTGTGGACTGCTGGGACTGTGACAGACGAACCTGGGTGTGGCTGTGTATGGGGGACTTGGAATGAGCGGCGTGGGAGTCATGCCACTGAAACAGTGCAGACGATGGTGCAGCAAAAAATAAATAAAATAATAAATAAAATGAAATAACACTGTGTTGCAGCAACTGTGCCAAGAGCTGGAGCAGAATGAGGACAAGCTGGTGGCCCTGAACGCCATGGTCAAGCAGCTGGACCAGGTGTGTGACACAACGGAGAAGACTTCGGCCCTGGCTGCCCTGCGACAGCGCCTGGGCCAAGTGGGGGCACGGGGGCGGGCGCGGCTGGGTCAGCTGCAGGAGGCAGGTGGCAGGATGGAGGAGTACCAGCAGCGGTTGCAGGAGCTGCGGCAGTGGATGGAGGACACCCAGGCCCGCATCTCCATGAGGGACACTACGCGGGACCTCAAGGAACAGCTGGCCGTGCAGGAGGTGGGTTTGGTGCGGCTGTGTGTTGTGGGTGGATGGGTGTGTTGTATGTGAGGATGGGGAGATGTGTTGTGGGTGGGTAGGTAGGTATGTGGGTGGGTGGGTAAGTAGGTAGACTGGTGGGTGTGAGGGACACCACGCGCGACCTCAAGGAGCAGCCAGCCATGCTGGAGGTGGGTGGCTGTGGCTGTGCTGTGGGTGGGTGGGTGTGTGCATTGTATGTAGGGGTGGGAAGGTGTGTTGTGAGTGTGCGGGTAGGTAGGTAGACTGGTGGGTATGAGGGACACCACGCGAGACCTCAAGGAGCAGTTTGCCATGCTGGAGGCGAGCTGTTTGATTGACTGTTGGTTGTGGTGGTGGTAGTGTTTTGTGTGTGGGTGGAAAGGTGGGAGGAGGGAAGTGGGTGGATGTGTGGTGGGTATGTGAGAGACACCACGCACAACCAACAGGAGCAGTTTGCCATGTGGGAGGTGAGTTGTTTGGTGGTTTGTGGTGGAGCATGGATTTGGGTGTGGATGTGTTTGGGTTGGTGGGTGGGTTGGTTGGGGCAGGTGTAGTGTGGGTGAGTTGGTGTATGTGGTTGCATGAGTGTGTGTGTGTGTGGGGGTGGGGGGTGGATATGTGTGTGTGTGTTATGTCTGTGATGTATTGATTATTCGTTTGTTGGCGCATTCACTTCTTGCTATCATTTCTGTTCATGACTCTTAAACATGTTTGTGTGAAATTCGACAGAGAGTCGCGCAAATTCTGTCAAACTACAGTTCAGAGGTACTACTCAAGTTTTCCCAAACTGGAAATAACATGAATGATGGATTCACTTCATAACATACTGAAACCCACAGGTGTCTTGGTTTTTGAACACTTTTGTGCTTAAAAATCACTTTTAAGTTGTTTGAAGTTGGCTTCTTTTTTTTTTGTAGATTATTTGGTTATTTTTCGTTATTTGTGTTCATCAGTTATTTTGTTTGTTTTGATTTAGAATAGCGGTGACATAGAGAGATTGCTTTATTCTATTACAATAACACTGATGTTTTATCAGTGTGAAAGTGAATGATGTGCTGTGATTTTTTTTTTTTTTTAACGATGTTTCTTTCAATTTTTTTACACCGCTCTTTCTGTCCCCACTTTAACTCTCTCCATACGAACGGCGAAAGAGACGACGTTAACAGCGTTTCACCCCCAATTACCACCATCAAAATATTGCAAGCGGAAGGCTCTTATAATGAAGAGGTGAATGTAGACAAAGAATACCACAATTCTGACGACGGAAGCTAAAGGTTGGGTCATTCAGACACCCACTGGACATCCGAGGGGTCTGTGTAGAGGAGAAGAGAGGAATGGCCGTACTGAGTGAGTTAAACTTTTCCTCTCACAAAATCGCAGCTTCCGAATGAGTGACACGAACTAACGGCAGATAACTGTTCTCACCCTTTCACATCTGTGGGTTGTCTCTCTTTATCAGCTGAGGCCAAGTGGGTTGTGAGCTCTACTGTTATGAACCTAACTGCGGGACAGGAGATTGTATGGTTCTCCTTTCTGTATTTCTGCTATGATGGAAATGTATAAACTTGTTTGATAGTATCTCCTTTTGTAAGTACTATCTAAACTTTTTTCAAGTGCCTAAAAATTCACACAACCTCTGTGTCTGTGTGTGTATGTGGAGGTTTATTCTGAATTCGGTAAAGTGTGTTCATTTGAGTGTGTATGTGAATGTGTCTCAGTGCATGTGTGTGTTACTGTTTTGTTTATTTGAGAGTGGGGGGGGGGGGATAATGTTTCAATGATGTTTCAATGCTGTATGTGCATTATGTATATTAGTAATAATAATAATAATAATGGTATTTATATAGCGCTGGATCTTGTGCAGAGACAAATCAAAGCGCTTTCGCACCAGTCATTCACACGCATGCATAACTCTAAAACTGGAGAAACTAAAGACAAGGAAGGGCAGGCAAGGGAGGCTATTTTGGGAAGAGGTGGGTTTTAAGGCCAGACTTGAAAGAGCTGAGTGTGGAGACTTGACGAAGCGAAAAAGGAAGTTCATTCCAATCGCAAGGTCCAGAAACAGAGAAAGAACGGCGGCCAATAGTCGAGTGTTTGAATCTGGGTATGCGTAAACAGAGTGGATCCGAGGCCGATCGTAGTGAGCGAGATGGAGTGTAGAGGTGAAGGCAGCCGCAGAGATAGGAAGGGGCAGTTTTGTGAATGCATCTATAACATAGAGTGCTGATCTTGTACTTTATTCGGTGTGAGACAGGGAGCCAGTGGAGATGTTGCAAAAGAGGAGTGATGTGCTCAGATCTTTTCTTTCTGAGGACGAGTCGGGCAGCAGAGTTTCGTCACTTCATGGAAGAGGATAATAAGCTGAAAGGCTTGTGAATGACCATGTAACCGTGCTTTGAGTGCTTTTGCATGCTTACTTGTGTTTGGCAAAGAAAAGAAACTGCGAAAGATGCAGGCTGTACGAGCGTTGTCAGATGGTAGAGCGCGGGTGGATGGGTGTGGCTGGGGAACTCAGGAGTTGGGGGGCGGGGGGAGTGGGGGGTTGCCACCAGGTGCACGTGCTTTCCGTGCCCATCGTTATGGAAATGGGGTCAGGGAAGCAATGAGGAAGGTGAGGTTGGTGTGGGGAGGGGATGGGGTGGAGCCAGATCAACTGCCGTTGCGTTCTGCTTGTGTGTGTGTGCGCGCGCGCTTGTTTCTTTTTTAAGCAAATGTAGTGTGGCGTATAATTATGGATCAGTCCGCACACATTGATGCCTCCTTGAAACTGTGTGTGTGTGTGTGTGTGTGCGCGCGCGCGCGCGTAGAAATGCGAATATCAACTAGAAATCAGTGTCCCATATCCCAATCCAGCCCTGCTGTGGAGACCATTCACGGTGTATTCTGCACAGGCATGCAGAAACGGGATCATCGGTTACCTTGGCTTCCGTTTTTCTACCTTTTTTTTCTCTCTCTCTCTCTTTGTAGTCAATACAAAATGGGACTAAAGGTTAATGCGTATGTCGGTATTACAGCGCAGATACCTTACACTGGGAGCCAGACACGCTGCGAACGATGCTGGGAAAGGCAGTGTTCACCGACTGACCTCATGCCATAGCAATAGTTCCATTTCATTTTTAGGATCTGATCCATGCTTCAACAATAATAAGCAAGTTCGAATCGCAAAGGAAAGGATCAGTCAACCCTGTTGCAAAATAACAAAAACAACAACAGCATGAAATAATGATAATTAGAAGAAGAAACGATCCTGGGATTTAAAAAAATCCTTTACGTCCAGATTCAAGATAAGACAAGATCGTGGGAACATGAAATTGTTGCATATTTCTTGAAACAAACACAGAGTATGAAACGCGTTTGTCACGAGCTTAAAATCAGTCACAGTGACCATACCAGCTGGCTGGTTGAGAGTTACATTTGGGGGGGGGGGGGCAATGCATTTATTAAGCAACATATCAGACATTTATTATGATTCCATCCTATAATCACCGTTATTTCTCCCTTGAGCTGTAGAACTTCAGCTGAAGTACGATTTCCCCACCATATATGTATCTTGCACATGATCAACACTGAGGAGTACCTTAACTCCAAGGAAACCGTCCTCTGACTGAGCGAGCAATCAACGGTTGGGGCCCTTCGAATTGAATTCCCCTCACATGTGATTCCCAGGAAATGTGCACATCGATAAAATATATCATCAGAACCGATTACATATCACAGCTTTAATCGGTGGAGAAATGTGGGCTTTCATAGATGACATGAGAGAGAGAGAAAGAGCAAAACATGTTGCACACATTTTCGTTTGGGTGCAACTCACGATCAGTGAAATCATCGCTGCTTGAAAATATGCAACAACAACAACAACAGCAACAGCAACAACAAAGCTGCATGGGTTTGCTTCACTGGGTTGGGAAAGACAGTGTGTGTGTGTGCGCGCTCGCGCCGTGTATGTGTGTGTGTGTCCACGAGGGTTTGAGTGCGTGCGTGTGTGTATGTGTGAGCGTGTATACGCCATATGTGTATGTTTGTGTGTCTACGAGTTTGTATGCGTGCGTGCACCAGTGTGTGTGCGTGCGTAAGTGTGTTTGTGTGCGTGTGGCTGCATCATTCATTATTTCCCAACTGGAACTTGTTTCACTGTGAGTTCGCTGGCGGCCAATTTCATCGATCCTTTCCACACATCGGACAGGGAAGAGAGGAGTTGGTTTGCTTACCTGGCATGATTGAAATGTCGGTACTGTTGGGAGGGAAAACTACAACTACTACAACTTTGGTGGCGAATAATCCTAGTGATGGAAAGCGCTTTCGATGATTTAAAAAAAAATGTTAAAAAATTTAAGCCAGTTAAGATGTTTATGCGTTTTACCGAGTGGTATGATACAACTAACAACGACTTCTTAAGGATGCTTCGATGTGTTCCAGTTGAACCGATGTGATGATGTGTGCATGTGCGAAATGTACTTGTTGCACTGTTATCAGGGAATGATGTTCTTTCCGCACGAGATGAGTTCAGCGTGTTGTACAGTTCCAGACAGTTGATACTCTTGTTTTTGTGCCAAATTTGAAGTGTATTATGTTTAAAAAAAAAACCAAAAAAACCCCCTTTTTTTTAAAGAAAAAAAAGAAGCAAGTAAACACTTAGTAAACAATATACATGGGGTTAGGGAGGTGTGCGGGGAAAGAGAGAGAAAGAAAAGACCGCATCTTTCACTCTTGATACCTTCTTCATTTTCACGTCTGACAACTTTATTTATGAAGACGCCTTGCAAAAAGCGCACATTTCTGAAGCAGTATGCGACGTGAAATAAATGCCTCCTTACCTTTCTGTATATCCATGCTTGCTTTTCTACCTTTTTTTTTTTTTTTATAACTGCAATGGTTCGTTGGATTTATCGGTTTTTAGAGCATGGGCAGTTGTCATCGATTTTTTTTAATGGACTGCGATTGATTTACAATTCAACAGACATGTTCACCGCAGTTTGTTATCGACGTTTCTGATGTTGTAGAAGCTCTCTTTCTATCTGGCTGCTCTTAATGTTTGCACTGTATCGTCTACTGGAGACAGATATATAGACACAGAGAGGGGAGAGAGAGAGAGAGCAGTTTTGCTCCTTTCTGAGAGAGAGAGCGAGCAGTTTTGCTCCTTTCTGATTTTTGCAGTAACAACAAAAAGTCGGTGTGGTTTAGAGGTGGGGTTAGGCTGTGGTAGCAAAAGTGTAGACACTTGAAAGGTAGCGTAGTGTGACTGGGATATTTCATAGACTTGCAGTTTGCTAACAGGAACAGTATGTTCCCGCCGCAGGAAAAAAAAAAAATCACAGTCCGCCAACGGTGGCAGCAAGTTCAGCAAGCACAACTAGAGGACATGACAGTGTTGATATCAATATGACTTCCACCTGTGATCCCGTACAGCGTTCTACAATGTAGATACGGACTATACCATAACACAACCTCCACGGCTTTAAAAAAAAAAAAAAAGTGAAATAAATAAAATGATATAAAACGTCCTCGAAACAGCAGGCAACCGGTGATAATCAGTCTCAACCCATAGACTGCTGCCAGCAGGCATGCTCGTTTGTGAAGGGCTGTCACCTCACTGAAATAAGACAGAGCGTACAGGTCGGGATGTCAGTTACCATTCTTTTGTTGGACTTCTTCCACTTGGGATCACATTACTTTTGTTTGGCAAAATTATTGACACCATTGAAAGGTTTACACAAAGAAGGAAATGCGGTTAAAATTAATGACACGCTGATCTCAGTTCACCAAGACTGAGTCATTGTGGGTTTATACCGTTGTCAACTTCATACACGGCACATCACTAAAAGACATTGAATTAATTCTTGAATTGGTAACCTCACCAAGACATGAACAACCGAACGAGAACTAGTTCATTCCAGGACGAACACTAAGGAACAGTAGAGTATAACGCAGTGCAAGACAGCACAACAGGTCTGTATTATTTAGCTCAAAAGATAACATAACGGTTTTGAAAGGACTTAGCTAGCTACCACGTTTTCGTTCTTTAGGTGCAAGAAAGTAGTTAGCCTGTGGTACTGGGCAACCAGTTACTGGTTGTACATGCTCTCTGCTTGGCTTTGGAGTCCATCGATCACACAGTACCTCATGGTGCGTGCGGAAGGAAAAAAACGAGAGTCTGTGCATCATGATAAACAGAACGAATGATTGGGTTTCACAGTCGGTGGTCGTGCAGCAGCAAGGCAGTTCTAATGGCACTAACTTGTCCGCTCCTGGGAGATGGCAGATAAGTGGTCTCGGGGTGGGGGTTAGGGGGCGGGGGAGGGATAGGGGGCTATGGATAGTGTGGGTCGACACTATGCCGTTATGAATGTTCCGACTGAAATGGTCAGCGTGAGACAGTGTCATGGAATTTTTGTGCTGGGATTCAGTGGAAGTGTGGGGTTTTCTTCTCTTTTTTTTTTTTTAAAGTTGTCCGCGAGAAGTGGGAAGAGAACACAAACCTAGTTTGTTTTTTGCGCTCATTCTTGTGATATGTGGGAAAGAACTCGACGTTTGATATCTCAGATCACTCACACACACACACACACACACACACACACACACACACACACACACACACACACACACACACACACACACACACACACCAAAAAAAAAAAAAGGGGGGGAGGGGGGGGGGGGGGAACTCCCCTTTATGATGATCATTCCACTGACAGACCAAGGTTTATCATCTTCACCATTATCACCTTCTTCTTCTTCTTCTTCTTCTTCTTCTTCTTCTCCTTCTCCTCCTCCTCCTCCTCCTCCTCCTCCTGCTTGTCCTACTTTGTCAAAGCCTTCCTGTGTGTGGCGATTGACGGGTAGTGTTCATTTCAAGGCACGAAGTACTGCAATACAACTATACCTTATTAGTGCAGTTGATGCACAAGTCAGCGTGTGTCTTGTGGGTTCAGGCACGTTTTGTTCAGCCCCCCGCCTCTCCCAGCTCCTCTCCCCTCCTCCCCTCCTGCCACCTCCATCCCCACCCCTACTCCTCCTCCCAAATTTGCCTCTCTCCCCCACTGTGTTGTGTGTGCGTGCGTGTGTGTGTGTTTGTGTGGTCTATTGTCATACAGGTTTGCGTGATGGTGACAATCAGTCAGATCAGTATGTGCCCCAGTCCTGAAGATTGACTTAAATTACACACACTGACCCTCCTTCCTGTTCTTTCCTTTTTATCCCCCCCACCCCCCTCTTTTTTTTCTTCTTTTTTTTAACTTCGAAAGAAAGATTGCAGTCTTCGCTCGTGGTTATTAGTATAAAAACGGCGCAAAATGTGTTTGTGTGTGTGCGTGTGTGTGTGTGTGTGTGAGAGAGAGAGAGAGAGAGAGAGAGAGAGAGAGATTTCTGTCTATCCTTCTTTTTCTTTTTTGTTCTTGGAAAACAAAAGATGATGGCTATATTACTGAAGACGCAACATTGTCAGTGGTTTTGGTCTTTTGATAGTGTTATCTGCCTTCACTCAAATTGGGCATTATCAGCAGAAGCTAACTTAATCCTTCTGTTATAGTTCACTTGCAGAAAAGTAAACAAAACACGCTAGAGTGGCAGTTTTGATAATTATGATCTTTCTGGGGTCGTTGGCGTATTTCTGTCTGCAACGAGAGAATGCTTCAGTAGGTTTTCAGTGTGGACGAAAAAGACAGCACAGTGGACTGGACTATTTTAACTTTGTTCAAGATCGTTATGTTGGTGGAAACAAACTTGCAAGACCACGACAGTTTGGGTGAAAGACGGGTAGGGGGAATAATTTTTAAAAATGAAAAGAAAAACACTAATTACGACTCTTTCTGGTGGTTATTTATTATTAAGAAAACAACAACACTAGATTACGACCGCTCCCGGCAGTTGTGTATAATTCAACCTGTGTATATCCTAAGGACAGAAGTTGCAAACATCAGTTTTTCAAAGCGTTCGATTGTTCGTCAGGTGTGAAAAGCTGGACCGTGTACACAACGTTCTACGGGCTGTTGGTGGGGGGTGGATGGAGGGGTTGGCCGGGGACTGGGGTGGGGAGCACTCGGGGAGGGAGGGGTGTTCCCTTACCGCATTGTTTTCCAGCGGGCTACATAACGGAACGGTTCCAGGCAGCGCTCTAGATCACGGGTGGTTGCTTCGAGGACAGCAGCTTAGTCAACAGTGTTTGATCCGCCTTCTGCCTTTCCGGCCCTCCTCCTCACTGCTGACACACTGATTGGGCCTTAGTGCTTCTCTGTCTCTGTTCCAAGTCACCGTGTGTGTGCCTGTATGTGTGTACAGCTTTGGGTTTATGTTCAGGACAGAGAGCAGAGATCTGACCAAAAAACCCGCATTCTGTTTTTCTTCTGCTTTTTGTCTCAGTGACATTTTATTTAGCAGTGCAGTGGGTTCTAACACGGTTAAAAAAAAGAAAAGAAAAAGGACAAACACCATGCAGTGGTTCGTCGTGTTGTTATGGGGTTGGTTCAGGCAGGTGTATGATGAATGAATGAAATGGATACTGAGATTGACAGTTCTGTGTTTTTGCAATACTCCAGGTACACTGTGTTTCCGAGACGCTCGTTTCGCGGGGATTACTTGCTTGGACACTTGCACACTGAACAGTTTCACCGGTTTGTCACACCCCAAGTGATGTTCTATTGATTTTATTGATGAAACGATTGTCGCCTTTCACTTTAACACGGGTTATTTGGAATATTTGCTGCGTCATAGCCTTCGAAAACGGGACATATGTGAATGTTGAAACGGTGTGTGTTTATTTCGTGTGTATTTTGGTGTTACCTCCACGGATTTTTTATTTTTTTTTATTTTTTTATTTTTTTTTTTTTTTATTATACAAGTCAGTGGTTGGTGGGCTGGAAATGAAGTGCTTTCACAGCTCATGACAAATTTCTATTCATTCCTTTATGCGTGAGTGTGTTGACTTCTTTTTCTTTAAACTTCACTGTCAGTGACGACGAATGTTTATGCATTTGACAGTGTTTGTGATATGACATGACATTGAATCAAATGACTTTGCCTAGGAAATAGACTGTCAGCCCTTTCCCCTTGCCCTCCAAGAGAGAGAGAGAGAGAGAAGGAGGGAGAAGAAGAAGAGGAAGAGTTTGTAGTAATAAAAATAAAAAGTCATACAAATAAACTTTGGTTGTAAACTTAAGTACCAACTTAAGACTGAAGGCTGGTCCATGTGTGCTGATGTCACGTCAGTGTGCAGTCAGCTGCAGTACTGTTGTATCATCAACACCCCAACATACAGGCCTACTTGACACATGCTGACAGGTTAACGGATCAGATCTATGTGAAAGAAAAGGACATACAATCTTTTCTGTTGTCTAAGACAAATGCATATTGATAACGAACCATTTTCTGGGAGGGGAAAGACAAGTACTGTATATACCATGATGGTGAAGTGAGGTAAGTAATGCACTTGTGTCATGCACCACTGGACAATGGAGTGGTCACGGTGAACCGGCCCTCTGTTCACGCGCGTCAGTCATATCCAGTGGTCCGGTCATAGCCGAGTCACTGTTCAGCTTACAGTGATTGCAACCTACAGTGCCGTCATAGTCCTACAACAACAGCGGAGTTGTGAAATCGAAGAAAAAGACCTTTGTGTAGCGCAAGTGCCGCTTGGATTTATCAACCATACCTTGCACAAATCAGTGAAAAACACCAGCTTTCAGTCCGCACCACACTTCAGTGTGTAGAAATCCCGTCGTCCTGTCTGGTGTCACTGGCTGAGCGTGATGGAGACCAGAAGAGTGACGAGAAGAACGGTCATCAGCTCCAACTTTCATGGACGCAAGACACCAAGTTGTGGTGATGGTGGTTCAGCCAGAGCACCTGCATCCCGACACACCTCTGGTGGCGGTGAGGGCCGTGAGGTAGTCCGCCTAGACGGTCCTCCAGCAGAGGGAGAAAGTCGGACAGAGGCACGGTACGTCTCCACACTGTGCATTCCTGCACAGGGGCTGAGGAACGCTGAAACCCTCCCTGCCACGGAGGAGGGGGGGTCTGAGGAAGGGGGCGAGACTCGTGACGTTTGGCCAAGGGAAAGTGAGGGGTGGGAAGAACAGACGTTCACCTCCCGTGGGTCTGAGCACGTCAGTGAGGACAGAGAGACAGGAGGGCCTGGTGTCCGCACTGTGACGCTGTCCCACGGTCAGTGGGTGTGGGTCAGCCAGGTGACCCTGTGTCTGCCAGGGGGACAGCATTCATCCCGGGGAACACAGGTGCACGAAGACAGGTGTCAGGATGCCGACAGAAATGGTGGACCCATAGAAACTCTAAGTTGTGGAGAAGTCACTGAGAGGTCCGAAGACGTGGATCACACGTGTACCTCTGAATGTGAACACCCAAACGCTGAAGAACACACCACGGGCAAGACTGACGGACAGGGTTTACAAAGTGATTTATCACCCAGTCTCATGCTAACAGCTTCCTCTGGAGATCACCAGCCTAAAATACATTGCTACTTATCACAAAATGGTCTTGATGAAGATGATAGCGACGATGACACGTTCAATAATGAAAATGGCAAAAAGCGATACAGCTTTCTTAACATTTTTGTCAAAGATTACTCGAATAAAAATCATAAAACAGCATCGGCCGCACAAGACGAAGCGGCCAACAGCTTCAGTGAGGGAGAAAAGTGTTTGAACTCGTCTCTTCCCTCCACTGAGAAGACTGTGTCAGTCGCTCTGTCCAGGCTGTGGGATGCTCCACAACAGAACCAGACAGACGTACATGTTCCCCTTCACACTGAAAATGGTGACAATGAAAGCGTCGACAGTAAGGACGAGACAGACCCATCAGACGAGGAGACAGCTGAACGCTGTGAAAACGAAGACAATGAAGACAGAAGGAATCGCCACGAAAATTGGGCCGAAAATGACCACCATAACTTCGATGGCACCAACTCGAAAGCCACAGCCACAGATAGAGACATCAAGGAACCAGAACCTCATAATCATATAGACAACGACAAAGACGAAAACATTGATTATGACAGGGACATTGTTCACGAAACCGCAAACAACGAGCTCTGTGTCACACCAATACCAGAAAGCGAACCCACATCAGACACCAGAGATTTCGATAAGATCATTCTCGCACTTGAAGACGACATTTCTAACTCCTGGGACGTTGACGCACAGCCCAAAGACCGTGCCAGAGTTTTCGCTGAATCAGCTGGCATCCCAAACTTTGCTGAAGACGAAAGCGAGAAAAGAGTCCATGAGTATCCTAAAGAGTGCAGAGTTTTAGGTGACCCCAGGGGGATTCCTTGGAATGGGGAAGACGCTGTGAACATTGGAAACGCTCGTGCAACAGAATGTCCAGTCGTCATGACAGAGCAGAATGGTGTGTCTGCTCCGTCGGCGGTGGACTCTGTTGTCTTTGTGGACAGAGGGGAAGAGTTTGACGTGTATGTGAAAACGACAGTCAGTAAACAGGTGAGAAAGGACACGTTCGTTCATCATCTCTCTGTCTCTGTCTCTCTGTCTCTGTCTCTGTCTCTCTCTCTCTCTCTCTCTCTCTCTCTCTCTCTCTCTCTCTCTCTCCACACACACACCCACTGCATACACACGCTCACACAACACACGCGCGCGCGAGAGAGAGAGAGACAGAGAGAGAGAGAGACAGAGAGAGAGAGAGCACACACACACACACAGAGTACAGAGAACACACACACACACACACACACACACACACACACACACACACACGTGTTTCAAGATTCAAGTTTTAATTATCCTTTCACTCCTAATGGAGTTTGGAGGATTACTGCAAAATAATCTTTTCATGCCCAGAACAAACATTTCCAAATGCACAACGTCACATTAAAGTTGAGAAAACACATATGTCTTTTAACTCCAAAAGTACACACACACACACATACACACACACACACACACACACACACACACACACACACACACACACACACACGGCAAAACCGCCCGCGCGCGCACAATATAAAAATACACACGACTGCTTTCATTGAACATGAAACATTTGTGTAACCTTTTGGAAGGAACTGCTTCCTACTTTTCTCTCCTTTCCAGTCTTCCGTTCTGTATACAAATACTTGACAAGTGGGGTGGATGGGGTGGGGGGTTCTTTTATGTTTGGATTACATATCCAGTCAGGCGCCAGAAGTCTTGAAGTCTGTAATTTGTACTGTTCTGAGGGAAGGTACACTGACATGGGGTCAACCCGATACACCCTCCCCACCTCCCTTCCCGGGTCCAAATCCGCTTCCAACCACCCCGCTCCACTGTAAAGTCCCGTGGTCTTAGCAACCAGCATGGCAAGTGTTGGCCACCATCAAACAGTCTCTGTCCAGTTTTCTGTCTGTGCCAAGGCTCCCCCACCCCACCCCCCCAACAACCCCACCCCCTCTCTCTCTCTCTCTCTCACCCCTTCCTCTCTCTCTCTCTCTCTCTCAGCGTTTCTGTCTCTCCCTCCCCCTCTTTTTCTCTCTCTCGTTCTCTGCCTGTCCTCCCCCCCCTTTTCTCTATCTCCCTTGCTCTCTTCTCTTCACACACACACACACACACACACACATGATGATTACCTTATTCTCAGTGTCATGCTGGTGTTTATTTTGGTTTAAAGGCGTACAAGGAACCTTTTTGTTATTGCTTCATGTAGGTAGCTTTTTTTTTGCAGGTGTGTGTGTGTGTGATAGATGTGAGTGTGAGTGTTTGTGGGGATGTTCATGTTTGCATAAACATTTGTCAAAGAACCATTCAGTGGGAGCTAACCATTCTGTGCATTTCTGAATTAACGTAACACTTGTCAGCAGTCAAAGCTTTTTTTTTTTTGCTTTTTTTTCCAGGAATCAAATGGTCACCTTTGCTTCTTGTGTTTTGATATTCTGAGAAAGATTGACTTTGATCATTCATGCTGTCCAATACATCTTCCATGGCAAAGAAGCTCTGATTTTTCTAGGTTTATAGGCATTGCATTTTTTAAATGTAGCAAATATGTATGATAACATAGGGTATATAACAAGCATGCAAAAGATATGATTGACATTCTTGTGTGTGTGTGTCTGTGTGTGTGTGTTTATATGCATATAATTTTTTTTTTTTAATGTGTATTTGCCTTTCAGGGAATAGTGAGGGGGGTGTATGTGTGCATGTGTTTTTGGGTTGTTTTTTTTGTATATCAGGGAATAAAAATTAATATTTATTCATTTCATTGAATGTGAATTAGTGAATTCATTAATCATGTTTGAAAAATTTTTGCTCTGTAAATGACTTGAGAGCTTAATAGACTTATTTTCTTATGTAATGTGCTGGCACTGTTTCATATATGAAAATGATCCCAGTTTTCAGTTCCTTCCCTGACAGTTTGCAGTCTGAATGATCACTTTGAAATAATGCAGTTGTACACTGGTGTATGCATCAATGTTAGGATTATTTTTCCGTTACTTTGCTGCCATTCATGGTGGGGTTTTTTCTTCTTTTTTATATTTATTTATTTAAGAGAGAGATAAGTTCAGTTTTAAGTGGTGATGCATTAATATGCCCTTTCTCTGTCTGTCTGTCCCTCCCTCCCTCCCTGTCTCTCTCTTTCTCTTTCTCTCTCTCTCTCTCTCTCTCTCGCTCTCTCCCGCTGTGTCGCAATCACTCATACAGTAACGGTGATTGTGTGCACTAGTATTCATGCAAGAAAAGTAAGGGAAATCACTTCTACAGTATTTCCAAATATGTCCACACGTAAATTAGAGGAAAAAGAGGATATTTTCTGTGGTTTTTTGTTTGTTTTTCCACATCAGTGTGGCATGGAAGCCTGTCAAAACTGTAATTTTCCTTGGGTTGAACAGGCCACATGATAGTATTGGAACGTGAACATTAATACTTTGACAGAAAATGTCTACACTCGGCAGTCTGTATGATGGGGCATTGAATAAACAAAACTCCTCCTCCCTCCCCATTCTTTGTTGCAGCGCCTCCTGGAGGACATCAGGAGCAACAAGGCACGAACGGAGGAGGTGGTGGGGGAGCACGACGCCCTGGGAGACCAGCCAGGGGAGACCACCCCCTCCCAGGGCCAGCGCTTGCTGAAGGAGATCTTGGAGCTGCAGGAGGCCGCCGAGTGCCAGTGTTTGGACCTGCGGGCGGCCCTGGCGGAGCAGGAGCAGTATGAGACGGAGGTCCGCCACCTGAACGCGGCCATCTCCGAGGCCCAGCAGAAGTTGCTGGCGTCCCCGGTTCGAGCCTCCACGGTGCAGGCCTTGAAGCAGCAGATTGCTGAACATAATGTATGTACCTACCGTGCCTCGCTGGCTAGTCACACACACATTGCGCTCTTGAGTTTGTTAGGTTTTTTTTTGTTTTGGGGTTGTTGTTTTTTTGTTGATTGTTTTTGGTTTGGGTTTATTATTTTCTTATTATTTCTTAATGTTCTGTTTGGTTTGGGTTTATCATTTTCATTATTTCTTAATGTTCTATTTGGTTTGGGTTTATCTGATTATTATTATTATTATTATTTGGTTATGGGTTGTTCTTTTCAATTCTTTTTATTATTTTGTTGTTTATTAAATTTCTTTCTTCCTTTTAAAAAAAAAAATTTATTTTTTTATTTTTATTTGTTTATTTTATCTTTTTTCGTTTTGTTTATTTTTGCATTTTGATTCGGTTTTTTCACCTGGTTTTTTTTTTTTTTTTTTTTTTTTTTTTTTTTTTTTTTTTGCTTTTGTTTTTTTGGTTTTTTCTTTTTAAAAAGTATATTCATTTGTTTTTTTATCTGTCTATTCATTCATTTATTTGTTTGTTTTTATTTCCTTTTTTTGCTTTTAGAAATTTTTTGTTTAAATTTGTTTATATAAATCATTGATTTATCCATTTACGAATTGAATCTCTTTTTATTGTTTTCTTGGGTTTTTCTTTTGTTTTGTTTTTAATATCAAATTCTGCATTATTTTATCAGCATGTTAGAGGTCAGACTCAAGAGGTGCGTGCTGTAGTTTGTGTGCCGTGTGTCAAACTGTGTTACACAGCCTGCAGACATGACACGTGTCTGACACCAGGTTGATATGCGGCACAGAAACAGCAGACACACCAAGGGTGGACAACTCTGAATGTCTTGTCACAGCATGCGTCAGACGGCATTGTTGTCACTTTGCCTATGGTCTTTTGTATTTATTTGCACCTTTTTTTTTTCTTTTCTTTTTTTGTTCCTTTGCATTCATGTGTAGTCATGTACCTGCACAATTATTTTTTGGTTTGTGTAGCAGTTCTTATTCTCTTGGTCGTTTTGTCTTCACTGTCATCGATAGTGCTTCTCTCAGTCATTGTAGCTTGCTTTCTGGCTTTTCTTACTGTAGACTTTGGTTTTCTGTTATGATAGGAAAATTGTATTATAGGACATGCACGCACACACACATGCATGCGCACATGTGTGCGTGTGCACGCACACACACACACATACACATTCACTCAATCACTCACATACTCCGGCATACATACTCATGTATGCATGCATGCGCATTCACATCCACACACACACACACACACACACACACACACACACACACACACACACACACCTTTCATGTACGGTTTTTATGAGAAATAAATATGACTCTGATTCTGATTCTGATTCATGTATAACACTGTAACATAGTTCTCATTCTTCTTCACATGGTAGTTTGTCAGTCTATGCAGCTGCAGTTGATTCTTTCTCTTGGGGTTTGGGTGTATTTAGAAATGCTTCATTGTGTTCATGTAGTATATGTGTTGGCATGCTCTCATCATATGTACCATACTGGCAATGCCATTACCATGTTGTGTCTGTGGGAAACTTACTGGCTTGTGTGTATGTCTGTCTGCTTGTTAAATGTGAATATGTGAAAATCCCCATGTACACACACAGGATTAAAAACAAACAAGACCCAGAAAAACTCTGTTTATGAGGGTGTAGGTGCATGTGAGTTTATGTGGTGGTGGTGGTGAAGTGTGTGTGTGGGTTAGTGGGAGGTGGGGTGAGGAGGTTGCAGTGTGTGTGTGTGTGTGTGTGCATTAACTGTACCATGTCAAGCTTTGTCCCAGATTTGTCAGTTTATGCATAATGAATGCAAGTAGCATTTACTTGTGGTCTTTGACTGACTTTGCTGTGAGCGATTAACTCCTCAGCTGAAATGGCTAAAGCAAAAGAAATAACTTATATTGTAACATTTCGTTGTTTTTTTTATTGTCTGTATCTTTTGTCAGGAATTCATGCTGGGAATGATGGGGTAGGAGGGGGTGGGGTTGGGTATGCATGGGGACAGAAGGCATCAGTGCTGGCATTTGTCAGAAAATGGGAGGTGATATCGCAAACTGTTTCAACACTTTTTCAGAGTTTATGTTGATTTTATTTCTCGTCAGGGTCAACCTGTAATATTGTATCATTTCTGTCAGCACCAGATGTTACATAAAGACCTTAAACTTTTTTATTATAAAAACTGTACGATCAGTTTCCATTTGTTGTGATTCTTTATGGAAATTCTGACGAGTTTTCTCACAGATTTCCACAGCATTCTGCTGACTGCAGGGTCTTCTGTTCCTCCTTTGTGTCTGTTAATCTTATGGTTGCTGCCTTCTTTGTCTCTGACAAGATCAGTTTCAGTTTCAAGGAGGTGTCAAAGCATATGGACTGATCCATATATGCTACTCCACAACTGCCTAAAAAAAAAAATTTTAATTTTTAAAAGGGTGGTGGGGGCAAGGGGGGAGGGGCAGATGCCTGATGTTTGTGTAAGCCCACCTTGCTGATCAGGCCTTCAGAGATTATATTAGGTTTGTGTTAAACAGTAACACAAAAAATCTTTTCTTTTTTTTTCATAATCTCTTCTTTCTTTCTGAAGAAAAGAAATGAAAAACAAAAGGAATTATTAAAAAAAAAAAAATTGTAAGTGTCACTGGTAGGAGTGCATCTTGTAAATCAAGATTTCCTTACATACCCTCTTCTCATGTTCATTGATAGAGAAGCGTCCAAACATAAATATGAGAGAGGGGGGTGTGGGAAAGGGGGTGGGGGCAGAAAACGAATGAGGTGTTGAAAGTAAATCCTGCTTGTCATGACTGTCTGCTGCATTGCTCCGCACATGTTATGTTTAATTGATGTGTTCGTCTGCTTTTGATTTGTCATGCTTTGCCACTACGCTTACCGCTTTACTGCTGCACTTAGTGGTATTGGCTTTGTTCCTTTCTTGCCAGTAAAAAAAAAAATGTATAATGGTTATTTATTTATTTGTTTATTTTTGTTATGTACATTTATTTTTTATCCTGTTTTCTGAATTGATAATCTAGTTTTTTTAAATTGTTTTTGTTTCAGTTTTTGTTATGTCTTTCATATTTGAAAGATTTTTTTTTCCGCAGACACAGAAACTGAATTTAATGGCATGAAGTCATATTCTTTAATGGCTGATAATGAGATGCCAAATATATGTCCAACACACACATACATACACACACTGACATTCACACACACACACTCTCTCTCTAATATCACTTCAAGTGGAAAGACATAAAACTGAAGACAACACACACACACACACACACACACACACACACACACACACACACACACACACACACATTTATGCACACATTTAAGCACACATAGTGTCTTACGCTGATAATGATACACGATTCAAATCTGTCTGCACATGTCTTATGTTTCCTCGCACTCATATACCCATGCACCCACAAGCATGCACACATGCATACTAAAAAAAAAATTAATCACCAAAGTGAACATGAATGGTGACATTCTACTGAAGCAGTGCATCATTATTTCACACCATGCACACACAGTTTACGTTTTCCCCCCTTACTTTAATCGATATTACACAAATGCTTTCCAGTCTTGGTAAACTATTGTGATGTTGATACAAAATTATACCACTGCCAAGCACATATTTAGTCTTTTTCTCCTCACACCTTTTTCTATTTACTCACTGTTCTCCACTTACTCACCCCAGCTTTGTAAATGTTTGAACAAGTAGTTTGTGGCTGTTGGTTGGCTTTTCTTCCCTTCCAGCTAATTTGCCTGGCTGGCTTCTGTGTGTGTGTGTGGTGGTGGTGGTGGACATACAGGCTGTGCTGTGTTGACATGACCTTCAGAGCTAAACCACTGGGTCACTTTGCATGTGTGTTGCGCTAGTCAGGAGCTCGAAGCGGCGTGCGTTTCGGGGTATGTTATGTTCAGCGGTTTGTGGAGTGCCTCCAGTGTGGAGGAGCTCTGTGTTACTGTTGTCGTCGTCGTCTTCTCACTCTTGATGTGGTGAAAATAATGAAGGTGGTTTGAGAGTGTAATCTTTGTGTGTGTGTGTGTGTGGTCTGTAAGTTTGTTAGGGGTAGAGGGGGAGTCATGACTTGTCAAGTTCTGACAATGTTACTCACTTTATTTTTTCTTTTCTGAAATTAGATTCAATGTATTGTACATTTCCCATCCCTAATACAGGCACCCATACACTTTATCACATATGTGCAGATACATGCATGTGTATGCACACCCACTCATGCTTGCAAGCATGCACACACACACACACACACACAGACTCACTTTCGTACTGACACGCTCATTCACAAATAATATGTCCACTTCACTCACCCTCTGCCCCTTGTAATGAAAATGAAAGAGGGAGAGGGAGTAAGAGAGGTTGGGAGAAGGGGGGGGGGGGTGTGCTTCAACATTTTTTGTGTTAAAGTGTATGGATGCATGGATAGATGCAGCAGTTTGCATGTCGTTGGCCTTGTATTTTTATATGTGGCCATATGGCTTGTAGAACCGGCATATACACATATACATATATATGGTTTGTGTTGCAGACATAATGTGTATGTAATCTAGGATGGTGTGGATAAAAACTCTGGTGTGATGTGGTTTGGATTCTCCTAATCATTTTTTTATTTTATTTTGGGGTGGGGGTGGGGGAGGGGTGTTATTGTGGTTGGGGGGGGGGGGGTTGCAGGTAAGTTTGTGTGTGTATAGAGCCATTGTTTCTTTTCAGGTCAGTTGGTGATTTTGTCTAATGGCTTATGTTGGGTGGGGGATAGGGTGTGAGGCTGTGTTTGAGGAAGTGAGGAGTGCGCATGCATGTCTGTGCTTAGATATCTTTTTTGTTGTTGTAGTCAGACTGAAAGTTCTTTTAGTGTTATTCTTTGTAACTTGTAGAAGGATACTTTTTATGGGTCACGTTTGTTTTTCTTGTTTAATCATGATGCTGGGGTGCATTTGTTCATGTTCATGGCCATTAGTTACAGAAATATGCAGCGGGGAGGTGGGGGGGGGTATGATTTGGGTGAATGCTTTGTTTTGTGCACTTTATTCAAGAAAAAAAGTTCAATATTCTAGTGGATGTGTGTGGAAGTGGGGTGTTTTTCTCTGTTGTTGTAGTGGAATGTATACAGGAGTGGGGTGGCATTTTCTGACCCACACACTTTGTGGGCAGTTGAACCATCTCACTGCAGGCACCCTTTAACCAGGCTCTGGTCACTTGTGGACATCATGTCTGGCCTTCACATTGACCATCATTGCCCTCCTGGATAGGTGGCACATCATCATCATCATGGTTATCGCTGTGTTAGATTTGTCACAGGATCCCAGTCAGTCCTTGAGTACATGCAGTCATTGTCATCATATGAAATTTGTAGGAGTGTCCAGATTAATCCTGAAATTAATCCCCTCACATCTTTTCCATGGATTTCTCCCCTTCCCTTTTTCTCCATTTTTGCGTGTTCAAGAATTTTGGATGGCATGACCCAGAATTTTGACAGTGTAAAAGTCCTTTAAAAGATTCAGATCTCCAGCTCACAGAACAGTTGTGAAACTGAAATAGGTAATGTGTATGGAGAATAATTTGGGGTAAGTGGTGTCAACGGTAACTCCACTGAAATAGTGTAAAAAATAGGGCACAAAAGAAAAGGAAAAAAAGAAAAGCACCAAGCAGTTAAAGGCATAAGACACAATTGTGATAAAAATCAAACTGATATTTTTGTATGGGCATGCCATGCAAAATGCATGTGATTGTGAGTAAACTGAATGGGGACAAGGGGGATGTTGTTATCATGTTGACTGACATAGTGGTCTTTAATCACAGATCACCTATCCTTGAATGCCTGATGTCTGTCATCTCACATAATCCTGTCTTGCCTTGTCCCAGAGGGGTACACACAGAAACCCAGCATGGCTTGAGCTGGTGGTGGTAGAGTCGTCCGCCTGTGTAGTTAGTGTGTTACCCCCCCTTGTGCATGTGGCCTCACTGCTCCTGTTCCTTTCAGAGCCTAGCCTCCCAGATCAAAGCCCACCAGGCCAGGGTGAGCGAGATCAATGAGAAGAGCCAGCAGCTGTCGTTGCGAGTGGCCCAGGCCAGCACCGTCACCTCCCGCAAGCGCTACCTGCCCGACATGGTCTATCGCAACTGGGTCACCGCGTCTGCCTCCGAGAGCGGCGGTATGGAGGCACACAGCTCCCCCGTGTCATCAGCGTCCTTGACCCTGGACAGTTTTGACAGTGGGATGGACGCGGGGGTCAACCTTTCACAGTCCTTGCAGACCAGCCCCTCCCTGTCCACCACCCTGCAGAGTCACAGCCCTCTGAGCGCCAGGCCTCCTGGCACCACCCCCAGGTCTGAACAAAGTGCCACCACCGCTGATTTTGGGCGCTTCAAGCCCATATTGGACTCTTCCCGGGTGGACAGCTCGGCATCGTTCCGCTCGGACGAATCGGACAGTTTTGTATCCCAGCCGGGTGACACGTCGGTGAAGACCATACGGTGGTCGGCTCCGTCGGAAGGACTGGTTGATTCCTACAAAGTGAAGAGTGCATCGGACCCTCGTCTCCATGGCTCATCCTTGTTGAAAAAGAGCCCGGGTCAAGGCCCCGACAGTGGCGGTGTTGGCAAGGTAACCACCCTAAGGTCAAGGTTGGAGTCGCCATGGTCTCTCTCTGACCATGACCGCCCCGCTAAAACCTCCACCCCCCGTGGTCGGGGCTGGTCAGAGTCTCCAGCAGCTTTGGGTCGCCGCACTTTATCGCACTCCCCTGACAAGGGGGGCAAGTCATTCCAGCCCCCGACTGCTGCACCCTCTCTCTCCCCTTCCCCCTCTGCTTTGTATGGACGTGGGCGCTCCTCCTCTCTGCATGTGGCTTCTACTACCGCTGCTGGTGGTGGTGTTGGTGTTGGGCGTGATGTCATTAATAGTGGACTGGTGGGTGTGGGGCTGTGTGTGCTGTGCTTTTTGCTAACATCGCTAACTGACACAGTGGATCCTCTTATCGTAGAAAATGTACACTTTTCTTCTGTAATAAAAGAAAACTACATGTTTCTTCTGTAATAGAGCAAGCTACACATTTTTTGTGTAATAAAGCAACACAAACATTTCATCTGTAAGGTGATGAGGTGATGAAACATGAAGCCCAGACCAACAGGGAAATCAGTTCAGTCCATGAGTTGGTTGCAGGGAATCAGTGGAAGTATGAAAACACAAAAGTCATCACAAGTATAAAGATTTTTCTTCTAAACAATCTCCAGACAGTCACTGAATCAGACATGACTCAAGAACTTTCCATCAAAACATTGGAATGAAAATACCACATACCAACAGTATTCCCAAAACAAGGGCGGGTGGAAAAGCTTCATTTCAGCTGGGTAGGTTTATGTCAATATCAAGTGATAAGAGGGTTCCGCTGTGTTTTTGTTGCTTTTACTAGACTGGTTCATGTTTTACACCACTTTTCTTCCTTCCTTCACTCCAGTGTGTTTCTGCTCACATTATCCTTTCATCACCTGTGTCTTTTTGGTCTTCCCTGTCTCTCTCTATGTTTGTGTGTGTGTATGAGCTTAGCGTTAACCCTTTCAAAACAGAGAGCAAAAAGTGCACACACAGTACAATGATTCTCTAACCATATGATCCACAAACAGTGCAGAGCATGTGGTGGAGAGGAGGGGTTGGGGGGGGGGGGGGGAGAGAAATCACACCTTATTTGAGAGATTAAAGAAATCATACCGTCTCTGAGAGATTAAAGAAACCACAGCACCTGTGTCTTTTCCCCGCACACAATGAATGAGAAACCAACATTTTTGTTAATAAAATAGGCGGGGGATGGGTTGTGTGATGTTTTGCACCCAAAAACACTTACTGTGCAGTGAAGGGGTTAATGCTATGGATGTGATTTGTAGATGTTGGCTCTGAGTCTTACTACTTGTGCTAAGTTACTGATGCTGTACATGATGTTACAGTGTTAGCTTGCCGCAATAGTAGTAATTTGTGCTAGTGCTGGCATAGTATGTCCATTTGGCTTTTTTTGACTCACTTGTGTAAACAAAGTGAGTCTATGTTTTAACCCGGTGTTCGGTTGTCTGTGTGTGTGTGTGTCTGTGTGTCCGTGGTAAACTTAAACATTGCCATTTTCTCTCACAGTGCAAATACTTCGTCAGTTGACACCAAATTTGGCATAAAAATAGGAAAAATTCTGTTATTTCCAGTCATCTTATTTAAAACAATATTGCACCTCTGGGATGGGCACAAAAAAATTAAAAAAGAAGCCAAATTATATGCAAACTGAATTTACTGTTTTATATATATATATATATATATATATATATATATATATATATAATTTTTTTATTCTCGAAACTTGGCACTTTGATCTGATGTTCTGACACAACAACAAGAGCAGTCATTTTTATCATTTTTGGCTCAAACATGAACTTCTTTTGCTAAGCATGGAAGTTATATTTATTTTGCATGTCTTTGGTGCAGATAGTAAAGAAGGGAAATTAATCTGTAATTAATGCTAAGGGGGTTAATTTGCTTTAAACTGATCTTTCTCATCTAAAACATTACATTTTGAAATTATACTCAATACATAAAAAGCTTGTGTGTTTTACTCTCAGTGAACAGGGCTTTCACTATGTTCATTCGCCCAAGTGGTCTTTTTCAGAAAATACTAAAATCAATACTACAAGTGGACTTTATAGATCTATTGGCTGAGTCCTGAAGGTCATGGGCAAAAATCAATTGCGTACACATATTTATACATATTCAAAGCGCATGCTCATATTCCTCATGAACGAAGGATGCCATTTTGTTTCAAGTTGTTGACTTGCCCGTTCAATCCTATATTCAATCAACAATACACGAAAACATGTGATGGAAAGTTGGAGAAGGAGACTGTTAAATATTTATCCCGAGAAAGATTTGTGAACGCCTCATCACTTACTTGATTATGCCCCAAACTGCCATAAAAATATCAACAAAATCAGTCGGAACTTATAAACCATGAGAGTTAATACCCTTGATGAAACGTAAAAATTTCCAATCTTGACTTTTCTCAAAATGAAGTCCTTTTCACTTCATACGACGTTTATGAAGTACTTGTACTTAGCTCTATATGTTATTAGTTTAACAAAATACTCAATTTTCATATCAACTTTAAAACTATAAAACTAGAATAAACATAAAAGAGAAATTGAATCGACCGTGTCGTACTACATTCCCAGTGGGTGTAACTAAACTTGTACATCTATCTAGATCTAGAGAAAACGGCTAAATGTTGCATTGTGATTGCGGCGATCGCCACATCTCCTTTACTGAGGACTTAAAAAGAATTTTTAATTGCCCTTAAAGATATTTTGAATGCCCAGGATACACCAGAATAATATGATTTAAACAGCGTTCTCACTGCAAATACCACAATCGATTTATCGCCTTTAAAAAAAGCATGTTTAAATATTAAATTTTAGAACGCCAGTTAAGGAGCCACGATAGTGTAATGGGTACGACAGTTTCTTCTCACCTGAAAACGCATGGTTCGAATCTGCCATCAGGACTTTTTTTTGTGTTTTTGTTTTTTTTTTTGCTTTTTTCTTCTTTTTTTTAACCCACGTTACATTTTATTTATGTATACATGTATAAAATGTAACTTAACTTTATTACCTGTCTTGTGTTTGTGTGTGTGTGTGTGTGTGTTGGTCACACTTAGGTGCATTTCCTCTTTCATTTAAACAAAAGCAAGTGTAAGTTAGAAATGATTTTTTTTTTTCCTTGGTGACTTTAATTTTGAGAAAAAAGTTAAATAAAAATAAATAAATAAACAATGTAAAATACATCACAACTTTGTTGTGTCTATATTTCTATGTAGGGAGGTGCACATGACTTTTGTTTTGCAATTGATTTTTTGTGTGTTTTGATTCAATTATTGTGGTAAGTGCATGTCACAAGTGAGTCTTGAAGGCCTTGCCTCTCTTGTTTCTTTTTTTTTTTTTTTTTTTTTTTCAAATGTACTGTTTGATGTGTAATTATTTTAGATTCACTGCAATCTGTGGTGTGATCCATTACAGGCATTATTTTGTAGATTTCAAAAAGAAAAAAACAACATATATTTGCTGTGGTTTGAAACATTTACATTTGCATTTCAAGTTTTTTCTCTGTTATTCAGCGTTTATTTTTAAATGTTTGCTGTGGATGATCAGTTTTTTGTTGTTGTTGCTGTTGTTTGTGTGTGTGTGTATTTTGTTGTGTTTTTTCTGTTTGTTTTTTTTCCTTGACTTTAAAAAAAAAAAGAAAAGAAAAAAAAGCAATAAAGCCAGCTCTCTGTTCATAACTAAGCGCTGAGTTAATGAAATATTAACTTTTTTCTAACAGTAGCATGTCCAGAATAAACTTTAAATGGAATTCTTTATTAACTGGTCAGACTGTGAAATGCAGAATATAAATTAACGCTTCCCTTTTTTTTCTTTTTTTCTTTTCTTATTCTATAATGCCCAATGACTTCATTATCCTCTCTGTACTGGCTGTTTGTTTATTTTACAAGAAAAATATCTATAAAAAAAAAAAAAATGCAAGTACTGTGCAAAAGCTGTGAAATTTTGTGTTAATATTATGAATAGAATGGACTAACATTTGGCAAAGTTTCAAAGCACTCACTTTATTATTGACTGATTTAGTATATTTTTTTAAATCCAAATTTTTCATATCTGACATAAAGGGGGTGAGTTTTTCTCATGTAATAGAAATTTTACAAATGTGGTCTTTTGTAAACATAGACACTTCCTAATTGTAGCAATTGAATGGGCAAATGTGTATGCACAGTGGATATCCACTATAGAATCAGTTTGCATTCAAATTTGAGTCACGGTACTTACCAAAGTTGACAGAGACGCCATCCTGTCAAGCGAGCAAGCAAGAAGGCAGATTTGGGTTACATTCACATGTATTGTACTCAGATAAAAGCATTCTCAGCCACAATAAAAATACAGGTGCACTTTTGGGTGACTGTGGAACAGAGCTGCGCCATTTAGTTTCACACAAGACCGTTAAACTATGAACTATGAATTTTTAAACTCATGGTGCACTATAGCGTACCACAGTAACAAAGCGTTTTGCACATGAGGTACACTATAGCGTACCTTAGTATATAAAGAGTTAATGTAGTGAAATGTTTTGGAAGGATCCAGGCCAGAGAAACACATGTACATGTAATGTTGGATGACAGACATTGAGATGGGATTTTTATTTCCCCCAGAATTGTTCTGACCATGAATTTTTTTAAACAGATCATTGCTTGCAAAATTAATATTTTCAAGAGAAGCAGCTTGCATAAACTTGCAGAACCGCCGCTTCATCCCCTCTTTTGGATAAAAAGGAGGAGCATGTAAAGGAGGTCCTGTTTCATTCAGCCTGCATGAACTTAGAATTATCATGTTGGAGGTGGAGTTCCGAAGCATTTACTCATCATAGAGGGACATGTCAGATGCATTTTTCCATCAGAATATGATGTGTTTTTACCATTGTAGGGATGCAGATCAAAGGGAAATAATATGTCCTGGGACATATCAAATGTTTGTGAAGTTCCTCCCCTTTGTTCTGGCTTGAATGTTGGTTCAGTGCATGCCCATACTTAGTTCTGATAATATATGGCTTGAAACTGCAATATCTTCATCTGTAGTGTGTTTCTTTGATGCCTGGATATCCCTCCTCTGTTCTTTTTTTTTCTAATAATGATTTACACAAAATGGATCCATTTAGTTCTGGTTTCCTTAAAATAGCATACAGAACTTCCAGAAAAACTGACTCATAGTATTCTCTAACATCATCTAAGGAACCTTTGTAGATTGTTTGATTTACCTTTTTAACTTTGAAACCTAGCACATTTTTTTATCTCTGTTTCTTTTTTTTTTTTTTTTTTAAACCTTGGCTTATTTTTACTGTACGAAAAATTCCATAGTAGTCTTTTATCAGTGTGATAGTGCTGTGTGTCTGAAATGATTTTTTAAATAACAGCAGTAGTAAAAATAGAAGTATGTTTTGTAAAGTGTCCTGTTATCTGCTAAAAAAAAAAAAAGGGGGGGGGGAGGGGTGGGGGGGGGGGGGGGGTAATCGGTTCCAAAACTTTATGCTATTGGAAACAGTTGGTGTAAAGGTTGAAACTTCTTGTTTTGTTTGTTTGTTGTCTTCCAGTTTCAACTATTATTTATTTATATAGAAGCATTTTAAGAACAATAAAGTCATATAAATTTGAGGGCAGATAATCTTCTTCTTTTTTCTTTTTTTTTTTTCTTTTTTTTTTTGTGTAGGTTTTGGGTTATTGGTTTGTTTGTTTTTTCAAAGATGCAGATAGGAACTAGAATATGTCTAACAATAATGTTAAACCAGTATAATGTTATGACCTTCAGCCTGTACTAGATCACACACATCACTTTCGTGTTGTTTGTTGCATGAAGAGGAAAAAAAGTTCCAGAACAAACAAAAATGTTCAAGATGCATGACTTGTGTCTGTGTCTCAAGAAACCAAAATGAAATCAATGCATGACCTGTCTCTGTATCAACATGTGAACAGCCCTGTGAGAACTAGAAGCATGATACATGCATTTGACTGTGGAAGGTGGCTCACAGCACATGCCTTGTAGGAGGTAGCAGAGATTCCAAACCCACAATCCTGCATGTTGCATGTGTGATGATTCTGCATGAAAGACACATCCCTATCGTCTCTCTTGTCCTCCCCCCTCCCCTTGCACCCCACTCCCACCCCCATCCAGGAATCACAGGAAGAAAGAAACTGTTGGTTGCCAAATTTATCACATAGATCAAAGGGATTGTAAGGTGAATACGTTTTTTTTGTGTGTGTTAAGGACAGGCCATGTTTTGATCTGTGCTATGAATTGACATGAAAAAAGATGGGTATGTGTGGGTATTTATATAAATGTAAAAGACACACGTGCACCACATACGCATGCACACACATTCATGGACTGATACACAATGTCCTGTGGGATAACAGCAGGGACATGCAACCGACACAGAAGAACCGAGGGCCCGTAGTTCTTCTTTTGGCCAGAAGGTGGAGGCACTGGGACAGCCACTTGGCACAGTGCCACGCCTCGAGGAGATGAACCAGTCATGGAACACTCTGCAAAAACAGGTCAGTACCATAGTACCATGTGTATGTGTGTGCATGTGTGTGAGAGGGGAGATGAACCAGTCGTGGAACACTCTGCAAAAACAGGTCAGTACCATAGTACCATGTGTATGTGTGTGAGAGAGAGGAGATGAACCAGTCGTGGAACACTCTGCAAAAACAGGTCAGTACCATAGTACCATGTGTATGTGTGTGCATGTGTGTGAGAGGGGAGATGAACCAGTCGTGGAACACTCTGCAAAAACAGGTCAGTACCATAGTACCATGTGTATGTGTGTGCATGCGTGTGAGAGGGGAGATGAACCAGTCGTGGAACACTCTGCAAAAACAGGTCAGTACCATAGTACCATGTGTATGTATGTGTGCATGCGTGTGAGAGAGAGGAGCTGAACCATTCATGAAACACTGTAACAACATGCTTGCTGGTCTGTTTGTGCATGCATGAGTATATTTAAATGAGTTTGTGTGTGTGGGTGAGGGGGTAGGGCATACATACATGAGTGTGTGTGCGCATATATGCCTATTGTCTTTGTGTGTCAGTGTGTGTGAAAAAGAGGTTAGAATTAGAGGAAGAGTCAGTTATGTGTGTTTGTGTATATGATGCGTGTGTGTGTGTGTGTGTGTGTGTACATGCGTTTGTGAGTGTCTTCTCATCTTTGTGCGCTCTCCTTTTTTAGGGGTGGGTGTAGTATTATGTGTCTGCCCACCATGATGCCAGTCCACATTTCTTATTGAGTCATTGTTAAATCTGGTACACAGGCCTGCTCTGATTTATTCATTCTTTGTTTTCTTTTTCTTTTTCTTTTTTCTTTCTCTCCTGAATTTAGCATGCATCTGTTACTTTATTAATGAAATACAGAATTACTGTTATTGAACAATATAATAAACTTGTAACCCAACAGAAGAATAAACCCCCCGCCCCCCTTACCTACTCCCCCCAACACACACACAAAGATAGGTGAGTTGGTACGAGCCTGTGCGTGACCGTTGCAGTCCTAACTGAATTCTGGGTATTGCAGAGTCTCCTTTTCTGAAAGTGACATGAGTATGTCAGTTATCGTGTATGTCCTCTTTCACTTTATGCTTCCATGAACAGATCTGTTTGTGTGTTGTTTATGACCAACTCTTGGTATGGTCAGGTCATCTTTTGCTCACAGTCAACACAGAGAGACACAGACAGCCACACAGACACACTCAAACACACATACACAGTGATTCTCTCTCTCTCCCTGCACAATTTATGTTATGCATGTATGTATTCATGGTTTATGTGTGTGTTCGTGTTGCTGGTGGTTTGTTTTCATACATAGATATGGAGCATTCAGTTTGTAAAATACACACACACACAAAGATCCAGGTTTAGGTTGATAGTTACCATTATATATTATATCCTGGTTACTGGTACATTAGGTGTGTGCTTGTAATTCACCAGCACTTTTGACCTTTGACCTAATCCAAATACATTGAGTTTTTACTCTAAATAACCTTGTGAACACCCAGTATCTTGTAAACATCCACCTTGTAAACGTCCACTGATTCTTAAGATAAATGAATAAATAAATGGATTTTTTTTTTTTTTTTTCATGAACTGAAGATGATTGAATTTGCTAGGTGTGTAACTCATGTTTCTTTGCAAAGCATTGCGGAATTTGATCTAGAGAAAAAAACAACAACACAGAACGCCAGCATGAGACATTGGTTTGTCATTGAAGACACAAGCAGGGCATGACGTTACTCCGTGACACAGTGTCTCGCTTCAGTGGCAGTTCTGTCCTCACTCCTAGAGCCCTGCCAGTGCTGCATGGTGACACAGAGACAGGGAAGGAGCTCCTGCAGTGGGTATAGTACCCAGGGAACACCCATCCTCAACTTAAAGGCTGAAATTTGTGTGAAGTGGGGGTATGGAACTAACAAGGTACCTTGCAGAAACACCCAGTGATTGAGTATAGGACTGTATTTGGTTTGCAGACATATACTGTACTTCATACCATTTGACGATAAAGTCAGATATATGGGGATATATATATATATATATATATATATATATATATGACAAAAGGTTATGGAATAAGTATTGAGAGGAGAGAAAAAATGCAGGAGTGGTGTGGGGTTTGGAGAAGACAGATAATCTGCAGTACCTGTTTTTGAAGTGTAAGAAAAGGCTCTATTCTTTTCATTGAAAATTGCTCATAATAAAGTATTAATACACTGCAGAAGCTAATTCTGTTATTGGAATTCATGAAACGGTGCAAGCTGTGATCTTATTCTGCCAGCACAAACACGCTTTTTTTTATCTTCAGGTGGCATTCATTTTATTGGCCTGCCCTTAGAAAGGCATTCATAAATCAAATGAGAGATATGAGTTTCACAACTTATATATCATTATGAGGTCACTGGAGCAGAGAGCAAGATATTGCACGGAAGGCTGGCATTTTACTGACATGTGTGATATGCATGTCAGTAAATGTCATATATTTTATATGTGTCCTGTTATTTATGCGTTAGAACTCACTCTTTTCAAGATACAAGATGCAAACTTAAATGACTTTCCGAAGCATAGACAAGTGTTCAAACAAAAAATGTTATTTCTCCTTTAAATCATTGGGGTGGGGGTGGGAGGGGGGTGAACCTGCTGATCAGTTTCACCATAATGTTATTTTCCTGGTGTCAGTAAAACTTCAGAAAAAAAAAGTGTCTGTCAAATTCACTGGGTGTCAAATTTACATTATCACAATAATGACAAAAGAAGATCTGTTCACCAGATCATATAAAGAGATTTATGAAAAGCCAGTGAGTCACTGCACAAAACTCTACTCAGCTAGTCAGAGACACGTTTTCTAGGAAAATTTATGTCTGTGTATATTATACTGTTACTCTGTATTTTTGTTCTCAGTTTGTAACTTCTTTTTGTGCTTGAAAAATGAAGAGCAGTGGCAAAAAGGAAATCAGTTCAGAACATGTGTCTTTTATATTTGTCAGAGCATATATCTGTATCCTGTTAAGTGTTTGTGGCCAAGAATAGATTGTAAGAGCCAATCTTTTCCAAGTGTCTTTGGAAAAGAAAATAATCAAAACGTTTGTTATATTTGCATTTCTGGGTACAAACATTTTATTCTGATGGAGTAACAAGTAGAAATCCAAATTGGATGAACAGTCTCTGTGATCCCAAACTGGTCTTGACATGTCAAGAAAACTAAGAGACTGTTGATAAATCACTGAAAGCAGGTTTCTGTCAATACCTTTGTCTTGTATGAATGTATACTTGCATTCATATACTTGAGTGCACACGCATACATTCCTACACTTACACACACATGCAAATGCACATGCACACACACAGAGATATGTATGCATGTGTATATATATATATGTGTGTGTGTGTGTACACCAACACGCAGAAATATTGCAATAACTGCTCAAATGTCAATCTGAATAATTCACCCTCCCTCTCCCCCCCCCCCTTCTCTCTCTCCCTATCCCTCTCTCTCTCTCTCTCTCTCTCTCTCTTGTGGTGGGGGGAGGATAAGGGATAGGGGTTTTAGTAAGGGGTGGGGTAAAGGGGTAGGGAATGCAAATGCAACCACTTGAAAAAAGAACAAGTGAAGGAGTTACCCAGACTTTGTACTAAAGCCTGTACCTGTCGGACACCCCCACCACGATTTGATGACTGAAGAAGTGGTTCTTCATAGACCCGGGATTAACCCTTTGACTGTTGAAACTTGCTGAAATGAGATCAGTTCGGCACGAGTTTGAATCGCAGTTGTTACCTCCTGCGTGCTTTTAACCCCTTGACTGCCGAACCTTGCTGAAATGATATCTGACATGAGTTTGAATGGCAGTTATTGTTACTTCCTGTGTGTTTTATCGATGGTGTCATTGATTTCGCTAAACACAAAAGTTAATCAGTCCCAAAAGGAAGTTCATATAAAGAACGGTGTCTGACATTGCCATGTGTAAACTTTGTTTTATCTCCGTGAGGCGACAGCCCTTCACTGAGCAGCGTTCAAGTCAGCAGCAGTCAATTAAGCTTCAGTTTCCAAAAGGCATCAAAGTGTGCAGAGTGATCTGTGATTATGTGCCACACCACATCTGCTGTTTAAAAAAAAGAAGGAAAGAAAGGAGCAGTGCCTGATCTATGCACGAACCCAGCACCCAGGTCAGGCCTCGAGAGCCTTCCCAAGGTCTGTTTGATTAAAGTGGTGGAAAGTGGCAGTATGGTTAAGACGCTTCTCTTCCACAACAGTGTCTGTGAGGGTGTGGGTTCGATTCCTGCTCTTGCCATTTCTTTGAAGATTTGACTGGAAAGTCAAACTTAGTGTCTCATCATTCAGATGAGATATTAAAGCAAGGTCATGTTCGCAGCACGCACTTGATGCACTGGAAAAGAACCCATGGCAACAAAAGTGTTGTCCTGGGGCAAAATTTTGTAGAAGAAATCTCATTCTGCTGGGTACACAAATATACATGAATACACTCAAGGCCTGACAAGTACATTGAGCTATGCTGCTGTCAGGCATCAGCCTAGCAGATATGGTGCAGCATATATGGATTTGTCCAAACGCATTGACACCTTTAGAAACTTGAACTGAAGCTGTATAATTAATAAGGAATAAGAAGAAAGTGAAATGATCATTGGAAAAAGAAAAAAGAAGAAAAAGTGTCTTAAAGATTTGTAAAAAAAAAAAAAAAAAAAAAAAAGTGTGTATATATATATATATATATATATAGTAATCAGCTGCAGTCAAGGGGTTAAAAAAAAATTACACTCTGCCAAGCAACGCACTGTACAGTCACCGCCTACCTGCTTGGTTCCCCCCCAACCCCCCACCCCACCCCCTCTTTCACTTCCTACCCCTTCCTCTTTCACTCTACACCCCTCTCCTTTCACTCCCTACCCACCCAGACCCACACCCCCTTTTCACCCCACCCTCACAGTGGCGGCGGCAGTTATAACCATGGCAGTGGTCCGCAGAGCGGCCCCAACTGTGAAGCCGGCCTGGGAAAGTCAGTATCGATCAGATCCGGCCAGAGGAGGGGGAGGCATTGATTGAGTTTGTTTGTTGTTGTTTTTTTAAAAGAAAAAGACAGCGCAGGAAAATAAGAGAGATAGGCGTGGAGTTTTCTACTGCACCTTTCACCTCTACTTTTCTCTTTCTTTTTTTTTCTGTTATTGGTCTCTTGCACATTTCAGTGCAAAGACATTATTGGTGCTCTTATATTTTTAGTCTTTTATTTGAGGTCACTTCGGTAAAGATCAGCATCAAATGTACAGCTTCAGAGTTTATTAATGAATATTTTTTTATTTGTTTATTGAAAAGTTTGGTTGGTTGGTTGTTTTTCTGATAACAGCTGTGCATGGTTGAGGGATTTGTGTGGACTTGTTGGGGAAAGAGTTTAAAACTAGAGGGGTTGTCTGTGCTCTCCATGGCTGGTTCCCATGATCGCTTGGTTCAGTAGGCAGTGGACTGTGAAGGGAGGTAGGTGGGAATGTGTGTGTGTGTCTCTGTGTGTGTTTGTGTGTGTGTGTGTGGTGTGTGGTGCCTCTCTGTTGCTTACTTAGTATTCTGGCTAAAAGTAAGTTTGGGAATGGGTGAGGAGTGAAAGAAAATGATAGCAAGTGAAGGTTGATAGCAGATGCATTTATGTATGTGTGTGTGTGTACATCTGTGTTTGTGTGTGTGTGTGCATCTGTTTGCATGTGAGTACAAGCATGTATGTGTGCGCACATGCATGTATGCGTGCGTGTGTGTGTGTGATTTTCTATATCAGTGGCATCACCTGCTTTGATCAGAGAAAGTTCAACTGAGGCAGATGTTACATTAATTTGTGCATACTTGTTTGCATGTGTGTGTGTGTATGCGCGCACGCAAATTCCAAAGTGTGAACTGTTTTGATCAGGGAAAATTCAGGTCATGCAAGCATTATATGAGTGTACATGCTTGCATGCAGGTGTGTGCATATGTGTGTGTTTGTGTATGGTGTGTGCATGCTCTCTTATATGCTGGTTCATTGTTGCATGCATGAGTGTATGTGAGTGTGTGATTGTGTGTTCATGTGTGAATTATGATGTTGGTATGAACTGTTTTGATAAGGGAAAATTAAGCTTAGGTAGGATTTTTATTGGTGTGTTTTTTTAATCGAAGTGTGCACAAGCTCATACATACATTCATAAATGCATTTCATCTTCCTTGATGCCTGCAACTTCATGCTTATATGTGTTTGTGTAAGTTCACAAGAGAAAGCCAATGAACAGAAAATGAACACAAAATATTCAGATTTTTTTTTTTCATTTTTATTTATATTTTATTTAGTTATTTAAGTTTAGTTTTTGTTGTTGCTGGCATTATCATGTATAAAGTGGAAAGAAGTGTATGGTGAGAATTGTAGGCAGTTTCTGTTGTGGCTGCTTTGATTGTTGGCCATTTGTATTCATTCCTGTGCATTTATGGTGCATTTATTGCTCTCCATTGCCAGGAATGGCTGGCTTCTGCCAGTACACCTGCTAGACGCTGCTGGTTTTTTCTTTTCTTTTTTTTAAACAGTCACAGACATGAGCACATGCTTGCTTGTATGTGAGCATGCACAAGTTCTGCACATGTGAACACACACAAATAATTTCAAAGCACTAAGAAATAGTCACATGCACTCACATGCATTCATGCACACACACACGCGTGCACAGGTGCACACATGCACACACACACACACACACACACACACACAGGCCACAGGCCACATTTCCTGTACCTGTTCATCACATCACCAGCCCCCTTCCAATTTCCTGCCTCTCCTCCACCCTCTATTTTTTGTTGTTTTTTCGTCATTGTCTGATGTCACTCTTAGTTAAATGACATAAAATCAATGAACGACGAAAACAAACTTATATACTTGTAGATTCAGACATGCACAGGCATTAACAGTCATGTACATACTCACTCTCACACACACACATTTTCACAGACACACATCCTCACATCACACGCTCGCGCACACACACACACACATACAAGTATGTACACACACACACACACACACACACACACACACACACACACACACACACACACACACACACACACACACACACACACACACACGCACGCACGCACGCATGCACGCACAGTGTCCAAAACCACTTCCCTTTCCCTCACCACAAACCCCAAGCCCCCCCCCCCCCCCATCCCCCATTCCCCCACCCCCAACAGTGGAGTGACTGAGCCCTACAGTTGATAGTGATAGCATGCCTGGTGTGTGACAGGTGCACAAACCTGACCACAAGCCCTCATGCATACCTGTGGCCCTGGTGTGGGGATTACAGCACCATTCAAAACACCATTTATCTTTCGTCTGTCGATTTGGCTTGTTCAGGGAGCAGAGTAATTAAAGAGATGTTGTGTGAGGGTGTGTGAGGGGCAGTCAGTGAACGTTATCAGGTCGCAGTAGGCAGGTAGGCAAACAGTGACGTTTACCAGCTCTGCCTACTTTTTGCTGCTTTCGCTTGGCATGGAAATTAGCACAGCAGATACATGTCTGTGCTTGTTTTGTCACTGCCCTCCCTTCCTCAGACTTTAACCCCCTGACTGCTGAACCATGCTGTAATGAGATCAGCGTGACATGAGTTTGAAAGGCAGTTACTACATTTTTGTGTTGTTGTCAGTGGTGTGGTTCATTTTGCTGACCCAAAGCAATGCAGTTCCCAAGAGGAAGAAGTCAGAATACAGAATGATGACGGACGTCCTGACCTGTCAGCTCCATTTCATTTCAGTGAGGTATCAGCTCTTTGCTTCAGCAGCAACAGTCAAGGGGTTAAACCTCCTGAAGTCTTGAAGAAAACTTGGCTGGGCCGATGGTTGTGAGTTTTTCTTTTCATACCTGGGCCCCATGGCATGAAAGAGACAGAGGTGTCACAGGCTTAGGTTTTTTAACCAGCAAAATTCCAGGGGTGTTTATGTGTTTGGGAAGAACACACAGAAAGAGTTCTGGTGGCGGATTCCGTATTCTTTACCAACAGTAGTGGCAGCACTGTTTGTTGTGACAGATGATTTGTGAATGTGTGGATAGTGAAAATGAGACAGTGACTGGAGATTTCAAGGACGTGTGTGTGTGTGTGTGAAAGAGTGAGTGTGAGTGTGTGGTGTTGTGTTTGCCTCTGTTGTGTCTGTGTTGTGTTTTTGTGTGTACTTTGTGTGTGTGTTTGTATTGTGTGAGTGTATGTCTGTGTGAGTGTGCGTGGAGTGGTGTCAGTTGGCATGAGTTGCCGGTCTGAGGCAATGTCTGTGTCATTCATTGTCATTTATTGTGGGAACGTGCTGGGTGAATAGGTTTGTGGCTCGGCATTTGTCATTGTTGGCTTCGGTGTACTGTTGTTGTTGTTGTTGTTGTTTCTTTGGATCGAAATAAGATTGATGAATGCGCTGCACAGGAAAAGAAACTAATCTATTGAAGATTAAATCTTTATTATCAAGAGAAATATTTACCCCCTTGGGGTGTCGTACATTTATGTGAATATCTCTGTTTGTCTGTTTGGCAGGCTGTCTGCCTGTCTTGTCTCTCTCTTTCTGTCTCTGTCTGTCTGTCTGTCTCTCTCTCTGGAATTATTAATAATTATTATATGAAATATATGTACTCTGTTTCCTGTGTACTGTCCAAACCTTTGAGACGAACGACTGGAAAAAAGACACAATACCCCCCTGCCACATGCACTTTTTAAATTAATGACCAAATACCAAAGTGCCATTGATCCCTTAGTAGTTTATTTTGCTTCAGTTATGTTTTCCCTTTCTGTTCCATTTTATCTGTTTTGCACCATTTTTGTTCAGATTTGTACCTGTGATGTCACTAGAGCTTTACAGCTGATGACATTAATTATTTCAGTGTTCAGTGTTCTCTTCCTCTTTGATAGGTATATGAACGTGTGTAATTGCAACTTTTGTATATTCAAATGTGAATGGATATATGTGGAAACACATCTCCTCTTGTCCACCACCATTCTTTTCCCATCTATTTACTTTCTTTTTTCATCTTCCTCTTCCTCCTCCTCCTCCACCTCCTCCTCCTCTTCTTCTTCTTTGTGTGTGTGTGTTTATGTTTATGAGTGTGTGTTGTCTTGTCCAAAAGATTAACAACCAGACCACCACCATTCAAGGTTTAGGTGAGGGTGGCAAAATATTGGTCTCCGAAAATGTCAGCTCCCTGAAGGATTCGAACCTAGGACCTCAGATCTGTGTCTTGTAAGCATGCCTCTGTCAAGCAGTCCACCATAACATTGTTGCTGCATTCTTGGCAAACAGTGTTATGGTTGAGGGCGTTCAGTTGGAACCGCGTATGTTTTCCCCCCTCACGTGAATGTAGTGCTGTAGAGTTAGTTGCAGGTGCACGTTGTATTATGCTGAGTGTTTCAGGTATGGTATTGAACAGCCAGACTACAACACTGGCATACATACACACATTTCATTCAGTGGCAGGGATAGACAGTTGAAGAGAAAAAGGTGTCCCGGCCCCTGTGTGTGTGTTTGATGTCAGTTTGATTGCATGGTTTTTGTGTACACACATTTACCCCCCGTTTCTCCCAGCTAAAGGCAAAATGGGCTAACCAGTAAATCATCTAAATCGCAGCCTCTATATCTGTCCTCTGTCTCCCCTTCTCTCTGCTCTCTCTCTCTCTCTCTCTCTGTCTCTCTCACTTTCTCTCTGAGTCTCTTTCTCTCTTTTAAGAAATGTCATAAGCGGTTTGATAGTTTATATATATATATATATATATATATATATTGTTTGAATGAAAAAACTCTGTTGTATACCTTTTTTTTTAAAGGTGTAGCTTCAACATTCAAAATGGTACACTTCAGTTTGACATACAGAACAAAAAAAAAGGTGCTTTCTGGCATGATCTATAAATATCTACCCATATGTCTATTTCTGTAAATAAGAGAGAGAGTAGACATATTCCCAAATGGCATTCATTATGTGTGTGTGTGTGTGTGTGTTATGTATATGAGAGAGAGGGAGTGTGACACATAGGGAAAGACAGGATAGAGAGGGAAAGACATGACAGAGAGAGAAATAGACCTATTCCTGAATGGCGTTACGTTTGCTGTCAGCGTAAAGCAGCCTTTGGTGATTCACGCTACAGTAGTGGGATCATCTGTGAAAGAAATGAAATGAATTCTCTTGCAGAAAAGCGAGGTCTTTACATTTCAAGTAAGTTGACAGCCAAGGGGAGAGGCGAGGGTGGGAAACTTGATTGTGCTAAATTTACTGCCTTGAGGGCCAAGAATGTACAGCAGGGGAGTTAATTTAAGGTGTTGAACGCTGTGAACAAGTTGCCGATGTGAGGGTGGATAATTATTGGTCACAGAATGGAGTGATTGCTGAGGTTGTGAGTTGTTTAATTGTTACTCTTGTCCGTGGGATAGAGTTTGTTTAGCGTTGCTTCCTGTTGTGTGGTGTGAGTGTGTGTGTGTGTCTGTGTGAGCATGTGTGTGTGTGTTTGTGTGTGTGTGTACATGCTGGTGTTAGAATTGCTGCAGTGTGTGTGTGTGTGGGTGGGGGGGGGAGGATGGGATGGGGGGGTGTTAGAATTGCCCCAGATTGTTTTGCTCAGCCTGTTTTCCTTGCGAAATGATCAGTCAAGCGTAGATCTTCGTGGGGTATTGATAGAACTTTTGGTGTGATTTGTAAAGTGATCATGTATTGTGCCTATTCAAAGGACATACTAGCAAGGGTACTTGTTGAACCATGACTCTGTGTGTTCAAGTGGTTTTTTTTGTTTTTTTTTAATGTAATCCTCTCTCTCTCTCTCTCTCTCTCTCTCTCTCTCTCTCTCTGCTTCACTGTCAGTGTACTGTCTGTTGATTCTCTTTATCACCTTCTTTTCTTTTTTTTCTTAATCTTCTCTTCTCCTGTTCTCTGCTGTCTTGGTCTTAATATTGAGGATTGTTTTTACTGAGAAATACTGAATGTGTCTGCTTTTTTTTTTTTTTTTTTCTTTTTTTTTTTTGTGTTGTTATTTGTTGGTTTTGTTTTGGTTTTTTGTGGGGGTTTTGGTGGAAAGGATTTCTCACTATAAATGTGCAAGCTACTCCTTGGTTGTGCCAAGAAAGTTATCAGTACAAAGTAGTGGATTGCTCACACAGTGCCAGTTACAAAAAAGTCAGGCAGGAATCTGTTGGGGGCAGTGCCCTGGTACTTGTATTGATGATAAACTGAACTTGTCAGTGCATAGTAAGAAAACTATGCTTCAGTTCATAGTGTGACCAAGCTCGCAAGATAGTCCGAGGACAAAACTGTCACACATTGTGAAACAGGCTGGAACAACAGCAGGTCTTCAGAAATCATTGTTTCTTTGCAGCCTGTATCAACAGGCAATCAGTGAAATGCAGAGCTTCATATATTTCTGACACCTCAGAAGACCCACCATACAGTTCTGAGTTTGTCTTTTTTTCTGTAGACAACCATTCAGTTCTGAGTTTGTGACTCGTTTTCTATAGACATCCCTTCAGTTCTGAGTTTGTGACTCTTTTTCTGTAGACATCCCTCCATTTCTGAGTTTGTGACTCTTTTTCTGTAGACATCCCTTCAGTTCTGAGTTTGTGACTCTTTTTCTGTAGACATCCCTTCAGTTCTGAGTTTGTGACTCTTTTTCTGTAGACATCCCTTCAGTTCTGAGTTTGTGACTCTTTTTCTATAGACATCCCTACAGTTCTGAGTTTGTGACTCTTTTTCTGTAGACATCCCTTCAATTCTGAGTTTATGACTCTTTTTCTGTAGACATCCCTCCATTTCTGAGTTTGTGACTCTTTTTCTGTAGACATCCCTTCAATTCTGAGTTTATGACTCTTTTTCTGTAGACATCCCTCCATTTCTGAGTTTGTGACTCTTTTTCTGTAGACATCCCTCCATTTCTGAGTTTGTGACTCTTTTTCTGTAGACATCCCTCCATTTCTGAGTTTGTGACTCTTTTTCTATTGACATCCCTTCAGTTCTGAGTTTGTGACTCTTTTTCTGTAGACATCCCTCCATTTCTGAGTTTGTGACTCTTTTTCTGTAGACATCCCTTCAGTTCTGAGTTTGTGACTCTTTTTCTGTAGACATCCCTTCAATTCTGAGTTTATGACTCTTTTTCTGTAGACATCCCTTCAGTTCTGAGTTTGTGACTCTTTTTCTATAGACATCCCTCCATTTCTGAGTTTGTGACTCTTTTTCTGTAGACATCCCTCCATTTCTGAGTTTGTGACTCTTTTTCTGTAGACATCCCTTCAGTTCTGAGTTTGTGACTCTTTTTCTGTAGACATCCCTTCAATTCTGAGTTTATGACTCTTTTTCTGTAGACATCCCTTCAGTTCTGAGTTTGTGACTCTTTTTCTGTAGACATCCCTTCAGTTCTGAGTTTGTGACTCTTTTTCTGTAGACATCCCTTCAGTTCTGAGTTTGTGACTCTTTTTCTGTAGACAAGTTAAGTTTTAAGTTCATGACTATTTTAAACTGCAGACAATACAGAGTGCCAGAGGGATAGAAAAAAATATACAGAAAGAATTTGTTGTTCCTTGTTTCTTTTCTGTGGTTCCTGATTGGTACGTTTCTTTCTCTGAACACTTTTAAAAATTAAACAAACAAAAAAACCCACCAATACTTTGTTTCTGAAGGCGTGTGATTATTTGAATGTGACTGACAGTCTAATACTTTACACTCTCTCTCTCTCTCACACACACACACACACACACACACACACACACACACACACATGAACAAACATGAAAGAATTGGAAGAAGTGTGGTATTGTATAAGTATCTGTCTGTCTATCAATTGTGTGTATGTATCAGTCTTGAAATGGACTGTGATGATGCTTGCGATCATTTTCTATCTTTCCATGTGTCTGTCACTCAGTTAGCAAGCTGTGTATTGCATTGTATTGTGTCATATTGTATTGTATTACTCTTTTGTCACAACATATTTCTCTGTGTAAAATTCAGGCTGCTCTCCCAAGGGAGAGGTTGTCGCTACACTGAGAGCACCACCCTTTTTTTCTTTTTTTTTTCTGTTTGCAGTTTTATTTGTTTTCCTATCGAAGTGGATTTTTCTCCAAAATTTTGCCAGGGACAACCCTTTTGTTGCAGTGTTTTTTTGGGTTTTAAAAAAAAATTTTTTTTTACATGTGCTGAGTATATACTGCACACAGGACCCTGGTTTATCATTTCATCCAACTGACTAGCATCCAGACCACCACTCAAGGTCTAGTGGAGAGGGAGAAAGTACTGGCGACTGTGGGATTCGAACCAGTGCGCTCAGATTTCTCGCTTCTTAGGCAGACGCTTCACCACTAGAAGTACACTCCACTGTGTGCATGTTTTTGTCCTGAAATGGACTGTGACGATCCTTTTGATCCCGTTTTTTTTTGTTTTTTTATTGCTGCCCCATCATCTGCACCGTTTGATTGGCATTACTCCCAAGCTGCTCATACCGAGTCCCCCTATACACAGCCACACCCATGTTCGTCTGTCGCAGTCCCAGTGGCCTTACAATTGCTCTCTGACTGTGTTCCTAGGTGTCGGCGAAGGAGAAAGAACTGCAGGTGGCGCTTCAGAAGCAGGAGCAGTACCAGCAGGCTGTGCAGGAAGTGACGGCCAAAATGGAGCGTGCTCAGATCAGCCTCAGTCGCTCCCCGGCCTCTGCCGCTGCTAACGTCGACAGTCAGATGAAGGACTTCAAGGTCAGTCTGCACACTGTGTGTGTGTGCAGGGGGAAGGGGAGTGTACAGTTTCTGTGATGTGGTAAATGTATTTGTGTTTGAGAGATGTGTGTGTGAAAGTCAAACTTTTATTTTAAGATGGTCAGTTGAATAAACGGTTGTTTTGTTGTTGTTTTTTTGTTTTTGTTTTTTTTTGTTGTTGTTTTTGACATTGGGACTCCCTGTGTAGGATGATTTCTGACCTTGGACATGATTGACTGTGTGTGCATGTATGTGTATGTGTGTGTGTGTGTGTGTCAAATTCAAAATTTTGTTTGAAGGTGGTAAATTGAATAAACAACAGTTGCTTTCTTTTTCTCTCAGGGTTGGTGGGTTTTTTTGTTTTGTTTTTTGTTTTTTTTTGGTTTTTTTTTACATCAGGACTCCATGTATTGGATAATTTCTGACCTGGGACACAGCGACTCTGTGTCTGTCTGTGTCAAATTCAAAATTTAATTTAAAATTGAATAAACAACAACTGCTTTCTTGGGGTTTTTTTCCACTTCAACTCCGTGTATAATTTCTGACCTGCGACATGTCAACTCTGTGTGCGTGCGTGCTTGCGTGCATGTGCAGGACTCGCTTTCGGAGCTGGAGTCGATCAAGGAGGACATGGCGGTGGTGCGGGAGCGGGGCAGGCAGATGATAGAGGTGTCTGACGCGGAGGGCGGCAAGGCCATGCAGGCCACCCTCACCATGCTCAGCGACAGACTCACCAACCTCCAGTCCCTCGCCGACCAGAAGGGAAAACACCTGCAGGTATATAGATATGTACAAGGAGGGGTGGGTGGGTTGGGAGGAGGGGAGGAGGTTGGGGGGGGGGGGGGGGGGGATGGATGGCAGAGGAATTCCTTGAGAACAAGGGTACAGGTGTGATTGATTGTTGGGTGAGGGAGGTGCTTGTGTGGTTTGTGGTGGCGTGCATGGACTGTATTGTAATGTATTACTGTTTTGTTTTTTTTTGTTTTGTGTTGTTTTTGTTTGTTTTCTTCTTCTTCTTCTTCTTCTTCTTCTTCTTCTTCTTCTTCTTCGTGGGCTGCGACTTCCACATTCATGCATATACATGAATGGGATTTCATGTGCGTGACTGATTTTACCTCCCCATTTAGGTAATCATACTGGGGTTTTGTTGTTTTTTCTTTGTTTCTCTCAAAAAAAAAAAAAAAAAGCATTTACTATTTACCATTTCAATAGCAGTCATATACCATTTTCAGGGAGAGGGAGAGGTTTGTGAGGTGGAACACTGTTATAGAGGAAACCATGGACATTATTAAAAGGGAAACCATATGCACTGTTACAAGGGAAACCATAGACACTGATAACCATGGACACTGTTACAAGGGAAACCACAGACACTGGGACAGGGGAAACCATAGACACTCTTAAGCATGGACACTGTTACAAGGGAAACCATGGACACTGGGACAGGGGAAACCATAGACACTGGTAACCGTGGACACTGTTACAAGGGAAACCACAGTCACTGGGACAGGGGAAACCATAGACACTGTTAACCATGGACACTGTTACAAGGGAAACCATGGACACTGGGACAGGGGAAACCATAGACACTGTTAACCATGGACACTGTTACAGGGAAACCACAGACACTGGGACAGGGGAAACGATAGACACTGGTAACCATGGACACTGTTACAAGGGAAACCACAGACACTGGGACAGGGGAAACCATAGACACTCTTAAGCATGGACACTGTTACAAGGGAAACCACAGACACTGGGACAGGGGAAACCATAGACACTCTTAAGCATGGACACTGTTACAAGGGAAACCACAGACACTGGGACAGGGGAAACCATAGACTGTTAACCGTGGACACTGTTACAAGGGAAACCATGGACACTCTTAAGCATGGACACTGTTACAAGGGAAACCACAGACACTGGGACAGGGGAAACCATAGACACTCTTAAGCATGGACACTGTTACAAGGGAAACCACAGACACTGGGACAGGGGAAACCATAGACACTGTTAACCATGGACACTGTTACAAGGGAAACCATGGACACTGGGACAGGGAAAACCATAGACACTGTTAACCATGGACACTGTTACAAGGGAAACCACAGACACTGGGACAGGGGAAACCATAGACACTGGTAACCATGGACACTGTTACAAGGGAAACCACAGACACTGGGACAGGGGAAACCATAGACACTGGTAACCATGGACACTGTTACAAGGGAAACCATGGACACTGGGACAGGGGAAACCATAGATACTGTTAACCATGGACACTGTTACAAGGGAAACCACAGTCACTGGGACAGGGGAAACCATAGATACTGATAACCATGGACTCTGTTACAAGGGAAACCACAGACACTGGGACAAGGGAAACCATAGACACTGGTAACCATGGACACTGTTACAAGGGAAACCACGGACACTGGGACAGGGGAAACCATAGACACTGGGACAGGGGAAACCATTGACACTGGGACAGGGGAAACCACGGACACTATAACACACCATGACTGGTGCTCTGTGTGCAGGTTGCTGTGAAGGACAGGAAGAAGCATGAGGTGGACCTGACAGCCTACAAGAAACGGGTGACGGACCTGGAGAGCTGGCTGGGGGAGATGAAGGTGCGGCACGCCACCACCCCCCTCCCCACAGACAACCCCTCAGCCATCCAGCACCAGCTGCAGGACAACAAGGTGAACAAAGGATTGCTTCTTTGTCAGCAGTTTGTGCGTGTCTGTGTGTGTGGGTGTTTCTTTCCCTCTGGTATTCTTGGTCATCTTGCAGTGTGTGTGTGTGTGTGTGTGTTTCTTTCTTTCTTTCTTTCTGGTATTCTTGGTCATCTTGCAGTGTGTGTGTGTGTGTGTGTGTGTGTTTGTTTCTTTCTTTCTTTCTTTCTGGTATTCTTGGTCATCTTGCAGTGTGTGTGTGTGTGTGTGTGTGTGTGTGTGTGTGTGTGTGTGTTTCTTTCTTTCTTTCTGGTATTCTTGGTCATCTTGCAGTGTGTGTGTGTGTGTGTGTGTGTTCATATGTGTGTGTGTATATCAACATGTTCTTGCATTCACACACACACACACACACACACACACACACATTTGCATACATGTGCTATACGCACACACTCAAACACTCTTTAAAGCACACATATTCAGGGTTTACATTTGGATACATGCACTCTCACACACACACATTCATACACACTCTCTCTCTTTCACACACATATGTACTCTCTATCTCTCTCTCTCACACACACACACACACACACACAGAGTCTCTCTTTTACACACACACACACACACACACACACACACACACACACACACACACACCCTAACTCAACACCAGCACCCATCACTGTACCGTATCCGCAGGAGCTGCAAGAAGATCTCAACGCCAGACTCCAACAAATCTCGGACCTGGCAGTGCAGTGCGACAGCCTGTGCGAGATGGAGACGCCCTCGGAGGCGGACAAGCTTCGCAAGCAGCTCTCCGGCCTGCACTCCCGGCTGGGTGACTTCAAGTTGGCCACCATCGACAAGGAGACCAGCCTGCGAGGGGCACTGAAGGACTCGGAGAAGCGTCAGAAGGAGATGGACGACTACGAGAGCCGGGTGACCAAGCTGCAGCAGTGGATGAGCGACACCAAGCAGATGACGCTGCCTGCGGACTCTTCCACCACCGCCTTTTCCTCTCGCTCCCTGCCTGACCGCTCCCAGCTGCACCAGGTGAGGGGGGCTTTCAACTTCTGTAGGGTTTGTGGACTGTGTGGAAAGAAAGATCAATAAAAAAAAAAATAAAAAAAAAGATCATCATAGAGAAAGAATGGCTTTTTGTTTGATTGACAGTGTGCAGTATTTTAAAACATATTTTCAAACAATTTTTTAAACAAAAATGTAATAAAATAATACTTTGTGGTTTATGCAGTATTTTGTTTGGAAATATTGCAGTACAAGAACAATGAATATAACAGGACAACACTAAAATGCTTGTGGCTGAAGCCAGTGCTAACTGGAATCACAAAGAGAAGGTGAAAGGGCCAAATGAAGAAGTAATGTTCTGGTGATTCATTTCTATGGCCTTATAGTTCTGTGCCTTTGTGAAATGATGAGAAATCAGTATTTTGGTAATTTGATACATGACTGTAATTTTTCTGACCATTTTCTCGGTGCTGATAGTCTGTCATAATGGGGAATTAATCTCTTCTGGAATAAGTGCTTAGTGAATTAACATTCTGTTGTGATGGGTGCCACTGCCATGAATTTGACTTTTAATCTGATGGTCCTGGGTTCAAATCCTGTTGACCACGCCTAGTGGATTAAAGATGGAAAATTTTCCCAGGTCAACAGATGCACAGGTTTGCTGTTGCCTCAACAACCTTTGTGTGTATTGTACATGCAGTTCATATTTGCATGTTAAAGATCCATGTCAACATTTGGTTGGTTACAGAAACAAGAACGTACTCGGCATGCACTGACCTGAAACAGGGTATGGCTGCCTATATGGTGGGGTTTAAAATGGTCACACACATAAAAGTCCGCTCATGGACAGGTCATTGTGGGACTTGCTGCTCACAAGTACAAAAGAAGATGTCAGTAAATTGGCACTGTGGGTAAAACCCTTGACTGCTGCTGATGAGGATGCTTATCAGTGAATGTTGTCATCTCACAATGATAAAGTTGACCTTACAGGTCAGAATGTCAGTCTCCACTCTATTTGGATTTCTTATTTGGACTGCATTACTATAGTTCAGCAACAGTCTCCACTCTCTATTTGGATTTCTTATTTGGACTGCATTACTATAGTTCAGCAACAGTCTCCACTCTCTATTTGGATTTCTTATTTGGACTGCATTACTATAGTTCAGCAACAGTCTCCACTCTCTATTTGGATTTCTTATTTGGACTGCATTACTATAGTTCAGCAACAGTCTCCACTCTCTATTTGGATTTCTTATTTGGACTGCATTACTGTAGTTCAGCAACAACAACAAAATAAAATAAGAAGAAAAATAATGATAATAATAAACACCAGTTACAAGTACATAAAAACTGCACTTCCAGTTCATAGATGCTTATCTCGCTTCACCACGATGCAGCAGTTAAAGAGTTAAATCGAACCTAGAAAGATCCATTTACACCAATTACAAGTACACAAGAAGTAGTATTTGCACATGGATTCACACACACTCCTCTCATTTTGCCAAGGTGCAGCGATCAAAGAGTTAAATCTAACCTAACAAAAAAAATCATTTACACCAATTACAGGTACGTAAGTTGTATCTGCACATCAGGTCCATACACACTCCTATCTTTTTCCCAAGGTGCAGCAGTTAAAGAGTTAAATCCAACCTAAAAAAAAAAACAAAGGAATGATTCAGCGCTTATAGCTTTTAGAGGCGTTTGATTGGCTGAGAGCAGACCGGGGCAAGATTGCTCGTCTTTTCACTGTTAGCCGTGCAAAATTTGGCCCAGCAGAGCAAACGATAGGCCTAGTTTGCATCAGTTTGACATGGTAAGTATATGTATCGCCAAACATGGAGTATAATACAAACTCCTCCTTTTACACCAATTATGAGTACACAAAAAGTAGTATTTGCACATCTGGTCCATACACACTTATTTCGCCAAGGTGCAGCAGTTAAAGAGTTAAATCCAACCTAAAAAAAAATCGTTCACACCAATTACAAGTACATGAGTAGTATCTGCACATCAGGTCCATACACACTCATTTCGGTGCAGCAGTTAAAGAGTTAAATCCAACCTGAAAAAAAATCATTTACACCAATTACAAGTACATGAGTAGTATCTGCACATCAGGTCCATACACACTCATTTCGCCAAGGTGCAGCAGTTAAAGAATTAAATCCAACCTGAAAAAAAATCGTTCACACCAATTACAAGTACATGAGTAGTATCTGCACATCAGGTCCATACACACTCATTTCGCCAAGGTGCAGCAAACAAAGGGTTAAATCCAACCTTCCTGTTTTCCATTATCAGGACTTGGCCTCAGACCTCAGCCAGCATCAGCAGCTGGTGAAGCAGCTGTCCGCAGCACCGCGCGGCGCAGAGAGAGGGCTCCAGCTGACGGGCATGGAGAGGAAGGCAGTGGCGCCCCCTACCATGTCTGAGGCGGAGCTGCACTCGGCCTGGGAGGCCCTGCAGAGGGACCTGGCCCTGAAGACAGAACAGCTGGAGAGTCTGCTGCAGAGGACCAAGTCTGGGGTGAGGCATGCTGCTTTGTGTGTATGAGTGTGCCTCTGTGTGTGTGTGTGTGTGTGCATGTGTTTGTGTGTGTGCCTGTTTGAGTGTGCTATGTGTGTGTTTCCATGAGCATTTTTGTGTGTATGTGTATATGAGTGTGCCTGGATGTTTGTGCGTGCGTGCCCCTGTATGTGTGTGTGTGTGAGCTTACCTGTATGTTTGTGTGTACGCCTGTATGTGTGTGTGTAGGTGATATGTGTGTTTGTACACCTGTATGTGTGTGTGAGTGCACTTTTATGTGTGTTTGTGCACTTGTATGTATGTGTAAAAGCACCTGTATGTGTGTTAGTGCACCTGTGTGTGTGAGAGAGAACCTGTGTGTGTTTGTGCACCTGTATATGTGTAAATGTGTATGTGTGTTAGTGCACCTGTGTGTGTGAGAGAGAACCTGTGTGTGTTTGTGCACCTGTATATGTGTAAATGTGTATGTGTGTTTGTGCACCTGTATTTGTGTATATGTGAGTGCACCTGCATGGCTGTGTGTGCCTGTCTAGATATACACATGCGTTCGCCTGTGTGCAGGAAACAGTGACGCCCCGCATGGGTGGCATTGGAGACACCTCACACCAGCTGGCAGACATTCAGTCCCTGGTGGCTCAGCTGTCCAGGTGCTGGCAGCAGCTGCAGGTGCAGGTGGATGATAAGCAGGTGAGAATCCAAGAAGGTTTTTTTTTTTTTTTTTTGTTTTTTCTTTTGCTGCCCCATCATCTGCTGTTTCAGTGGCATTACTCCCACATGGCTCATTCTGAGTCCTCATACACAGCCACACCCGGGTTCGTCTGTCACAGTCCCAGTGCCAGCAGTCCACATGGATCCATTGGTATTAGGTCGCCAGGAGACCCTGCACTGCTGCTGAGTCACTTTGGTGGTGTTTGGTAGTATCTGATCTGATTTAACATACCTAGGACACCACCTACTAAGCCCCCTGCTGACGAGAATAATGGCTAAGTTGCGGAGCCAGACTGAGTGAGCATCTACCCCAGAGTGAAGACCACCATGACGAGGAAGAGGAGGAATTCTGTTCAACATCCTGTCACATGAACTGATGATTGTAAACATCTTCAACCCTGTGCCCGAGCATTGCTGGGGCATCAAATTGTGTTTTGTTTGAAACAATTTCCATGTTCCTACATATGCATAAACCACAAGCAAAGACTACTAACTTTGTAGTGTTTCCGGCTTGTCCACACGTGTTGATTCCTAGGAGAAAATTGATCAATTTCAGTATATTATTTTCTGCATTTTCCTCCATCAGTGTGGCATGGAAGCCTGCCGAGGCTGTAAACTCCCTGGAGTTGAATGGGTTAATGGAGGAGGAAATTTGTTTAATGTCCTGTCACATATACCAATGATAAGGTATTAATTTTCACATTTGAATGCTATCGTTTGAAAGGAAGCGGAGGAGGGATCTGGACAATGAGTTGGGGGAAACATTGTAGATGGAGGATGGATTCAAAAATTTTTATTTGAAATGAATATTGCTGCAATTCAAGAAAACTACTTCATGGATTTCGTAAAAGAAGAGTCATGAATTTAACCAGAAAAATGATTGACAATGAATGTAAAAAGTCAAAAACATCAATGTTTCCAGTGACTTGTGATGAAACACTTTTGTACAGTGAAGGTTTCACCAGTTAGCAGTTAAAGATAATACACTTAAATGTCATATCACTTAAACACATGCACTTTATATACAGCAATACTTAGTCTGTATTGATTTAGATAATTTTCTGAAAATTGAAAAAAACAGGTCTACAAACTGACATTTGTTAGACATTATTGTGTAAAGCAGTAATAAATGATAACACTGTAACATAATGATAAAAGTGATGATGACAATAATAACAACATTAATGATGACACTAATGATAACAGTAATGGTAACTAATGATGATAGAAGTGATAGTAATGATTACAGTAATGATCAAAGTGATGATGACAATAATGACAACAGAAAAGATGACAATAATGATAACAGTAATGATAACTAATGATGACAGAAATGATAACAGTAATGATGACAGTGCTGATGACAATAATAACAGTAATGATAACCAAATGATGACAGTAATGGTGAAAGTGATGATGACAATAACAACATTTCTGATAACAATAATCATGACAGTAATGATAACTAATGATGACAGAAATGAAAACAGTAATGATGACAGTTCTGATAACCAATGTTTATCAAACTGATAATAGTAATGATGACAGTAATAATAACCAGTGTTAACAGAACTGACAGTGGTAATGATTACAGTAATGACAACCAGTATTAACAGAACTGACAATGGTAATGATGACAGTAATGACAACCAGTATTAACAGAACTGACAATGGTAGTGATGACAGTAATGATGACATACTGACAACAAAGTGTTGATTACAGCTGCGACTGGACACAGCGCTGTCCTTCCAGCAGCAGATGCAGTCAGCGCTGACATCCATGTCGTCCTGGCTGGACTCTGCAGAACACATCGTGCTGGGCCCCTCCTCTGCCCAGTCTGAACACGACAGGCTGCGACAGAACGAGGTCAGTGCCAGAGTCTGGGGGTGTCTGGGGGGTGTGGCTGAATAATGATAATCATAATATCTTTGATGATGATTATAATCAAAATGATGAATACTTCTATAGCACTGCCCAGAAGACTGCTGTAGATGCTTTAGAAAAATACGTTATATTCCACAAAACTGCTGTGGGTACTTTAGAAAATATGTAATACTCTACATCTTGCATTACAAATGTTACACAGTCACACCAAAATTCACCTAGCAAACTGTGTACATGCATACATCCAATAAAAGCATTCAGGCATACATTCACATTCATGCACATGCATGCACACACATGCATGCCCACACACACATGCACACCACCACCACAACCACACCATCCCACCTTGTTGTGTGTGGTGGTCATCACTTAGATGAGAAATTGTGGTAGTTTGCGGGGTGGTTGCAATTGTTTTTTCATCTCATTACAATGTGTCAGTGGTTTTTAAAATATTTTTAGATGTGAGTTTTAAAATGAATGAATGCGACTGATGATTGAAAGCCTCTCTCAGTGAACACTTGCTATGACTGTGGCTGTGAATGGTGACAGGTGATGATTGAAAGCCTCTCTCAGTGAACACTTGCTATGACTGTGGCTGTGAAGGGTGACAGGTGATGATTGAAAGACTCTCTCAGTGAACACGTGCTATGATTGTGGCTGTGAAGGGTGACAGGTGATGATTGAAAGACTCTCTCAGTGAACACTTGCTATGACTGTGGCTGTGAATGGTGACAGGTGATGATTGAAAGCCTCTCTCAGTGAACACTTGCTATGACTGTGGCTGTGAAGGGTGACAGGTGATGATTGAAAGCCTCTCTCAGTGAACACTTGCTATGACTGTGGCTGTGAATAGTGACAGGTGATGATTGAAAGCCTCTCTCAGTGAACACGTGCTATGACTGTGGCTGTGAATGGTGACAGGTGATGATTGAAAGCCTCTCTCAGTGAACACTTGCTATGACTGTGGCTGTGAAGGGTGACAGGTGATGATTGAAAGCCTCTCTCAGTGAACACTTGCTATGACTGTGGCTGTGAAGGGTGACAGGTGATGATTGAAAGCCTCTCTCAGTGAACACTTGCTATGACTGTGGCTGTGAATGGTGACAGGTGATGATTGAAAGCCTCTCTCAGTGAACACTTGCTATGACTGTGGCTGTGAAGGGTGACAGGTGATGATTGAAAGCCTCTCTCAGTGAACACTTGCTATGACTGTGGCTGTGAAGGGTGACAGGTGCAGTGGTGAAATGATTATAGCGCTGGATTCTCACCCACATTTCCTGATTTTGATCCCCGATGTTGGCGCACCTGGTGGGTTAAGGGCAGAGATCTTTCCGATCTCCCAGGTCAACGTATGTGCAGACCTATCAGTGCCTGAACCACCCTCATGTGTACACACACATGCAGGAGATCAAATACATACAAGGGCAAAGATCTTTCTGATCTCCCAGGTCAGCATATGTGCATACCTATATGTGCCTGAACCCCCTTTGTACACACATGCAGAAGATCAAATGCACACATTAAAGATCCTGTAATCCGTGTCAGCATTTAATGGGTTATAGAAACAAGAACAAAGAACATACCCAGCATGCACACACCTGAAAACCGAATATGGCTGTATACACGACAAGGGTAAAAACAATCATACACTTAAAAACCCTTCTTGTACATAAGAGAAAAATGGGAGTCGCAGCCCATAAACGCAGAAGAAGAAGAAGCTTGTACTTCCATCAGTGAACACACAGAAGAAGAAGTGTGTACTTCTATCAGTGAAGACTTGCAGTGACAAAGGGATGGCACTGTGTGTGTTGCAGGCCCTGCAGCGAGAGTTGCGGTCCCTGCAGAGTGAGATCTCCACGCTGAGCGGCCAGGCGCAGGGCCTGCTGGCCCAGTCGAGCGGCCAGAGCCACGGGCTGATCCAGGAGTCACTGACCAACCTGACGCAGCGGGTGTCCATGCTGGAGCGGCAGGCAGTGAGTCGCAGCGACCAGCTGCGGCAGTTGCAGCACCAGTGGCAGCAGTACCATGAGGATGTGCGTGCCCTCAGGGCTCGCATGCAGGAGCTGCAATCCTCCATCATGGGGCCTCCCTCCACCTCCACCACCACACTTGACTCCCTCATCTCCAACATCACCGTCAGTTTTGGTTGTTTTTTTTTTGTGTTTTTTTTTGTCTCATTGCTTAAATGTGTGTGTGTGTGTACATGTGTGTGTGTGTGTGAAGCTTTATCCATTTCTTTACTTTGTGTCACCATACAGCAGGGCTGGGAGTGAGAACATAACGGCTACTGAAGCAAGACATTGTGTCATAGAGTAACATCATGCTCTCATTTGGTTTATCAATGAAACATTGACATGTCATGCACACAATCTGTTCCTTTTATCCAGATCTAAATCTGCACTGCTTTGAAAACCAAATTGATCACAAAATAGTAAACTGAATTATCAGTAATTCCTGATTTTTTTTTTTTTTTTTTTTTTCAAAGTGGGGGTGGGTTTTTACTAGGTATAGTACCCTTAGCCCTGTGCACAATTTTTAAAATATTTTTTAACCCAAAATGGGGGTTGGGGTGGGGGATTGGATGTTTACCAGGTATTTTACCTCAGGCCCTGTGCACAGTTTGTAACCCAAAGTGAGGAATGGGAGTTTACTGGGTATTGTAACCTAGGCCCTATGCACAGTTTTTAACCTAAAATGTGGGATGGGCGTTTTACTAGGTATTGTACACTAGGCGCTATGCACAGTTTGTAACCCAAAATGGGGGGGTGGGCTACTTGATACTGTGCATTTACAAGGCAGTGTACTGTAGTTGAACAACAATGACGAATGTTGTGCAGAAACTGGAGACACAGCTGAAGAAGTGTGAGGGCCAGCTGGACGAGCTGAAGGGCAGGGAGAGAGAGCTGTCCAGTCACAGTCCTCGTGCCGTGGTGCCCTCTGAACTCACCTCACTCCGCAACACATACATGGAGCTGCAGAGAAAGGTCATCATTTTGTTCTTCCTTTCTTTGTCTTCTTCATCTTGTTTTAAGGGGAAAGGTGGCAGAAGGGTCAGCAGTTCTTTCTCCCTTTCTTTCCTTGTTTTCTTCTCCTTTTATTTCTTTAAGGAGAAAGGTGGCTGAATGATTAAGACAGTTACCTGCCAATACAGTCTCTGTGAGGGTCTGGTTCAAATCCCTGTTTCATCCTTTCCCCCAAGTTTGACTGAAAAATTAAACTGAGTGTCTGGTCATTCAGATGAGATGATAAACTGTGGTCCTGTGTGCAGCACATGCTTAGAGCACTGAAAAAGAACCCATGGCAACATAAGTGTTTTCCTCTGGCAAAATTGTGTAGAGGTAATCCACTAGGATAGGTATACAATCATATATGCATGCATTTAAGTCCTGACTAAGCAAGCTGGGTTATGCTGCTAGTTTAGCATTTGCCTAGCAGACGTGGTGCATCATAGATGGATTTGTCTGAGCGCAGTGACACCTCCTTGAGAGATTGAAACTTTTCTAAGTGTGTGCCTCAGTTGCATGCAGTTCATGGAGCATATCTTTGTTATCTTTCCTTCTCTCTCTCTTTTTTTGTTGTTGTTGTTGTTGTTGTTGTTGTTGTTGTTGTTTTGCAATGCCCCTCCAGATATTACTCAGCACTCCCAACAAGAAGTCATCAGTGTGAATATTTGTTGTTGTTTTTTAAAGTTTTGTGTCAAGATACCTGTCATTCACCACACTGCCTGCCACCCACACATGTTAATGTATGAACATAGTTGGCATTCAACTAACTGAATAATCATATGTTGTGAAGTATAGGGGTGGGAGGATATTGCAGTTCATGTGGAGTTTTTGAAAATCAGTTTTTGCTCATGTTGGTCTTATTCCGTTAGGTGTATGTTGTGTTTCTTCTCTGTTTGTATCTTTTTTTTTCTTTCTTTCTTTTATATCTGAAAACAAAATTAAGAAAGAAGAGCAGAAAGAATTGTAAGAGCTTCTGACAACTCCCAGACACAGATTGAAAACAGTCATGTTTTAGTATCAAAGTACAAAAGTAACAATGTAATGAAAAGGTAACTCTTATAATACGGTGTGCACAAAAGGACAATAACAACAGTCCTCTGATTTCTGAAAGAAGATAGCTCTTCTTCTCCTCCTCCTTCGTTCATGGGCTGCAACTCCCACATTCACTCGCATGTACACGAGTGGGCTTTTATGTGTATGACTGTTTTTCACCCCGCCATGTAGACAGCCATGTGTAGTTCAAGCCAGGCAGTAAAGTTCTTTGAATTGTTCAACATGTGTTTCGAGTGTATGTTTGTTGCAAGACAACATCGACTGCACCAAGACACGATAAAAACGTGGCCATGTGCTGTGTCGGTCAGGTCGGGGAGAGGAAAGCCAGCCTGCTGCAGTCGGTGTCGGTGCAGGAGCAGTACAAGAAGATGCTGAAGGACTACGCTGACTTCCTGGAGACGGCGGAGGGCAAACTGAAGACGGAGGCCATCTCCGCCAGGGACCTGCCCCACCTCAAACAGCAGCTGAGCGCTCACAAGGTCAGTCGCTACTGTGCTCATAAGATCAGTCTGTCAGTTTTGTGCTTATAGGGCCAGTCAGTAATTTTTGTGCTCAAGGTTAATCAGTCATTTCTGTGATCATAGTTTAGTCACTTTAGTGTTCATAAGGTCAGTCAGTTCCTTTTGTGCTCTTCTTGTCAGTCAGGTTTGTTGTTGTTGTTGTTGTTTTTGCTCTTAAGATCAGTCTTATTTGTGCTCATAAGGTCATCACATTTGTGCTCATAAGGTAAGATTTTTGTCATAAGGTCGTCAGTCACTCTTGTGCTCGTAAGGTCAGTCACTTTTGTGTTCCTAAGGTCAGTCATTGGTCATTTTTATGCTCATAAAGTGAGACAGTCACTTTTGTGCTCATAGTGCAGTCAGTCATTTTTGTGCTCATGAAGTCAGTCACTTATGTGCCCATAAGGTCAGTATGTCACTTTTGTGCTCATAAAGTCAGTCAGTTTTTGCTCTTGGTTCAATCATTTTTGTGCTCATAAGGTCAGTCATTTATGTGCTCATGCTTTTCCATGCATGTGTGTTTGTGAGTTGTCTGATTGATGTGTTATTGTACAGCAATTTCAGAGGTTGAAAGCACTGCTTAAATGTACAATTATAATTATTATCATTATTGTTATTACATATTATGATGAATGGTGTAGCAAAGCAGTTTCAGAGGTTTGAAAACACTGCATAAATATACAGTTATTGTTATTATATATTATAATGAATGTTGTAGGATTGTAACACAAGTCCCTGCCCCCCACACCCCCCCACCTCCCCTACCAGGAGTTTTTCAGCGACCTGGAGGTGCACAAGGCGATGGTGGACTCGCTGTGCGGGCAGTGCGACGCTAGCACCCAGGACGCCCACAGCATGCAGCACACCCGCCTGACCAACCTGACCCACGTGCTGGCCGACCAGGCCTCGCTGCACGGCCAGCGACTGGAGAGACTGGTGCGTCAGTGGAGCCACCTCACCGACAAGCTGGGACATCTCCGTCACTTCCACGCTCAGGTCAGTCAGTCACTGGGTAGATGGATGGGTTGGTTGATGTGGGTACTTGTGTAGTGTAGTTGCCTGTCTTTGGTTAGAGGTCAAGGTTTTGAGCATGTGTGTGTGTGTGTGAGGGTGTTTGTTGTATATGTTTGTGTGAGTGTGTATGTGTGTGTGTTTGTTGTGTGAGTAGGGGTGTATGTGTTATGTGTGTGCATGGGTTGTGTGTGTGTATGTTATGAGTGTGTGTGTGTATGTGCTATGTGTGTGTATGTTATGATTGTCCGTGCGCGCGTGCGTGTGTATGGTAACACAGCATTATGTAGGTGTGTACTTACCTGTGTGCCACTTCACCTGGATCAGGTGGAGGAGGGGATCCCTAGGCGTACAGCAAGAGGTGGCTCCCTGGCTACCGTGTGTGTGTACGTATGTGTGTGTGTGTGTGTTAGTGTGTGCTGATACATTCGTGTGTGCTGACCTCTGTGTCACCTGTGTCAGGTGGAGGAGGGGATCCCCAAGCCCATAGCCAGCGGTGACTCCCTGGCCACCATTCAGGACAAGCTGGACAAGTTCAAACGACTGCAGGGACAGCTGTCTGATGAGAGACCCACTGTCTTCCAGGTCACAGCTGCTTAATGTGTCTTTGTGTGTTGAGTTCTGTTGTGTTTTGTAGTGTTGTGTTGTCTTGTGTGATATTGTACTGAACTGTGTTGTGTTGTATTATATTGTGCTGTAGTGCATTGTGTTGGGCTGTATTGTGTTGCATTGTATTTTGTTGTTTGCTATTGTATTATATTCCATTATATTGTACTGTATTGTGTTGTGATGTACTGTTGTATAATATCATATTGTGTTGTAATGTCTTGTGTTGTGTTGTATTGCATTATATTGTTCTGAACCGTGTTGGATTATATTGTGTAATATTGCATTGTGTTGTGTTGTATTACACTGCAATATATTATACTGTACTGAGTTGTGTTGTATTGCATTGTGTTGTTTTGCATCGTCAAGCTCTCTGCCATGTACATTTACACAACAGGATGCCCACCTGGGTAGAGCCACCACTTAAGGTCAAGGGGAGGGGGAAAAGAAAAGGTGGTGTTCTCACTGAAGCAACAAACTCTCCGCTGCGGAGGGCAGCCTGAATTTCACACAGACAAATCTGTTGTTGTGACAAAAGAGTAATACAATGCACTACAGTGCAGTGCAGTACAGTACAGTAGTGTGTGTGTGTGTGTGTGTGCGACAGGCGGTGGACCAAGGGAAACAAATTCTGCACAGCGTGGCCTGTCCCTCCCTGGAGGCGGCCATCACTGACCTGGCTGACAAGTGGGTGGAGCTCAACACACAGCTCGTCCATCACCTGAAAAAGTCAGTCTGTGTGTGTGTGTGTGAGCTGTATTATTACCATAAAGTCTTCTTGTCTCTCTTTCCTCCTCCTCCTTCTTGATGTTGTTTGTGTTGTTGTTTTTGTTTGCGGTTATATTGTTTTTGTCATCTGTTCTTCTTTTTGTTCTTCTTTCTTCTTCTTCTTCTTTAAGGTGTGACTTAATAGTTGTGCCCAGTTATGACCATCAGAACAGCTGAAGAGGAAACTGCTGTCCCAACTGTCTGGGCAAGAATTTTTTTTCCGTGGCTTATGCCTTGCTTCACTCTCTAGGCCAAGAGGGTTTTAGGACAGTCATTGTGGGGATGATCCCCAAAAGCCAACTAGCCCTCAAAACTGCAGTACTAGGAGTCAGTGAAATCGTACCTCCTAGTTTGAGAGTCCTAGTCCTTCACAAAAGACCAAGCTGTAAATGAATTCCCATTGCAGTGGAGAAACCATTAATCATACAGCTCTCACTTTGCTGTTGGCCCAGCTGTATGTAAGCTTATGTCAGTCTCTGATATAACCTGAACATTGAGCCTGAAGGAATGACAAATGGTGTTGCATCAACTAAGCTATCAGTCACACTACTGAACATCACTGAAGTGAATCAGCATGTGTGCTGGGTCTCCTCTGGTGTGTGGCCTTCTGGCGACCTGATATTGATGATTCCCTTTGGATGGATGAACCCGGGTTTGGTTGTGTATGGGGGTCTGAGAATGAGCAGTGTGAGAGTAATGCCACTGAAACAGTGCAGATAATGGGACAGTTAAAAAAACAAAACACACACAAAAAAAACAACAACAATGAGTGTTGTGTTGCCAGGACGGAGACAATTGGGGAGCAGCTGCAGATCTTTGAGGCAGAGGCCATGGTGCTGAAGACATGGATGTCCACAGCCAGGATGAAGCTGGACGACCTCCAACACCTCAGTGAGGATGACGCCCACAATATCGGCAACATCCGTACCAAGGTGGAACACATCCTGGTCAGTGCAGCACAGCTTCGGGTTTTAACACCACTTTTATTTGTAAAATGTCAGATGCCTTTTTTTGCATACAAGGCAAACCTCTTTTATGAGGGTCTTCCGTGTCCTCTACTCAGCAAATTATTATGGAGAAGAAAGAAGTCTTCCTCATGATGTATGCTCATCTAAATAATATTTTGATGCAAGAGGCACATCAAGCTAACTGTTCAGAGTGTTCATAGAACCAAACACAGTTGAATGGAAAAATAAGAACAGGTGTAGGAGGGCAGTGGATGTTTTTGTGGCACCCCGACATAGCTCTTTGTGTGGGACATAGCTGACATCTTACAGGCACACAACAGGTTAATCCAGGAACATGTGCACAAGATGTGAGTCAAGCATCATATTCTTAGGCCAGGTTAAAAAAAAAAAAAAGGAAAACTTAATGGCCAGTGTTAAAACTACCACAGTGATTCATGACAGTTTCATCAGAGTTGTTAGCCATCCTCATTGAAGCATTCTCTCAAGAACAGCAGAACAGTTCAGTGTCCTTACTCAGCCATCATATCTCACTGATCCCAAAAAATCACCCAGCATTGTTTCATAAACAAAGAACAGCTCATGACCCGTTCAGAAAATTATAAATCCCATCTGGTTCTGTTCCTGGGGGTCACGCAACACAGGAGTTCCGCAAGGAGGTGCAGAACCAGCTGCCCCTCAAGTCCAAGGTGATGTCAGTGGGCAAGCAGCTGATGGCCAACCGGCACTACGACACGCGGGGTCTGGACGCCCGGCTGCAGGCGCTGGATCAGGAGTGGAGCCAACTGGAGCAGTCCATCGGCAGTGCGGAGCAGACCCTGCACCAGGCCCAGATGGAGCTGATGCCCTCGCGGCAGGCCCTCCACGAGCTGCAGCTGTGGATGGAGGAGATAGAGAAGGCACTGAAGGCTGACGGCAACGCCCCCATCAAGACCCTGGCCGATATTGAGGTCCTCCTGAAAAAGTACAAGGTCTGTTGCATCAGGCACTGGTGTGTGTGTGCAAAAAAGTCTCTGTGTGTGTGTGTGTGTGTGTGAACTGGTCATTATCTTGAGGTGCTCTTGAAGAAGTACAAGGTCTGTCATGGTCACTGGTGTGTGTGGAAATAGTCTGGGTGGAGGGGTGTGGGGGGCAGGGGGGTATGTTGTGTGTGAATTGGTCATCGTCCTGAGGTCCTCTTGAAGAAGTACAAGGTCTGCCACAGGCAGTGATTTGTGTGCAAGAAAGGGTTTGTTTGGGTGTGTGTCTGTGTCTCTGTGTGTTTGTATGTATCCATGTGTGTGTGTGTGTGTGAACTGGTCATTGATCCTGAGTGTTGTAAAACACTGTGAACACACACTGCTGAAGGGAAGAAGATAAACAGTATGAGCACAGAAAGCTGCTTGATAAAGGTAAACCCAGCAAGCTGATTTGTGATCATAGTCATTTCGTTATCAGTGGATAAACATATCTTTCTTAATAAACTAGTTGATTACTCATTACAAACTTTAAACTCTAATTATAGGTTGAATGTTTACGAAGATGATACACAGTAAATTCTTTAATGTCAAAAAAGGGAATCACTCATACAGTTATAAACTTATTTACACTTTAGTTAAGTTTCATGTCATCTAAATTATAAGTATTACAGTGTATAGGTACGCAGCTGGTGATGTCCGGTGAATGTCTTTGCTCGAGTGTGCATGACAGGGTGGTACGAGGTGTGAATGTCAATGTATATGTTTTTCTTACAGGGCTACAAGGTGGAGCTGGCCAGCAAACAGCTGACCATGGACTTCGTGAACCAGGCCGTCCTGCAGCCTGGGCCCCATGAGGTGGACATCCCTCATGAAAAACTGGATTACGCAGATAAGCTCAGTGAGCTCAACCAGCACTGGACCAAGGTCAGTCAGCCTCATGCAGTGAAAGATGCAAGAATACTTTAGCTTATCAAAGAGAGAAACTGTGAAAGATGCAAGAATACTTTAGCTTCTCAAAGAGAGAAACTGTTGACACACTTGCTGACAAAAAGGTGACACACCATTCATCAACTCCACAGAACTCAGCACAAGGTCTGACCATGCTCCCACATTGCAGCAGGAACACCCATATGTATATGATTATATGTGTGTGTGTGTGTGTGTGTATTTATGTAAGGAGTGAATCATTGAGTAGCAGGTGATTGTCAGAATATCATTTTAACCCACTGACCTGAGTGGAATAAGATCACTGTGGCATTAAATAAATGTGCAATTACTAGTATTAGTTCTTTTGTAAAAGGTGTCATTGATTTAGCTTAAGAGAATAATGCAGTGTGAAGAGGAAAAAGTCAGTGTAAAGAATGGTAACTGACATCATGGTATGATTCAGTGCTTGTAGCTTTTAGAGGTGTTTGATTGGCTAAGAGCAGACCGGGCAAGACGGGTTGTCTTTTCACTGTTAGCCGTGCGAAATTTGGCCAAGCAGAGCAAACCGATAGGCCTAGTTTGCATCAGTTTGACATGGTAAGTATATGTATCACCAAACATGGAGTATAATACAAATTCCTCCTGTAACTGACATCCTGGCCTGCAAGCTTATCTCAGTGCAGGGATAAAACTTCACTGGCAAGCATACTCATCTGCCACAGTCAAAGGGTTAAAGCATATGTGGCTGCAAGAGGTAGTTGTTCCTGTCCTCATAAAGGAGAACTTATCACTTCAGTACTTCTTTTGTGACAGAGTTGACTCCATGATGTGGATCTCACAGAACATGGCTGCTGCATTTCTAGGGCTGAACAGCTGTTCTGTGACTCAGTACAGCTCAGTTTGATAATAATGATGATAATAGTACATTCATGTAGCATTGTCAAACCTCTCAACACTTGACAACAACACATCAGTCAGGCACAGAGCATACAAAAACTCTCTCACATGTATGCATGAAAACTTGAAAACAGTGCAGTTTGATTAATCACAAGTTGATTGTACTTATCCAGTCATTGATCATTCACATCACATGATACTAATGTTTAACTTATTTACAGACTGGAAGATACCTATGTGGAGAATAATTTGATAATAATGATATTGATTTATTTTCATATAGCGTTATGGTAAAAGCACAAGCAGGCTGTATGGGCTTTACAAATCCAGTACTTAGAATGATTCAAGCAAGTGCATAAAATGAAGTAGATGCATAAAAGAGAGTTCTAAAAATGGTCAGAAAAACGCAAACATTGATGTTATAAGTCACAATAATTTGAAAAATCCATGAAGTAACAAAAACTCCACAAAGTAACAAACTCTCAGTGCAACAGCTCTTTCACTCCAGCACACATTCATCACAAAAACCTTGGTTAACAGCTAACAGCAGTTAGGGAAATATAGCCTTCAATGCAAGGGTTGAAAAAAAGAAGAAGAAAAAAAGAACAAAGAAAAACAGTTAACAGCAATGACAGTAAAAATTCATATGTATACAAAGGAAGCACTGCTACACTCAATAACCGACAAATGGTTGTTGATTAACCAATGACGTGGCTGGCTGCAGGTGACGAACGATGTGAACGAACGCCTGCGGTCCCTGGAGCAGCTGTCAGGGAAGTGGGCAGACTATGAGGCAGCACTGGCACAACTGCAGGCCTGGTTCCGGCAACAGGAGGACAAGATCAAACGCTATCGTCTGATTGGTCACGAGGTGGGCGTCAAACAGACCCTGAAGGACTGCAAGGTCAGTGCAGTGAATTGTAGTAGATGTTGCGTATGTATTCAATACAGATATGAGATTGTTGCATTATGTTAACTCATTCAGCCCCACAGCTACATGCCTGCTACAACTCCCCTAGACCAGCACTGCATGAGACTACTGCTTAAAAAAAAAAAATTTAAGTTCACTAAAAGTGTCTAAATCGATGGAGAATTGTTAATTTAATCAGTCAAACAAAGCTTTGTTTTCATGCTTCTGGAATCCTTAAACAGCTCAGTTTAGAACGCCGACTGTACCAAGCAAGAATAAACAAAATAAGAATAGTGTGTTGGTACGAGAATACTGATAGCAGGTCCACTGGGGAAGTAACTATGGTACCAGTTAAATCGTACCTGGAGTGGAATGAGTTAATGTCATGTTATATTCTGTTGTGTTTTATTTTATTACTTTTTGTCATGTTATGTTAGATTAGATTATTATTATATCATATTATGTTATACTGTAGTATAGTATAGTACAGTTATTATTGTTATTGAAGGTTTCAGCCTGCTCCTGACCTTGCCCCCAGACAGTGGCCCCTTTGTAATCAGCTGGGCTTTAACTCATTCAGCCCTGCTGGATATGTCCACATGTAACAGGGAGGAAAAGCAGTATATTTTCTGTGAGTTTTTTTGTGCTTGTTTGTTTCCACATGGAAGGCCATACACTCCCCAGGGTTGAATGGGTTAAGCAACACAATTTGATCTGATCCTCCTGGCAGGCGATGCAGGAGCAGCTGCAGGCACGGAAGGAGGACCTGGAGTCTGTGAAAACCCTGGGCCAGGCACTGATGGACCTGAGCCGGGAGTCTCCAGGCTGCCAGCGCAGTGTACGGGAGTCACTGAGCCAGCTGGGGCAGCAGTGGGAGCACCTGCGGCAGCAGACCCTGCAGCTGGAGAGCGTGCTGACGGACATGCTGGGCCAGTGGGCGCGCTACCACGCAGACCTGCACAGCCTGACCCAGGTGCTGACCCAGACGGAGTACACCCTCAACAGGTACTCCCTGGTGGGCGCCGACCTCAGCACCCTCGTCACTCAGGTGGAGAAGCTGAAGGTGAGGAGAGGGACGTTGTGGTGGAGTGTTTTGGTGTTTGTGTGGGAGAGTGTATGTTGTGTGTGTGTGTGTGTTGGTAATTTTTGCTTTGTGTGTGTGTGTGTGTGTGTTGGTAATTTGATACATTGTTGTGGAGGTGTGGGGTAAGTAGTTAGACAAGTTTGTGTTTGGTGTGTCTGTATGTAGTGTGTTGTGCTAGTAATTTGATGCTTTGAGTGTAGGGGGAAGGGAGTTGTGTGTGTGGTGTGTGTGTCTGTGTCTTGGTAATTTGATGCTCAGTGTGTAGGGTTGGGGAGGGGGTTGGGTGTCACGTATAGGTGTGTTTGGTGTGGCTGTGTTTGTGCTGGTAGTTTTATGCTCTGTGTGTGTACGCGCACACTCACAAACGTTTTTCTGTCTATCTGTCTTTATTGTGAAGTGGTGATTGTGATGGTGAGTTTTTACATGATCTGTTGGGAGTGGAAGTAAAACTGAACTGATGCTAAAACTGAAGCAACAACAAGCAGGTGTACCCCTGAAGTGACCCTCCCCTCCCTTCCTGTTCCTGTTCCCCAGAGCCTGGAGCGGGAGCTGAAGCAGCACAGCTCTCACCTGGACTCCTTCTCCACCCTGGCCTCCCAGCTGTGCCAGGTTTGCGAGTCACCTGTGCAGTCCGACGTCCAGGCTACTGTGTCCGACCTCAAGACCAAATGGGGCAAGCTGTCCGCCGACCTCTCCACCCGCCGCGCCCAGTTCGAGCGCTGCCTCAACAAGTGGCGGGAGTATGAGGCCGAATATGAGAAGATCAGTGATTGGCTGAGCAAAAAGGAGGCGGAGTGTAACGATCTGATTGCCATGCGAGAGGACGTCAGCTCCAGGCAGGAGTGTCTGGACAAGAGTGAGGTGAGGGATGTGATGACATTCTGTGGATAATCATAAATTATGTGAATTGTAATTGTTTCTTTCATGTAAAGCTCCCTGAGCTCTGAGAGAGAAAGGGTGCTACATAAATGTATTATTATAAAACAAAAATGATGATAGTAATGATATTGATGATGATAATGAACACTTGGTACTTTTTCTCAAATAAAGCTCAAAGCGCTTTACATGTATAAAAGTCATTGACTGTAAATGATGAAATGTTGAAATGAATTGATTTATACCAACTTTGAACAGAGATCATGATACAGCTTGTCCAACTTGCACTCATGCAGCATGCCCGTGCACACACTTGTTCACACACAAACTCGGGTCAGAAAGATTTTGTTAGCATTGTAAGAGAGAATCCTTTCATGTAATGAGATTATCTGTTTAATGTGATGAGATCCAGTGATTAGAATGTTTTAAGTGAGATTGGGTGGAACACACTATAATGCCCTTTCAGATACACTTAATTGTTACCTGACAGCATCAGACTCCCCAAATCACTGACCACAAACAAAACTGAATGACACAGGAAACGATTGATATGTTCCTAAAGGGAGCTGTCAGTCGGCTCTACCCAGGCAGGCGGCTTGTTGTTTATGTTTGCAAAGTTCTTAGAGTTGGTATCTGACCAAAGGTAAACAAAAGTAGAATAGATAAATAAATGATAATATGATGATGGTGATGATAATAATAATAATGGTGATAATAATAGTAAATGATACAACTGTTATTACTGCTATTTTTAATAATAATGATAATAATATATACTACTACCAGTACTTCTACTACTTTTGCTACTGCTACCTACTGCTACTACTACTACTACCAATACTGATGATAATGATGATAAATGATACCACTACAATTACTACTGCTACTGCTGCTGCTGCTACTACTACTACTAATGATAATAATGATAAATGATACTGCTACAACCGCTGTTACTAGTAATGATGATAATATTGATAAATAGTACTACTACCACTACTTCTTCTACTGCTACTAGTAATGATGATAATATTGATAAATGGTACTACTACCACTACTTCTGCTACTGCTACTAGTAATGATGATAATATTGATAAATGGTACTACTACCACTACTTCTGCTACTACCAATAATAGTAACAACAAAGCCCCATACCCCCACAGGCCCTGCAGCAAGAGCTTGACGAGATCCAGACCCAGCTGTCAGGGCTGTACAGGCTGAGCGACGAGCTGACCAAGGACATGGGCACATCCACCATCGTGCTGCTGACCTCACGGCAGTCAGCCCTGGAGCAGCGGCTGGTGGGGCTGCGGGGGCTGCTGGACCAGCACATCCAGGGCCTGCACCAGGACCTGTCGCAGATCAACAGGTTCCGCCAGGCCTTCAGCGCAGTCCGCAGGTTCCTGGAGCAGGCGGGGGCTGTTCTGAGGGAGGAGGACCCCGGGAGGGGCGCCGAGCAGGCAGTGCTGCAGAGCAGGTTGGACCGGCTCAAACAGCTCTCCGCACAGTTCCAGGTGAGATCATTAGTACACACTCTTCCGCCTCCTTTTTGCTCAGCCAGTCACCGATCTTCTCTGCAGACCCCTGTCTGGTTTTTCTGGGGGTGGGGGGTGTGGGGAGGTGTTGCTCTTCAGCCACCATCTGTACAACTTTGGAACAATCGAGGACATCAGGATGGTACTGTTTAATTCTTATGGGTTAAAGTCCCAGTTTAAGTGTGAGTGTGCATGTGTGTTGTGTATGTGGCTTTGACGGTGTGGTGGTGATTTTTTGTGGGTGGTGTACGGGGTTTGGGGGAGGTATGGGTGTGTTTGTGTGTGTGTGTAGCTTTGACGGTGTGGTGGTGATTTTTTGTGGGTGGTGTACGGGGTTTGGGGGAGGTATGGGTGTGTTTGTGTGTGTGTGTAGCTTTGACGGTGTGGTGGTGATTTTTTGTGGGTGGTGTTTTGTGTTGGGGTGGTGTACAGGGGTGGGGGGAGGTATGGGTGTGTGTGTGTGTTGCTTTGACGGTGAGGTGGTGATTTTTTTGTGTGGGTGATGTAAGTTGGGGTGGGTAGGAAGCAACAATTTGAATCAAGCAAACAACCAGGGATTGATTGTCTAAAATAATCCCTGCATCTCAAAAAAAAAAAAAAAAAAAGCATGTGATTCTCGCATTTTTAGTATCAATTTCAGGGAGGTTTCAAAGCATGCGGAATGATCCATATGTGCTTGCTACACTATATCTGCTGTATTATAGAAAAAAAAAATTTGAAAGGGTAGATGCCTAACCTTTGCATAAACCCAACACGCAGGTCATGCCTTGACAGCCAATCTTCGATTCATGTAAAACATTAATGAAAATGAATTAAACAAAATGATTGAATAAGTATATATATTAGAATATATGACAGGTGCAATGGCTTGAGTGCTTAAAGCATTTGTCTGTTAATCTGAGGGTCCAAAGATCCTGTAATCCATGTCAGCGTTTGGTGGGTTATGGAAACTAGAACATACCCAGTATGCACATCCTCGAAAACCGAGTATGGCTGCCTACATAGCGGGGTAAAATTTTATGTCTGTCTGTATGAGTGTGTTTGTGTGCATGACTGAAACCCCATTGAGTGACACAGGAAACAAATAATGAGCGCCCAGTGGCAGCCACCAGTCAGCTCTAACAAGGTAGGCAGCCTGATGTGCAAATGACTCCATGTTTGCAAAGCATTTTGTCTGGTGCTATATAAGTATCCGTATCATATCACAATAAAGTGAAAGATACTTGCAAGGCAAACAACTGATAACCACCTCCTCCACCCCACCCCCTGACAGGCCAACAGTGGGAAGCTGGACGAGGTGAACGACCTGGGGTACCGCCTGGCCCTGGACGCCAGGGATGCGCAGCAGCTGCTGGAGGTGAACCACGAGTGGCACCGCGGAGCCGGGGACTGCCAGGAGCGTGCCAAGGCCCTGCAGGGACACCTGCTGGTGCAGCAGGACTTCACCGCCAAGTGCCACACCTGGATGGCCTTCCTGGCCGACACCGAGCGAGACCTGGCCACCCAGGTGGCTGGAAACCTCTCCGACCTCCTGGAGCAGCAGAGCAAGTGTCAGGTGAGGAGGTGGTGGTGGGGTAGGGGTGTGGGTTGGTGGGGGAGGGTTGGGAGTAGGTTGTGTGGTGGTTGGGCAGGGGGAGGAGTTGTTCGTGTGGTGGGGTGCGTTGTGTGGTAGTGGCGGGGAGTGCAGGGGGAGGAGTTGTGGTGGCAGGGAGTGCGGGGGGAGTTGTTGGTGTGGTGGGGTGCGTTGTGTGGTGGTGGCAGGGAGTGCGGGGGGAGTTGTTGGTGTGGTGGGGTGTGTTGTGTGGTGGGGTGCGGGGGGAGTTGTTGGTGTGGTGGGGTGCGTTGTGTACTGGTGGTAGGATAGGCTGTGCGAGTAAGGTGGTTGGTAGGGGGGAGGGGGGGCGGGGTTGGGTGTGTGGTGTTGGGGCAATGTGTGGGGTGGGGGTTTGTGTGTGTGTGATGGTGGGGGGGGGTAAGTGTGGTGTTGGGGGGGGGTTCTTTGTGTGTGTATGTGGTGGTGGGAGGGGTTGTGTGTGTGGTAGAGGAGTGTGTGTGGTGGTGGTAAGGGAGTTGTGGTGCATGGTGGGGGTAGCGGAGTTTGTGTGTCTGTGGTAGGATGGTGTATATGTGTGAGGTGCATGATCAAAGGAAGGTTGTGTGTGTGGGAGGTGGATGTGTGTGTGGGAGTGGGGTTGTGGAGATGGTTGTGTGTCAGGGGTGAGGGTAGGGTTTTGTATGTGTGATCTGGTGGTAGTTGAGTGATGTGCGTGGTGGGAGAAATATTCAGGGTGTGCATGGTGGGGTATGTGTGAGTGTGAATGTGTGTTAACCATGCAAATTTAATGGCAATGTACCTGGAGTAAGATAAATCATTTACTAGACTCATGAACCTGTGAAACTTACCACAGAAATTTAAATGCAAATGAAAAAGTATTGGCCAAGTGGTAACATGTCTGCCAAGGAAGTGAGAGAATCTGAGTGCATTGGTTCAAATGCCACACTCACCAGTATTTTCTCCCCCTCCACAAGACCTTCAGTGGTGGTCTGGATGCTAGTCATTGGATGAGATGATAAACTGAGGACCTGTGTGCAGCATGCACCTAGAGCACATAAAAGAACCTGTCAGCAACAAAAAGTTTATCCCTGGCAAAGTTCTGTTGAAAAATCCACTTTGACAGGAAAACAAGTGCACTTGCAGGCTGAAAACTAAAAAAGGAAAGAAGAGGGTGGCGCTTTCTCTGTTGGAGAGTAGCCCGAATTCCACACAAAGAAATCTGACAAAAGTGTAAAAGAATGCAATACAGTTAAACCCAAGTTATAGACCCTTTGAACCATTCCACAGAAGTTTTGAGTGCCTATGAACTGTTTTCCCTCCACACACAGAAATTTGAGAGCGAGATGTACAGCCACCAGCAGGTGATTCAGGCCATCATCAGCGACGGCCAAAAGATGCTGCGCAATGGAGAGGTGGAGGACCCCACAGGGTTCGAACACAAACTGCGGTTGCTGTCAGGAGCAGTGGCAGAGCGTGGTCCAGCGGGCGGGCCAGCGCAAGGCCATCATCGACGGCACCATCCAGGACTGGCACCTGTTCAACTCGCTGAGTGACACGCTGCGCACCTGGCTGCAGGAGAAGCGGGAGGGGCTGAAGGTGTTTGAGGTGGACCGGCTGTCCCTGCAGCAGATCCGACACCTGTTGGACAGAGTCAAGGTGGGCACCCTCACTCATGAGGCACGTCTTGAGGGTGTGAACCTGTGCTTCTTCTTTCTCTGCTTCTTGCTTTTCTTCTTGCTTTTCTCCTTCTTCTCCTTCTTTTTCTTTTCCTTCTTCCCCATCTTCTGCTTCTGATTCTTCATCTTCTTTTCATTCTTCTTCATCCTTTTCTTCTCCTCATTCTTCTTCATTCTTTTCTTCTTCATCTGTCCTCCTCCTCTTCCTCCCCCTCCTGTTTGTCGTCGTCTTCTTTTTCTTCTTCTTTTTCTTCATCTTTCTTTTCTCTTTCTTCTTAGCTCTGTGAATAATCAGTGGGGCCCTGCACAGAACTGTTCACTAAATTCCTCCAGGTCTGTCAGGTTTTTTTATGACATAGCCTGGGTCTCTGCACATTGTTTCCCTGTCCTGTCTGCAATGCACGCTTACACATGTACACTATGTACACTTACAAACTTGCATACATACGCATGCGAGCTTACTCCAATGCACAGCATGTTTGTAACCACAGGTGTACACATTTGTATTTACACTCCCACATATACCCTCATACACTTACACATCCACACTTGTGTATATGTATGGATACAAATATTTGGGCACAAATACATTCATATGCAGTGTGCTATCGCACACTGTTACTTGCACATATAATACTCATGCATATAACCACACACTTACATAACAGACAGTTTTACCCTTACACTTTTGGGGGAAACGTAGCTGTTGTCACTTGCATGCAAGCATTGCTGTCATGTAATCAAAGCACAATAAACTTGCATACTTGCCCAGCTTTGATACGACTCATTATTTCAGTTCATACTGCATGCTACAGCCCCTGTGCAGGAAGAGGGCATGATATTATTATCAGATAAGAACAACAACATCTACATAGCTTCTTCAGACCTCCTCAATCGCTTAACAATAACACATCAGTCAGTCAGTCAGTCAGATGCAAAGCACAACCGCCCCCCCCCCCTCCCCGTTACCCCACCACACACGCACACACATGCACATACACACACAAACATTACATTCCCCATCTCCCACAGACACACACACACACACATACACACACACACACACACAAACATACATCTACATTCCCCTTCTCCCACATTACCCACACACAAGCACAGACGGACAAACACACACACACATACACACACACACACACACACACACACACACACACACACACACCCCCTTGGTGGGTGGGTTGGTGGGTGGACACCCACCCATACACACGCTCATGCTTCACATTGTTCTCCTGTTTTCTCCCAGACCATCCAGAGCGAGTTCAAGCTGCAGGAGGAGAGTTTCCGGAAGCTCCATGAGCTGGGATCCACTTTGCTGCAGCGTGCTGACCCCTCTGCTGCTCAGGAGATCAAAGTGGTCACTGCTCAAGTGCAGCACGCTTGGCTTGAGGTGAGAGTGGGTGTGTCGTGGTGTGTGTGTGTCTTTATGTGTGTGTGTGTGTGTAGTGTAGTTATGTGTGTGTATGTGTGTCTGTAGTGTAATTATATGTGTGTGTGGGAGAGTGATGTATGTGTTGGGGGGGTTGGTGGGGAAGGGGGGTTGTTGTGTGTGTGTGTGTACACAGGACCTCAGTTTATCACCTCATCCTAATGACTACACACTCCATGATTTTCCAGTCAAACTTGGGGGAAAAGGGGCACGGATGGGAATCGAACCGAGAACCTCACGAACACTTGATTGGCAGATAAGAGCCATTAACCACTGTGCCACTTTCCTCCAGGTGTACAACAAGTTGGAGGAGCAGCGAGTGCGACTGGAAGCTCTGCAGGGTGACTGGCGGCAGTGTGAGGAGGACATTGAGGAAATCCTGGCCTGGCTGAAGAACATCCGCCTCAAGCTCAACGCTGACATCCCCAATACTTATGATGACCTGCAGGCAGACCTCACACGGTGCAAGGTACAGATAATGAGGGTAGCTGTGATGTTAATGATAATGATAGAAATGATGATAATGATTATGATTATAATGATAGTAGTGATGGTGATAATAATATTAACAATAATATGATAATGATAGAAATGATGATAATGATTATGATTATAATGATAGTAGTGATGGTGATAATAATATTAACAATGATATTAGTGATATTGAGTCATCATCATAATGATAATACAATTGAACGTGCTGTTTTAAAGTTGTCAAGGAATTGTTTGTAGTGGGGATGTCTGTATGTGAATGTGTGTACATGCATCTGTGTGTTTTGGTATGTACATCGGTTGTGTATGTATGTGTGTACATGCATTTTGTGTCTGTGTTTGTACATGCATTTTGTTTATGTGTATATGTGCACAACAGTTTCCCTGATAACTTTCCCACTAAAAAAACAAAGAAAAAAGAATAAAGTGTGTGTCTGTACATGTGGTGTGTGTGTGTGTTTTGTTTTTGTGTATGTACACAACAGTTTTCCTGATAGTATTCCCACTTAAGAAAAAAAAAATTTTAACCCCAAAAACTAACAAAATATGAAATGCAACAAAAACCATGTATTGCTCAGGACATTGCCGCTTCCTTCGACAACTCGGAGGACAAGCGGCAGCGGCTGCAGGCACTGGAGAAGAAGCTGAGCCGGGCGATTCAAGCGGAGGACATGAACGTGCTGCACCAGCGGATCCGACTGCTCAACAAGCAGTGGGAGGAGCTGAGGTCGCAGGCAGGGCTGAGGGACCACCGGCTGCACGACTGCACCTTCCGCTGGTCCAGCCTGGGCCAGCAGCTGCGAGAGCTGATGGAGTGGATCGAGGACATGGAGGTGCGCATCGTGTCCAGCCGCGAGGTCCACATCGAGGACCTGCTGCACAAGCTGGAGACGGTGAGTGTTGTTGTTGTTTGTGGGTGGTGTTGGGTGTGTGTGAGTTGTGGCGTAAGTTGCCTTCTTCTCGTTTGTGGGTGTTGTTGGGTGTGTGTGTGTGTGTGTGTGGTGTGTGTTGCCTTCTTCTCATTTGTGGGTAGTGATGTGTGTGTTGTGCTTGTATTTTAACTTTTTTAGAATTTCATCTAACCCATTCCACCCCAGGAAGTTTACACCTTCAGCAAGCTTCCATGCCATATTAATGCTGAAACAGTGCAGAAAATATACTGGTTTTCCACCAGATTTTGTGTAGACATACCAGAAATACTGTAGAAGATAATTTCCCTTTCTTTGCAGTTTGTGCACATGTAGGAACATGAAACTCATTTTAATGAGACAGTTTTAACGAGCAGTTCTCGGGTGCAGGCCTTAATGAGTTCATTATTTCATTCTTTGATAAAAATGTTTACAAACCTAGGGTAGGTTCTCAAGGTCTGACACCAGTGCATTGCGTTGATTAGCTGGTCAGTCTTACAATCTTTCTTTCTTTGTTTTTTGGTTGATGTTGGGTTGTGTATATGGGTATATTGGATAGTCCACATTCTTGGACACCTCCCTGAAACTGAAACTTTTTTTTTTTTTTTTTTTTTTTTTTTTTTTTTATAATGAAATGTGTCATTCTGGCTGTGTTGTGCAGGAGTATGCGGACGCCATGGCGATGAAGGGGCGGGAGGTGGAGGAGGTGATGGAGAGGGGCCGGCAGCTGATGAAGAACAGCAGCGAGATCAGGGCCTCTGACATCGAGCAGCGCCTCCAGCGACTGCATGACAAGTGGTGCCATCTGCAGGCCGTCGCAGACTTCAGGTAGTTTGGTTGCCAGTCTGGGGAATATTCAGGGTCCTTTTCTTGTGTGTGTACTTTTCTGTTCATGGAATAATGTTTCCTTCTTTTCTTTTTTTTTCTGTCTGTGGAACATTCTGTCTTTTTTGTGTGTGTGTGTGTGTGTGTGCTTTTTTGTCTGTAGAATATTCTGTGTCCTTTTTTGTGTTTTTCTGTCTGTGGAATTTTTGTGTGTCCTTTTTTGTGTTTTTCTGTCTGTAGAATATTCTGTGTCCTTTTGTGATTACCTGTATGTGGAATATTCTGAGTCCTTTTTTGTGATTTCCTGTCTGTGGAATATTCTGAGTCCTTTTTTGTGATTTCCTGTCTGTGGAATTTTTTGTGTCTTTTTTTCTGTACTTTTTTGTCTGTGGAATATTCTAGTCCTTTTTTGTACTTTTTGTCTTCAGTGTCCTTTTCTTCTTTTTCTTTTTTCTTTTCTGGTACTTTTCTGAATGTGGATTATTCTGTGTCTTTCTTGGTGTTTGGGGGGTTGTTTTGGGGGTGTTTTGTTGTTTGTTGTTGTTGTTTTTTTACTTTTCTGTCTGCAGAATATTCTGTGTCCATTTCTTTGTGCTTTTCTGTCTGTGGAATATTCTGTGTCTTTTTGTGTTTTTTTGTCTGCAAGATATTCTGTGTCCTTTTTTTTTTTTCGTTTTTTTTTTTCCACTTTTCTGTCTGCTGAATATTATGTGTCTCTTTTTTTTCTTTTCTTTTTTAGTTTTTCGGTCTATGTCCTTTTTGTGTACTTTTCTGTCTGCAGAGTATTCTGTGTCCTTTTTTGTGCTTTTGTCATCTGTGGAATATTCTGTGTCCTTTTTGTGTACTTTTCTGTCTGCGGAATATACTGTGTCCTTTTTTGTGCTTTTCTGTCTGCGGAATTTATAGTAACACAGTAATGATTTTAACGCAGGACCCGGAAACTGAAGGAAACGGTGCTGGCGGTCAAACAGCTGGAGAGCAGTATGCGCAACCTGAGCCACTGGCTGGCCACCGTGGAGCAGGAGTTGGCTGCCCCTGTTGTCTACCATGACTGTGACATGCAGGAGATCTCCGCCAAGCTTCAGCACACACAGGTGCCCTCTCGTACTCATGTTTCAGATGATATGTGTATGTTTGTGGGGGTGTTTGAGTGAATACTTTTTGTGCTGTTGTAAAGCGCATAGAGCTTCAAGAATATGCGCTATGGCAAGACGTCGTAATAAATAAATAAGTGAATAAACATACACAACACACTCACACACACACACACACACACACACACACACACACACACACACACACACACACACACACACACACAAAAAAAAACACCACACACACACACTTTATACATCCTTCTCCCACCCTGTCCAACAGAAGAGAGTGACTAGAAGTGAGGAAGTGTTGTCATCTTACAGGATGTTCACACACACATTATTCATACTACTCCCCACCTTCCTGAACCAAAAAACAGTGACCAGAAATGATGCAAGTGTTGTCACCTTGCAGGACATCCAACATGACATAGAGCAGTGCACACACATATATACACACATACATTCACACCCACAGAGACTGATAGACACACACAAAGACACACTCACCATTTTAACACACACACACACACACACACACACACACACACACACGTTATCCATACTACTCCCCACCTTCTCAAACAAAAAAGCAATGACAAGAAATGATGGAAGGGCTCCGCGACTAAGCCATTATTATCGTTACTAGGAGGCTTAGTAGGTGGTGTCCTACGGTCGTTAAATCAGAACAAGCACCACTGAACAACACCGAAATGACTCAGCAGCAGTGCAGTGTCTCCTCTGGTGTGTGGCCCCCTGGCGACCTAACATTGAAAGTTCCCTGAGGACTGCCAACGCTGGGAGTGTGACAGACGAACCTGGGTGTGGCTGTGTATGAGGGACTCAGAATGAGCGGCGTGGGAGCAATGCCACTTAAATGGTGCAGATAATGGGGCAGCAAAAAGAAAAAGAAAAAAGAAAGCAAATGACGAAGTATTGTCACCTTGCAGGACGTCCAGCGTGACATAGAGCAGCACAGTGCAGGGGTGAGCTCTGTGCTGAACCTGTGTGAGGTGTTGCTGCACGATGCGGACGCCTGCCCCACGCAGACAGAGTTCGATGCTCTGCAGCACGCCATGACCAACCTCGACAGACGCTGGAAGAACATCTTTGATCTGTGCCCAGAGCGCCGTGCCAGGTACTTTGGTCCCTGTCACCCCTCTGTTCTCCCCCACCTCTCTGTCTCTGTGTCCCTCTGTCTTCCTCTTCCCCCCCCCCCCCCTCTCTGTGTCTCTCTTTCTGTCTCCCAATGTATAAAATATTGGTTAAAATTAATAAGGCTACCCACATCGAGATTATGTAAGCAGGCGTATGAAATGTTAGTAAATGAACATGAGAGAGGGAAGGAAAACTGGGTATATTTTGTAAAGAAGACATTAACTGTAAATGGATTTGGGATTGTGTGGATGTGTCAGGGAGTTGGATGTGTAGAAGGATTTGTTTCAGAATTCAAAGATAGGCTAATTGCTTCATATAAACAGAATTGGCACTGTAAAATGGAAAGCACTGAGAAATATAGATGGTTTTATAGTTTTAAAAGTATATTTCAAACAGAAAAATATATCACAGTCGTGACAAACAAGTGGCACCGAACAAGTCTCGCCAGATTTAGAATGAGAACGATTGGTTTGAATGCTTATGAAAAGTGGTTTCAGACTGAGCCCTCGTTACTCTCCCCTTGTCCGATGTGCGGTCATTCAAGGGAGGATGAATTACATTTTTTGTTTAGTTGTAAAGCTTATGACGATATTCGAGAAAAATGTGTTGTATTTAAAACAAATGCAGCAAAGAATGAAGATATTTTTAGAGTGCTTAATCTAAATCAGGAAACTTCACTACAGTCACTTGCAAAATATATTGCAGAAGCGAATAACATGCGACGAAAAAAACTCAACAATAATAAAATAGTATCAGGTGTTGCTCATTGTGAAAAGTGAAATCTGTGTTGTCATTCTCATATGGAAAATATTTGTTATACATTTATATATGTTTTTGTTTTTATTTCTCACTACATGCCATTACTTTGAATGGATGGTCGAACTGCACAGATTGATTGATTTCGTTTTGGCTTTATTTTTCATCAATATTATTACTATTGATGCATGTTGTTATTTGTATTATGAACCCCCATGTCATTAGGGCTGTAAAGCTATTGACATTAAAGTGTTCAGTGTTCAGTGTTCTTTCTGTCTCCCCCTCTCTCTTTCTTTCTGTCTCTCAAACTACATGTTTGGATAGATTGGACATTTTCTTTAATGTTGTAATCTCTTTCATAGGCAGATGAATGAACAGAGTTATTATATGTTGGGTGCCTGTAAGTTGCTACAGTTTTTCTTCAAGGAAAAAAACTTCATTTTGCTTTCAGTATTTGGTTTCACCATATTCATTAGTTTATTCTTGTTTTGTTATGCAATGAAGATATGTTGAAACATTCACCCATGTCATAAGGACCTCATGGCCAATGACATTAAAGTGTCAAAGTCTCTCTCTCACTCTCGATCTCTCTCTCTCACTTTTTGTATTTATTCAAAGCATTTGAATTAAGACTTTTGTGACTTAATATCTTTGATATAGAATTTTAGAAAGACATGTTGTACCTGTCTGACTGGTTGTTTTTTTCATTAATCATATTGCCCCTTTTAATATGGGGTTAAAGCCTTGAAATAAAACAACTCTCTCCTTCTCTCTCTCTCTCTCTCTCTCTCTCTGTCTCTCTCTCACTCAGTAGCAAGAAATAGGTACTGTGTACCTGTCACATTGTTGCCTGTTTGCAGCTGTTTCTCTCAGTGTGTCTGCATAGATAGATGGACAGGGTTCACAGAATGTCAAGGACCACTTTGCAACTTGCACAGCTGCCCTCCTTGGGGGCATAGTGAAATGATGCTGAATTTCCAACAAACTGTGGTGTGTGCAGCCAGTGTAATGAGCACTGTTCATAACCAGAGGTGCAGTCTTCTATGTACACTTCCTTTTTTTTTTTTTTTTATACTATGGAAACCCACAGCTATTGTTGATAAACATTTGAATAACAGTACACTTGGCTGAAGCATTGATTTTTCAAACCAGTTTAAGCTGTGCGTGTGTACTTGAAACAGTCACCAGTGTATTCAGTGAGAGGCCAGTGGCAGACCCTATGCAGCCTTCATGATTTGAATTATCCTTTGATTTTCTAATATTCTATGGAAATGTACCTGCTCTTATGAACTGGTCCTGAAAATTCTATGAGTTTCAGTTTCAAGGTGTCAGGTGGTACTGACAGATCCATATACGTTTCACCACATCTGCTGTCAAAAAGCAACAGATGCCCGACCTACACACATAAACCCATTGAACTGATCAGGCCTCGAGAGCCTGTCCTAGTTTTCTGTATGTTCAATTCAGGTCAGTTTCTCAAGGAGGCATCACTGCATTCAGACAAATCCATATACGCAACACCACATCTGCTTAGCAGATGCCTGACCAGCAGCATAACCCAATGCACTTAGGCCTTGAGGGGAAAAAAAAAGAAAAGAAGTAATGACGTGTTGCTGTGGTGTGGTGTGGCCCAGGATCAAGGAGACCTGGGAGCTGTGGGAAACATTTGGCACGGACTGCCGGCGGTTCAGCGAGTGGCTGGGCACCATGGAGGTGGACATCGGGGACACTGAGGCCTCCATGCCTCCCTCCGGCACCAAGGAGGACATACGCAATTATGAGGTGAGGCTTGACCTACCAATCCAGCTGTTTATTGTTTTAATCTAGGTGTATGATAATACCAGTGATTTATTTTGTACCCTCCACGCTCCAGCTGGGGTCAGTTCCTACATATGCACACACTGCAAACAAAGAGGACATACTCCTACAGTATTTCCAGCTGTGTCCCCATATTTCAATTTAGAGGGGAAAACTGGTTAATTTCAGGATGTATTTTCTTTGTTTTTCCATATCACTATGGTAGGGGAAACTGTTGAGGCTGTCAAAAAACAACAACAAAACCTCCCCTGCTGAACGGGTCAAACAACATTCCCGATGGTTGCAGAACCTGCAGCGGCAGGTGCATGACCGACTGTCGGAGCTGGAGTCCATCAACAAGCAGTACCGGCAGCTGGCCAAGGAGGGCCGCACCGACACCAAGGGCGTGCTGCGCAGCAGGATGCAGGAGGCCAACGACCGCTGGGACGCGCTGCAGCAGCGGGTGACGGAGCTGATGCAGGGCTTGCGGCAGTCGGCCGGCATCCGGGAGGACTTTGTCACCACCCGCCTCAGCCTGATGCAGTGGCTGACCGAGGTGGACATGCAGCTGACCAACATAGAGCACCTGTCTCAGCTGGACGTGGCCGCCAAGATCAAGGAGATCCAGGTAAAAAACTGGTTGGGGTTGTTTCTCTGAACGGATGCTGTCGCTTTGGGCATGGTGAGAAGGTTGACAGCTGTTCCCATTCTGTGTGCAGGTTTTTCGCACACATGGTGATGGTAAAGTACAGTAACATTTTGTTTTCTAGATATTTTGTTATTTACACACACACACACAGGCATGCATACACACACACACACGCACGCACGCACGCACGTGTATTCAGTAATCCTGTCCACAGCGGCTGCAAGAGGAGATGGATGAACAGTGTCACTGCATGGACTGCCTGCAACACACACACTCTTTTCTCTCTGTTCCTCACAGTCTCTCTCTGTCTCTCTGTCTCTCTCTCTCTCTCAGTGTTCAGTAATCATGTCCACAGAGGCTGGAAGAAGAGATAAACGAGTGGCATCACTGCATGGACTACCTGCAGCACACACACACATACATACGCACGCATGCATGCACACACACAATCACACACGCATGCACACACACACTCACACACACACACACTCTCTCTCTCACTCTGTCTGTCTGTCTGTCTCTCTCTCTCTCTCTCTCTCTCTCTATATATATATATATATATGTATATATAAAATATTCTGTAATCCTGTCCACAGCGGTTGGAGGAGGAGATAGACGAGCGGCGTCACCGCATGGACTACCTGCAGCAGGCGGCAGTGCTGCTGATCCAGCAGGGCACAGAGGGGGAGGCACTGCGAGTACAGCAGGAGCTGGACCAGTTCAAGCAGTTCTCCAGGCAGGTGCTGCAGCGCGTCGACACCTGTCGCTCCGCTCTGCACAGGCTGTCCGCCGCCCAGGTCAGTGCTGCAGGGGTCTCTGAGGCTGCCTGTGTTTTCTTTTATTTTGTTTGTGTCATTCTCTTTGTTGGTGGTGGTGGTGGTGGTTGTTTTTGTGTGTGTGTGTGTGTTTTGTTGTTTGTCTGATTGGTTTCCTCTGCCTGGGAGTCTGATGCTGTTTGTGTTTTGTTTGTGTGTCTCTCTCTTTGGCTTTAGTGGTTGTTTTGTGTGTGTGTGTGTGTTGTTTCTCAAACTGGTTTGCAGAGGTCACTGCCAGAGGAGTCTGATGCTGTCTGTGTTTGTGTCTTTCTCTTTGTTGTTTCTTTGTTTGTTTGTTGGTGTGTGTGTGTGTGTGTTTTGTTGTTTTTCAAATTGGTTTCCACTTCCAGATGAGTCTGATGCTGTCTGTGTTTGTGTCTTTCTCTTTGTTGTTTCTTTGTTTGTTTGTTGGTGTGTGTGTGTGTGTGTTTTGTTGTTTTTCAAATTGGTTTCCACTTCCAGATTAATCTGATGCTGTTTGTGTTTTTTATTGTGGGTGTCTTTCTGTGTTTTTTGTTGTTGTTTTTTTTGTTATTGTTTGTTTTTTTGTTGTTCTTGTTGGTGTGTGCGTTGTTTGTCAGACTGGTTTGCAGAGGTCACTGTCAGGGAAGTTTGGTGCTGTTTGTTGTGTGTGATTGTTTTGTCTTTCTGCATGGGTTGTGTGTATGTGTGTTGTTGTTGTTGCTGCTGCTGCTTCTGTTACTGTTGCTGCTGCTGTTGTTGTTGTTTGTCACATTGGTTTCTTTTTGTTGGATGTTCTTGGTTGGGTTTGTTTTGTTTTGAGGTTACAAGCTTCTTACCATGGCAGAAAAGGACTTTAGTGTGGCTTTGGTGTCTTTGTTTTGTGTGTTTAGTGGGGGTCTTTCTGTTAGTTTGGTTTTCTTTTGTGTTGTTGTTGTTTGTTACGTAGGTTTCTTTTGCTGTAACTTCTTGTGTGGGGGTTTTTGTTGTTGCTTTTTTCTTTTGTGTTGTTGTTTGTTACGTAGGTTTCTTTTGCTGTAACTTCTTGTGTGGGGGTTTTTGTTGTTGCTTTTTTCTTTTGTGTTGTTGTTTGTTATGTAGGTTTCTTTTGCTGTAACTTCTTGTGTGGGGGTTTTTGTTGTTGCTTTTTTCTTTTGTGTTGTTGTTTGTTACGTAGGTTTCTTTTGCTGTAACTTCTTGTGTGGGGGTTTTTGTTGTTGCTTTTTTTCTTTTGTGTTGTTGTTTGTTACGTAGGTTTCTTTTGCTGTAACTTCTTGTGTGTGTGTGTGTGTGTGGGGGGGGGGTGTTCACAGCAAATTTGGTGTAGCATATATATGGACTGGTCCACACGCTTTGACTCCTTCAAACTGAAACTTACACTTTTTGTTGTTTTTCATGGAGTGGTTCTCCTTTTGTTTTCTATTTGTTCCCTTTCTTCTTTTCTTCTCCTCCTCCTACAAATTCTCCTACTTTACTTTTTTTTCTTTTTTTTACATTTTGAATTTTTTTTCTCCATTGTATTGTGTTTTCTTTGTTGGTTATATATCCATATTAAATCCATCAGGTATTTGTAAGCTTCTAAGTGTGGTAAAAGTGGACTTTGGTATCTTTTTCATGCATGTTTTGGGGTTTGTGACATTGTTGTTGTTTGTTGTTGTTTTTTTTTGTAACTTCTTGTTTTGTTTCTTTTAGTGTTTCTCTTTTTGTTTTCCATCTGTTCTTCCTTTTCACCCCTTCTTTTCATTTTTCTTTGCTTTTGCTCTGTTTTTTTCTGTCCATTATTTTTCTCCATAGCATAGTTTTCTTTGTTGGTGAAATTGTTCATCCAGTCTGGGGCTTACAGGCTTGTTATTATGGCACAAATTAACTTTAGTATGGCTTTGGTGTCTTTTTTTTCTACTTCTGCTTAGTGTTGCTTTGTTAGTCTTGTGTCTCCTCTCTGTTTGCACAGGTTGAAGAAACTGGCAAGGTGGAAGAAAAGGTGAGTAGTGTTCCGCTTTTTAGCTGTTTGGTTCTTCTCTGTGTCACTCTGGCCTTAGTCAGTTTTGCACGAACAGATTCTTGGTTTCTTTCCACTTTTTTTATGGTGCAGAATGTGGGAGATTATGACTTGCTGTTCTTTGCAGTCTTTGACTGACATACTTGAAACACAGTTTATCCAGCTTAAGACTTTCTTTCAGTATTGACATCTTGTGAAGTGCTGTATGCTAGAAATAAAAACCAGTGTTGACATCCCATGACTTCTTGATGATAGACTGATAAAAGCCAAAATTGATATCACACTTTGCTAGTACTGGTGAAAACCAGTATTGACATCCCGTAACAGCTGCATGCTGGATCGGTTCAGCCAAAACTGTATCCATGACTGACTGATAAAAGCCAATATTGACATCACACCTTTTCCCTAGATTGATAAAATCCAGTATTGACATCCCACCTGAATGTCAGACTGATGAAAGCCAGTACTGACATCCCACAATATGCCAGACTGGTGAAAGCCAATGCTGACATCCTGTAAGCCAGACTATGAAAGCCAGTACTGACACCCCACAACAAGTGTATGCTATACTGATAAAAGCCAACATTAACTTCCCACCCGTTCGCAAGAAAGAAAGATAGAAACTGGTATACAGTGCACTGGTAAAAGATTTTCTTTTTTTTTAATCCAGCGCCAACATCCCCCATGTGTGTTTTGACAGGAGCGCTATGCCCAGTTGGAGTGCGGCACAGACCTGCTGACAGCACAGAGACCCTCCAGTGCTGACTGGGACACCAGAGAGCTGGAAGCCTACCTGGAAAGCTCCCCCCCGGAGAGCCCCCCCTACAAGCGACGAGCCAGGGCCGAAGGGGACCTGGTCCCCAAGGCATCCGTGTCACCTATACGGCGACCCGTCTCCCCTGCCAGGTCACCTTCACCTTTGCTGAGGTCAGGGTCACCGGTGAGGTCATTGTCCCCGACAAGGAGGTCACCGTCACCCACACGGTCTCTGTCTCCAACGAGGAGGTCTCTGTCACCGACGAGGCGGTCTGTGTCTCCATCTCGACGCTCCACCTCTCCGTCTCGCTGGAGCAGAGACGGCACTGATGGTGGTGAGTTGACACTGTGACCAGTCTGATGGGTTTCAGTGCACCTGGTGGTTTAAGGGTGGACATTTTATCTGATTTCCCAGGTCAACATATGCAGACCTGCTAGTGTCTGAACCCCCTCTGTGTGTGTGTACGCAAGCAGAAGATCAAATACGTATGTGAAAGATCCTGTGATCCTTGTCTGCTTTTGGTGGGTAATGGAAACAGGAATATATCCAGCATGCACGCCTGGGAAAACAGAGTATGGATGCCTACAGAATGTGGAAGAATGTACAGGGCTAAGCTTCAAGTACTGTACTATCATAGAAATACATGAAGAAAAAAATACACAAATAATCACAAAGCAAATGCATTGAGTTGGACACTCATCAGGACACTGTCGAGGAAAAGAAGAATGCTGAAACAGAAAAATACTCTATATAGTGATAATTTGTCTATTCTAATAGTAGATGCAATTGCAGCCCTCTTCTTCCTTTATTAGTTAAGTTAGATTGGTGTGGGGTTTTGTTGTTGTTGTTGTTGAAAAAGCTGCAGAATGCTGATGTTTGGTTATAGACAATAATTACGATGACTGGGTAGCCTTATGATGACATGCACTTTATTTAATTATTTGTTTGTTTATTACAGTGTTCTTTGATGCTATTGATCAACCTTTTTGTGTGTTTTGGTTGGGTTTTTTTTTTGGGGGGGGGTATGGGGGGGGGGGTATTTAGTTTTTGTGTATGCATCTTTTTTCTGTTTTGTTTTGTGTGTGTATTGATTTTATTTTTCACTTTTTTATGTAGTTAAAAATGAATAAGAATGTTACAGTAAAAAAACAATCTGTATGTTTGCAAGACCTACTACGTGGGTGTGTGCAGAGGTGGACAGCGAGTGGCGGGCACGGGGACGCAGTGCCAAGATCGATGTGCTGGTGGAGCAGCTGGCGGATGCTGTGCAGGCGGCCTCTGCCCATCTGGACATTGTGGAGCGACAGATGGACTCTCGCATCTCTGCTGATAGCCCGCCCAGTCACAGAGAGGTGAGGGCTGGGAAGGTGCAGGTCGTACAGTGGATGGACAGCCTGTCCTACATCTGTGTAATACACAAAGGACTGGCATTTCTTGTGTGGTGTTATGTTTGACTTGACACGCAGTCGTTCACACTTGAGGTCTGACGGCACTGAGTAAATGATCTTTCTTTTTCTTGTGATGATGGTGATGATAATGTGTGTTCAGGTTCAGAGTCTGATGGAACATTATTAGTGATGATGGTGATGGCATGTGTGTTCAGAGTCTGATGGAATACGACCATGATGATGATAGTGATGGTGGTGTTGTTGTGTGTGTTCAGGTTCAGAGTTTGAGGGAATATTACTGTGATGGGGATGATGATGGTGATGATGAGGATGGTGATGGTGTGTGTGATCAGGTTCAGAGTCTGATGGAGCATTACTATGATGGTGATGATGGTGGTGATGATGATGATGATAGTGATGATGAGTGGTGATGATGATGAGGATGGTGATGGTGTGTGTGATCAGGTTCAGAGTCTGATGGAGCGTTACTGTGATGATGAGGATGGTGGTGATGATAGTGGTGATGATGATGACGATGGTGTGTGTTCAGGTTCAGAGTCTGATGGAGCGTTACTGTGATGATGAGGATGGTGGTGATGATAGTGGTGATGATGATGACGATGGTGTGTGTTCAGGTTCAGAGTCTGATGGAGCGTTACTGTGATGATGAGGATGGTGGTGATGATAGTGGTGATGATGATGACGATGGTGTGTGTGATCAGGTTCAGAGTCTGATGGAGCGTTACTGTGATGATGAGGATGGTGGTGATGATAGTGGTGATGATGATGACGATGGTGTGTGATCAGGTTCAGAGTCTGATGGAGCGTTACTGTGATGATGAGGATGGTGGTGATGATGATGACGATGGTGTGTGTTCAGGTTCAGAGTCTGATGGAGCGTTACTGTGATGATGAGGATGGTGGTGATGATAGTGGTGATGATGATGACGATGGTGTGTGATCAGGTTCAGAGTCTGATGGAGCATTACTGTGATGATGAGGATGGTGGTGATGATGATGACGATGGTGTGTGTTCAGGTTCAGAGTCTGATGGAGCGTTACTGTGATGATGAGGATGGTGGTGATGATAGTGGTGATGATGATGACGATGGTGTGTGTGATCAGGTTCAGAGTCTGATGGAGCGTTACTGTGATGATGAGGATGGTGGTGATGATGATGAGGATGGTGGTGATGATAGTGGTGATGATGATGACGATGGTGTGTGTTCAGGTTCAGTGTCTGATGGAGCGTTACTGTGATGATGAGGATGGTGGTGGTGATGATAGTGGTGATGATGATGACGATGGTGTGTGTTCAGGTTCAGTGTCTGATGGAGCGTTACTGTGATGATGAGGATGGTGGTGGTGATGATAGTGGTGATGATGATGACGATGGTGTGTGTTCAGGTTCAGTGTCTGATGGAGCGTTACTGTGATGATGAGGATGGTGGTGGTGATGATAGTGGTGATGATGATGACGATGGTGTGTGTTCAGGTTCAGTGTCTGATGGAGCGTTACTGTGATGATGAGGATGATGGTGGTGATGATAGTGGTGATGATGATGACGATGGTGTGTGTTCAGGTTCAGTGTCTGATGGAGCGTTACTGTGATGATGAGGATGGTGGTGATGATGATGACGATGGTGTGTGTTCAGGTTCAGTGTCTGATGGAGTGTGAGAACCAGGTGGACACAGTGCAGCGTCTGGACCGTCTGCTGAAGATCGAGGCTGGCAGCACCTTCATCCCCTCTGTGGACCTGCAGGTCAAAGGTACCCATCTGGCCACTCACCTCTGTCTTTCTCTCTTGATTCTGTCTGCCTCTCTCTTTGTCCGTCTGCCCACTCATCAAGCTTTCATTCATTCATTCTTCTTTCTTTCTTCCATTTGTTTTTTATTTCTGTGTAGTTGTCGGTCTATCTATCCTCTCTCTCTCTCTCTCTCTCTCTCTCGCTCTCTCTCTCTCTCTCTCTCTCTCTCTCATTTGTAATAGATTTAGATTCGCAAGAACAGATTGGAAGAATAGGCTATGCCTATAATCTTAATCCTTGAATAAAAACGTTTTGAGTTCTGAGTTCTCTCTCATTCATTCTGTCAGCAAGAATCACAAAAAGTTTGATATTTGTTTTCTTGAATTTTCTATTCTTTCATAATAAGCTTGGCATTCAGATGATTTTTCATCTTAAAGTGGCAAAACAACAACAACAACAACAAAACTGGAACACAAATGGCTAGAAAGGAAATGGACAGAATATCCACAACTCTTACCCTGGCAAGTTCGTTGTCGCTGGAGTGCACTGAGGTGACTGTGTCAGTGGTGTCATTATTCTACAGTTACATTATACAAAATATGGAAAATGGAACTGTTGTTGACATTGATGATGTTTCATCAAGAGAAAATATAGCCCTCAATGCAATGATAAAAAAATATATTAAAAAAAAAAAAAAAAAAAGAAGAAAAGAAAGAAAGAAAATGCCTCCTCACCCCTTTGACTTCCTTTCTCTGTCTCTCTCTCTCTCTCACACGCTGTTTTTCTTCTGCTCTCTCTCTCTCTCTCTCTCTCTCTCTCTCTCTCTCTCCCCTCTCCCTCCCTCCCTCTCTCTCTGTTACTCTTATTTCTTCTCTGCTCTCTCTCACAGTTGCCCCCCACCACTCTCTTTCTGTCTTCTTTCTGTCACAATTTTCTCTGTTTTTTTCTGATGCTTTTCTTTTCTGACACTTTACTTTCTTGATTTTATACCACAGGAGTGGGTGGTGGGGGGGAAAAGCATTCTTGATTTTGTGCTTATCTCAGTAACCTAGAGCAAAAAACATTTTTGTTCATTCATTTGTTTGTTCAACACCACCCCCCACCCCCAACCCACCCCACTCCCACCCGATGTTTGTGTCAGGCATCAACGAGCGGTGGGAACGGGTGCAGTCGCGGGCAGCAGAGCGGAACCTGCGCATCTCGCAGCAGCAGCGTGACGTGAGTCGGTTCTCGATGGACGTGGACAGTCTGCTGGGGTGGCTGGACGAAGCTGAGGCTCTGCAGGCCTCCCTTGGCATCACGCCCACAGACATCACCCACCTCAACCTCCTCATCAGGCAGCACAAGGTAAAGGTCCCACAGCATGACTCCCACAGACATCACCCACTCAACCTCATCAGAAGTTCCTCTGAATACTGTTTTTCGGTTCCTGATTAAAACAAGTATATTAAACTTTGTTAACATTTAACCTGGACTTAAAAAGATATGGTTGAATAGGTCTTTTGTTTTTAATAACATTTTATTCATTGACCTTTAAGGTTGTTTGGGTTTCTTTCTGACTAATTTTAACTCATTCTACCCCACAGCTACATGCCTGCTACAACTTCCCTGGACCAGGGCTACGTGAGACCACTGCAGTAAAAAGTAGTGGAAAATTATTGATTTAATTGGTTCAGCGAAGCTTTGTTTTGATGCTTCCAGAATCCATAAACGGTTCAGTTTAGAAGACCAACTGTACAAAGCAAGAATAAACGTAATTAGAATAATGTATTGGCATGAGAATACTCATACCAGGTCCACAGGCGAAGTAATCATGGCACAAGTTAACTCATGCCTGGATCAGAATGATTTAAGAACTCATAGATATACAGCCCCGAGATGGCCCCATGTGCAATGGGCTGGGTTGGGCTGTAATCAACATGGTTCGATTCCTGGAAGACTGGTCACTAACTGCTGTCATGCGTGTCCCTTTTCTCCAGGACTTCATGGTCCAGCTGGAGGGGAAGAGAGCGCGGTTCCTGTCCATCCAGCTGCTCAGCAAGAACTATGTCAGCCTCACCACGCCGGAAGGCAGACAGCTGCAGCTGCGGGTTCAAGAACTGGAGCGCCGATGGGAGGCAGTGGCGGCCCGGGCGGCCGACATACAGCAAAGCCTGCAGAGGGCGCTGCTGCAGTGCCAGGAGTTCCAGCACACGGTGCAGGACTACCTGCTGTGGCTGGAGGACCTGGAGGGTCGGATCCGGCGCTGTGAGCCAGTCAGGCTGAGCGCCGAGGTGTCCCTGCTGAAGGACAAGTACAACATCCTGCAGGTCAGGGGCGTGGAGGGTGGGGGTGGGGGGGGGGGGTTATGTCGTGTGTGGGCGACTGTATTTCTGAGAGCTTTCTTTTGTTCTGTTGCTTGTTTGTTGTTGTTTGGAGGGGGTCTCTCCTCTGTGCCGGGAGCTGTTTACAGTGCTGCTTTGTTTCTGAGGGATGTCTGGTGTTCTGTTGTTTGTTTGTTTGTTTATTGTTGATTTGGTTTTTTGTTGTTGTTTTAAGAGGGATACATGATTTATCAGTCGCTATTTGTGTGTGTGTGTTGGTACATGTGAGAAAGAGAAATTGCCTGTACGTCTGTGTACAGTGGTGCTTTATTTCTGAGGGGTGTCATTTTGTTCTACTTTTTATTTGTTTTGTTTCTTCTGGAGAGACGCATAACTTATCAGTCACTATTTTGTGTGGGTTTATGTGAGTTAGAGAAATTGTAAGTGTGCCTGTTTGTATATGTGTCATTATGAATGTGCAGGCATGCGTTTACTACAGCATAGTTCCCTAGAATTTAAGATAATATAAAACTCAAAATGTATGATAAAATTCATAACTGAAAATGTGATATAATTTAAAATGCAGGACAAATCATGACTCAAAAGGTAATTGATAATTCAAATTATAAGATACTTTGTAACGGAAATAAGTGCTACTCTTGCCAATACAACATGATGGAAATGCATACCTGTTTCATCAACAAAATAACATTCTACCTGAAACATATTGTATGTTCAGGAATAGAGCCACAGAGGTGACAAACAAAGACACACAGTCATATTATTGTGCTACGGTTTTCGTTCAGTAACCACAAAAACTGGGGAAGGGGAATCACCGTAGACTATCATGGACAGCATTGCATGGCAGCACTTGCTTAACCTCAGTCCAGCGCCCCACATAAAGATCACTGACATGGGTGTGCAGGATCTACGCAGTGAGCTGGAGGGGAACCAGTCGGCAGTGCTGTCTCTCCGGGAGACCGCCGACCAGTTGCTGGTGAGCGGAGACCTGCCGGAGATGTCATCCGCCAGGGACAAAACCCACATCATCTCCAACCGCCTCAACTCCCTGCTCCACCTCACCAACGCCTACCTCCAGTCCCTGGAGTCCAAGCTCAGAGTGAAGGTGAGTGGGGGGGGGGGGGCGGTTTGGCCTGGTAGTAACGTGTCGATGTAGGAATGAGAGAATCTGTGCACACAGGATTAGATCTTGAGCAGTGGTCTGGACGCTGTTCATTTGGATGAGATGATAAACCAAGGTCCCATGTGTCACGTGCACCTAGCATGCATGAAAAAAAACGTCCATGGCTACAAAAGGGTCGTCCAAGATAAACTTCTGTAGAAAAAAAGTGACATTGCTTGTGGACATTGAATCCTGGGGATGCTTACTGTACATTTCATGTGGGTGCAGCATTTCTGGAAAAAAGATAAGAACTTATAAGATATAAGAACCCTATAAGAAACTTATAAGAACAGGGAAGGAGTTACTGGTATGTAAATTATAGTGTTTGATTAAATGAGCTACAAACTGCAAGCATGCACGCACACGCACACACACACACACACACAACACACACACACATTCTATCTACGATCAGACTAGAATGATGTGAAATTGAAGATTACTACTACTACCACTACACTCACTCACACACATGCACGCATGCACAAAATCATAGAGAATGGTGCTAATTCATTTGCCTCAACCAAGTAAGAGGATGGATATGATTGATACAGAGCTGATACTTGTTCGAGACTAAAACAAGAATCACTCTCACAAGTCCTTTGCTCTTATCATGCTAACTGATCTTTTCTTCCAGTTCATGAATTATCCTGTTTTCATGATCAATATAATACAGAAACTGCATTTAGACTTCAAATTCATTTTATATTGTCTCATCTTAGTCATCTGTGGCTTCTTCTTCTTCGTTCGTGGGCTGCAACTCCCATGTCCACTCGTATGTACATGAGTGGGCTTTTATGTGCATGACTGTTTTTACCCCACCATGTAGGCAGCCATACTCAGTTTTCAGGGGTATCTGTGCCTTCAGCATAACCAATTGTGGTGACTTTGTGGTGACTTATTTCCCTCTGTGATATCATTTCCCTCAGTGATATCTTAGAGCATCTGTGCCTCAAAGTTTATTACCTTTTTTTTTTGTTTTTTTGGCTGTTTGTGTTTCAGTCATCTGGTGTTGACACACGAGAGGGACGCCTACCAACTGTGATTCATCCCACATTACGCACGCGAACACGATCGCCTTTTGCCCTGTTGAGAAAGGTATAGCTTTGCTTCAGCTCTTGTCTGTCTGTCTTCTGATTACTTCATTTGGTTAGAAAAAGAAAAACAGTGAAATGTTTCAGTACATGAAGTAGAAAAAAAAAGTTTTCAGACTTTGCATAAGTGATAAATTAAATTTCTGAACATAGTGGGGAAAAAAAGTGATCACGAGAATGAGTGTTTTAGATGCTGATTTGAGGGCCTGTTGTTGTGAATTGTATTCATTGTTGATTCTGTGATTTCAGTTCATTCCGTTCATCAAATTCTAGATTTAATGTGAAATCATCATTGAACTATGTTCATTATATCATCATTACCCTCTTGTTCCCATGTACCTTTCTCAGTTTCTGTTTGATGAGTTTCTTCAAGTTTTATCACAAGTTACCATCCATGATATATGTCTATACATATATATATTTCCATGTATACATCGTCTGTACTATTCATCGTTCTCTTGCTTTCAATCCACAGCTTCTATTTGGAGCGCCACCCATTTCAGTTCCAGCGGACCAACCTGACAGTGCTAAGTAATTCCACTCCCTCCCTTTTCCAGGGGAGGTTTCTTGTTTCCGCAAGTCATTCTTTGGTTTGGTGCTTGTGTACCAGTATGAGGTACATGCACACCCAACCTTGGATGGGAATGAGATCACCCTTAAAAAAATAATAAAACAAAGTCATGACCTCACCTTTGCAGACAAAAGGAATGCTTTCTGCAAGCCTCATGTCTTCCATTGTCCTTCCCCTTTGTACCTTTGTCGCCTGCCTTGCTCATCTCATTGTCGTGCCAACATTTTCACTGTTTCTGCCTGCTTTGTTTGTCTCTCATCAGTTCCTTTGTTTTGTTCTATTTTGGTTGTTTCTGATTTTATTTTGTTGTCCAACATGGTGGTTTAGTTTTTCCTTTTGTTTTCGTTTTGTTGTGACCTCTTGCCTGGTGTTCGCCCTCTCTTGGTTCCTGTGGTGAATGTGCATGTTTCGTCATTCCGTCGGTTAGTGGCTTCACCTCACAACGTCATCACCATCGTCATCATCATCATCATCATCATCACCATCACCCTCATCGTCATCATCATCACCATCACCCTCATCATCACAGGGACTGCATCGTGATTACCTGGCATGGCACACCTGACTTAGCATGCCTGGATAACACTGAAACTTTAAGAAGTGTACTCGGACTGGAAGTATTGTGTTGTCTTGGTTGATTGTCTGTTCGTACTGTATATTTGCATGGGGGTTAGAATCATGTGATAATTATGTCCTTTAAATTGCTTACACTGCGAATAGGCGCCAACAACCACAGCTGTTAGAATGTGAGCCTGACATTAATGCCATACTGTAAGCAGGTTATAAAAGGCAGTGAAAAGCCTTCAGTGGTGGTTTAGTTTGCCTGTTTTGTAACTGCAAAAGTCTTCAACAATTACTAGACTTGACTGTATCCTCGGCAGCTTGTGAACATTGATCAGGCTTTGGTCTTTCAGGTTACACTGTTATGCTTGAAGTCCAAATGTCCCCAAGTTAAAATCAGACGCTTGTTTTAACATCATGTACATACATGTGAAGCTGTGTACAGAGACTAACATGTGTAATGTATTCCAGTGCTTTTAAAAGATTTTTTTATCTCATTGCAGACTATCGTTGTATTGGAAGTATGCATGAATAAAGTAACGTTAGATTGTGATTACTGTTGCACCAGTTGTACAGTTGTAAAGAAAGTGCATGCTCAGATATGCCTACCCTAAATTAGGAGTCTTTGTTGTTGTTTCTCTGTTTTTAAGTGTTGTTGGGTTTTTTTAACAGATCAATTTTAACAGGCTTCCTTGGTTAGGTTGTGCATTAAGACACACAAACACACACATGCACATGCGCACATACGCTCACACATATTTATGTTGCATATCTGTTGTATGTTTCCTTCCTCTTTTTTTTTTAATGATAACAATTCAGTATGGAAAGTAACAGTTCGCTATGGACTAAATGATTTGAGATTATAGTTCCCCATTCCTGATGATGTACATATGTGTCTGCATGCATTTGTTTCTGTTTTGGGGTTGTTGTTTTTTTGTTTTTGTTTTTTTTGGTTTGGTGGAGGACAGATAGAGGGTGTACTGGTCATCATTTGTTTCTTTGTTTTATTTTCAGTTCAGTTACATTGAATATGAAAATGAAATCAGAGTGAAAAGGACCGATGTAAAAACAAAAATTTAAAAAAAAAACCCTTATCAAATGTCAGTTATCTAAACCACCACAAGAAAAGGGCAAAAACAAAACAAAGAAAAAGGATATTTCAGTGGTCTGTGCAGCTGTTTCATAGTTTTGATGTCAGTGGTGGTGGTGTTTTTTGGGGAGAGGGGGGGGGGTTCATTTAGTTAATACAACTTGGGGACAAAAAGTAAGAAAAGACGATGGCAGGAGTGTTTGTAGCCAAAGTTATTTTTAGGTCACAGTTGCATGAAGGTGCATGACTTGTCTAAATGTCACCTCTGCTTTGCTGATGAGTCTTTACTCTTGTAAATGAATGTTGTCATTGCATGTCTGAAGTAGTTAATCTATACCAGACATGTGTTAGTGGTTGGAGAGTTTATGTTAGACAACTGTAGTTATATATTGTTCAGGGAGCTGGACAACTGTAGTTATATATTGTTCAGGGAGCCAGACAGCTGTAGTTATATATTGTTCAGGGCTCCAAACAACTCTAGTTATATATATTGTTCAGTGAGCCAGACAACTGTAGTTATATATTGTTCAGTGAGCCAGACAACTGTAGTTATGTATTGTTCAGGGAGCCAGACAACTGTTGTTCTGTATTGTTCAGGGCTTCAGACAACTGTAGTTCTATATCGTTCAGTGAGCCAAACAACTGTAGTTATATATTGTTCAGGGTCCAGACAGCTGTAGTTATATATTGTTCAAGGAGTCAGACAACTGTAGTTCTATATTGTTCAGGGCTCCAGACAACTGTAGTTCTATATTGTTCAGGGAAACAGACAACTGTAGTTATATATTGTTCAGGGAAACAGACAACTGTAGTTATATATTGTTCAGGGAGCCAGACAATTGTAGTTACATATTGTTCAGGGAGCCAGACAACTGTAGTTACATATTGTTCAGGGAAACAGACATTTGTAGTTACATATTGTTCAGGGAGCCAGACAACTGTAGTTATATATTGTTCAGGGAAACAGACAACTGTAGTTATATATTGTTCAGGGAGCCAGACAAGTGTAGTTATATATTGTTCAGGGAGCCAGACAACTGTAGTTATATATTGTTCATGGAGCCAGACAACTGTAGTTATATATTGTTCAGGGAGCCAGACAACTGTAGTTATATATTGTTCAGGGAGCCAGACAACTGTAGTTACATATTGTTCAGGGAGCCAGACAACTGTAGTTACATATTGTTCAGGGCTCCAGACAACTGTAGTTACATATTGTTCAGGGAAACAGACAACTGTATTTCTATATTGTTCAGGGAGGCAGACAACTGTATTTCTATATTGTTCGGGGAGTCAGACAGCTGTATTTCTATATTGTTCAGGGAGCCAGACAACTATAGTTCTATGTTGTTCGGGGAGTCAGACAGCTGTATTTCTATATTGTTCGGGGAGTCGGACAACTGTATTTCTATATTGTTCAGGGAGCCAGACAACTGTATTTCTATATTGTTCGGGGAGTCAGACAGCTGTATTTCTATATTGTTCAGGGAGCCAGACAACTGTATTTCTATATTGTTCGGGGAGTCAGACAACTGTATTTCTATATTGTTCAGGGAGCCAGACAACTATAGTGCTATGTTGTTCGGGGAGTCAGACAACTGTATTTCTATATTGTTCGGGGAGTCAGACAGCTGTATTTCTATATTGTTCAGGGAGTCAGACAGCTGTATTTCTATATTGTTCAGGGAGCCAGACAACTATAGTTCTATGTTGTTCGGGGAGTCAGACAACTGTATTTCTATATTGTTCGGGGAGTCAGACAGCTGTATTTCTATATTGTTCAGGGAGTCAGACAGCTGTATTTCTATATTGTTCAGGGAGTCAGACAGCTGTATTTCTATATTGTTCAGGGAGCCAGACAACTGTATTTCTATATTGTTCGGGGAGTCAGACAGCTGTATTTCTATATTGTTCAGGGAGCCAGACAACTATAGTTCTATGTTGTTCGGGGAGTCAGACAACTGTATTTCTATATTGTTCGGGGAGTCAGACAGCTGTATTTCTATATTGTTCAGGGAGCCAGACAACTGTATTTCTATATTGTTCGGGGAGTCAGACAGCTGTATTTCTATATTGTTCAGGGAGCCAGACAACTGTATTTCTATATTGTTCGGGGAGTCAGACAGCTGTATTTCTATATTGTTCAGGGAGCCAGACAACTATAGTTCTATGTTGTTCGGGGAGTCAGACAACTGTATTTCTATATTGTTCAGGGAGTCAGACAGCTGTATTTCTATATTGTTCAGGGAGCCAGACAACTGTAGTTCTATATTGTTCGGGGAGTCAGACAACTGTATTTCTATATTGTTCAGGGAGCCAGACAACTATAGTTCTATGTTGTTCGGGGAGTCAGACAACTGTATTTCTATATTGTTCGGGGAGTCAGACAACTGTATTTCTATATTGTTCAGGGCTCCAGACAACTGTAGTTCTATATTGTTCAGGGAGCCAGACAACTGTATTTCTATATTGTTCAGGGAGCCAGACAACTGTATTTCTATATTGTTCGGGGAGTCAGACAGCTGTATTTCTATATTGTTCAGGGAGCCAGACAACTGTATTTCTATATTGTTCAGGGAGTCAGACAGCTGTATTTCTATATTCAGGGAGCCAGACAACTGTAGTTCTATATTGTTCAGGGCTCCAGACAACTGTAGTTACATATTGTTCAGGGAGCCAGACAACTGTAGTTACATATTGTTCAGGGAGCCAGACAACTGTAGTTCTATGTTGTTCGGGGAGTCAGACAACTGTAGTTACATATTGTTCAGGGAGCCAGACAACTGTAGTAGTAGCTGACTAACATTGTGTAGATTTGTCAGTATTGGTTTTTTTTGGAAATTCAGAAGAAAAAAAAAACTAAAGTATATCATATTCAGCCAAGCCTGCTCAAACATTCAGTGTGATAACACATGAAAACACACAAATTTATATGCACACACACACACACGCACGCACGCACACTAAAGTGATGCAGTGTCCAGCCCAGATGGTCATGGATAAGACGGGAACAAACTGTACCACAGATATGGAAAACATCAATAGTTGTACCAGTTTTAAAAGCAGGAAAACCTAAACGTAATAAAAATAGCTGTAGGCCTATTGTTTTGACCTTGTATGTCAGTAATGGAAAAAATAGTCCTGTTGAGAATAATAACTTACTATGAAAAATACAATATCATTCCAGTGAACCAGGCTGGTTTTAGAAAAGGAAGATCAATGGTCGAACACCTAGTAAAGATTACAACTCAAATAACACATCAGTTTGCTCGCAGAAAAAGTGTCCTAGCAATGTTTTTTTGATGCAAAAAAAAAAAAAAGCCTACGATCAGGTTTGGCACAAATGTCTGTTATACAAACTGAAATCAGTTGGAATATCTGGTAATCTGTATGGGTATATAAAAAGCTTTTTATCTAATATAATTATTCAAGCAAGGGTGGGAACACATTATTCTTTGCCACATAAACTTTATATGGGAATTCCACAGGGCTCAGTTATAGCCCCTATTCTCTTTAATATTCTTATTCAGGATCTCCCAAACGCATTGTCAAATGGTGTAGTTTTAGTACAGTATGCTGATGATATATGTATGTGGATGGGTGTTGATCTAAAAAAGTGCTGATGATATATGTATGTGGATGGGTGTCAATCTAAAAAAGTCAACCCCACAAAGAGCACAGAATTACAGAATTACGTACATCATTTGTATCAATCTGATCTTGATAACCTTGGTAACTATGTGTTTGAAAATGGTCTAGCTTTGTCGACTGAAAAAACATGTATGATGTTGTTTAATTCAGGTGGTAACCCCTCTAGCATACCCATTTTTAAATTACTTGGTGATGTCATTGATTATCAACAGGTGGTGAAGTTTTTAGGTGTTTATCTTACTTCAGAGTTGACATAGAACATTTACTTTGATTACATTTTAACAAAGGCAAGGAAAAGTATCAATTTTATGAAAATTATAAGCCCCTTACCCTGGGGAATGGATACAAAAACATTGATTCATCTTTCCATGGCCCTTCTAAGATCTAAGATAGGCTGTGCACAAGAAATATTTTTCACTGCCCCTAAATATAAGATAGGCTGTGCACAAGAAATATTTTTCACTGCCCCTAAATATCTATTACAAAAGATTCAAAGTGTAGACTGTAAAGCCATCAAAATTGCCCTCAGAGTGCCCTCTCATATATCCAACCAGGAAACATACAAAACAGCCGGAATTCTTCCCTTAAATGAACATCGTGAGTTAGCAACAGCAAAATTCGCTGTGAGATACACTTCAGTGACAAAAAATTTCATTGCTGATGAACTGACAGTAAGATCTGACAGTGGTTTTCCTAAAAGAGCTAAAGCCATTTCATCACAAGAAACAGTTGCAACTTACGTTTCAATTTTGTTAAAAGAATCTGATGTTAACATGAAAGAGTTAGCTGCAAAACCACATCATACCCCTGTTCCTTTTTGGGAAATGTTGAAAGCAGATTTTGATATCAGTTATTCTGAAACAAAAAAAAGAAGAAAACATCAATATCATGACAAGTACTGCCAGAATTCATATAGCAGAAAAATATCAGAATAATCTCCATATATTTACAGATGGATCTGTTCTTGATGACAAAAATGCTGGTGCGGCTTTCTATTTTCCTGCCTTTAAAGTTGAAAAACCTTACTTTATTGGAAAACACCTTTATATCTTCACAGCTGTGCTAATTGCTATTATACAAGCTCTAAACTACTTAGTGAGTCATCAAATAGTTTTCTCAAAAATAGCATTCTTTGTTGATTCCAAATCAGTACTTTATGCTCTGGAATTATTTAGCCTTGAAACAAGACCTGACTTACTTATTGAGGCAAATCATTTGGTACATTGTTTGAAGATTAAAGGGACTGAGGTCAGTTTTTGTTGGGTGCCTTCTCATGTGGGCATTCATGACAATGAAACTGCTGATAAAGCAGCTAAAAGAGGAGCACAAGATTCAGAAAAAGTCTGTCTTTCTGTAAAAGAGGCATACGCTTTGTTAGAAAAATCAAATGGGGTCGATTTCATAACCGATGGAAGAAAAAGTTCTTAAAACATAAAGGGACATTATTCCCCGAGAATATTATTAAAGAAAAGATACCAAATCCATCAGCTTGCTATACAAGATTAATAACCTCTACTTTCTTCCATATAAAACTTGATGTGCTGAAGACAAAGTATTGTAAAAATATTACATGCATCTGTGGTAAGCAGTTCAGCTTGCATCATTGTTTGTTTCACTGTCAGCAGTTATGTACCTTCTTGCCCAAGTATTTCAAAGAGAATAACTATTCTGCAGATGATTTTTGGAAAGTTATTTCTGACAAGGTTCTTATGGTCAAACTTTCGTAGGCATTAGTTCATAGCCCTATTTCTACATTCCTTTAATGTACTTTTTAAAATCGGCTAATATCACTGATAGTGAAAAGACGCTAAACTAAAGAATGAACACACACACACACACACACACACACACACACACACACACTTGCATGGGCACACACGCACGCATGTGCGAGCGTGCTTACACACACACACACACATGCACACACACAAACACATTCACATGGTATGTGATTTTACAGCAAAAAGGAAAGCAAAAGACAAAGATGAAACTATGCTCTTCAGAATGACTTTACACCACAGTCCCTTCTTAAAATTCAACTGCTTTCTGCTTTTCTCTCCCCTCTTCCCTCTCTTCATTCCCTTTCCTACCCCCACCCCCACCTCTCCCTTCCCCTTCCCCAGTCCTCACCTTCCACTGCCTTCCTTGACCCCAGTGCCAATGACTCCCCTCTCCTGTGTAAGCATTGTTGACGCTTCATCAAATTATGCAAGCTTTTCCAATTTTTCAAATTAATTCAAACAGCTACAGAATAGCAGGTTGCAAGGATGCATCCAAAATATTCCACAGATCCAGTTTTTCCAGTTTTCCAGAGTCCTTAGATATGGTAGATGGTCATCGTTTTAGTGAAATTGTGTTTGAGTGTTTTCCCATTCGCAAAACCGGTTTGGTTGAGGTATATGGTGAGATAGCTTGCCGGAACAGTTTGTGCGTGTGTGGAAAAGAGAAGCAGTTTCTTGAGATAATTGATAGGCCATTCTTACAGTGTTTTTGAGTGTTGGCTGCCTGTTGACATCACAATGAAGGTGTCAATTAGCTTTGTTCCAGTGTTTGAGCAAGCAACATTGTTTCTGGATCTTCAGTGGCCACTTTACCTTCATATTGATTTCTGCTAAAAGCATTCACTGCTAAAGTGATGCAGTGTCCAGCCCAGATGGTCATGGATAAGACAGGAACAGACTGATACTTGGAGTAATGTAAGGAGAAATGAAGTTGGGCATTATTCTGCTACTTCTTTCATTGTTTTGGTGGAAATGTTCAGCATGCATTTAGCAAGCCAGGTATACATGATAGTATGCAGTGATGCAGTTCAAAAAAAAAAAAAAAAGTGTATATTTTCCTCCTTTTTTTTTCTTTTTTTTTGGGGGGGGGAGAAGGTGGGGGGGGGGGTTCAGATCAACAAAAACACATTTCATTTACCTTAATTCAACAAAGACACATCTCAGTTACCTTAATTAACCCCTGTTTTTTTTTCTCTTGTTTTGGTGGGAAAGTGGCCCAGTTTAGGCATATTATTTGCAAATTCAATTTCATGACATTGACTATTGTAATCATTTTTAAATTGTTGCCTTGAGAATGTGTAAGCATGCAGACCATTGCTGTATTTGTACATGTGTCTTTACTAACCACTTGGGGACAAAAGCAACCATGATAGGATAGGAGCAAAATATTGTGGCCGTGAAGAATTATATGCCTGTATTCCATATGCAAAGTAGTCACCAAACAAAATATTCATGACAAAAAAATGTTAATGTGTGAACAGCTGGAGCATGAGAAGATATATATATATATATATATATATATATATATATATATATATATATATATATATAGACACACACACACACACACACACAATATCAGCATTGTTTGAAAAGTAGCCTGACTGAAGTAGATTGCAGTGAAAAGCTGTATCAATGATAATGATAGTGTTGATGAATGAAATGAATACTAAATATATTCACAAACAAAACAGAGGGAGGATGAATGCAAATGTCAGGAAAGTCTTTGATAAAGATGTCCAAAATAACTAGACACACTGACCGACGGAGGCCTATGCCAGAATGTTCAGAATATTTTTGAGCCAGTGGTTGTATGTTCAGATGAAAGGATCAGGGGCCATCAAACAGGATTATCACATTACCTTGTGAAATATCTAGTATTTTGTAGCCTACTGGCTAAGTAATGGACTTGACAGAACTTGTACTGTATTTTTAATTATTTGTTGATGGGGACTTTGTGTACATGAAGAAAACACATTGATTGAATGTCTTTCTCTTGGGATAGTGATGTTTCAGTTAGTGCTCAAGAGTTACAGGTAATGATATGAACTGGATAGTTTCAATTTAAGATGATGATAGCTTGCTTTGAAGATAATTGCTAATTTTTTGTCATTTTAGGAAACTCTCTCTCTCTCTCTCTCTCTCTCTCTCTCTCTCTCACACACACACACACACACACACACACACACACACACACACACACACACACACACACACTTACTCACTCACTCACTCACTCACTCACCATCACTCACTCTCTTTTTGTTCTTATATACAGGGATAGGTAGCTTTTACAGTTTGCCATTGTGCTTTTGCTTTTTTCCTTTATTTTTAAAGAGAAATGCCACATTTTTCAGTTATTTACAGATAAAGGATGATGTAAAGCAGTTCCATAATTAATAGGAAAATGATTGTGTTGAATGTTTCATGGTTAATCATATTAAACTTTTTCTTCTTTTTCATAATTTAATGTTTGCATTAAATTATCTTGTTCTTTCAAACATATTTTTCATCCGACCAATTCACACATTAATTGTATTCTCATCACAAATGAATTCTCTTGTTTTTCATCCGACCAGTTCACACATTTGAGTGTATACTCATCACAAATACTTTATCAAATCTGATGCACATCATGAGGAGGCATGTATTTTCAGTATTAACAATGCACGACAACTTTTCTTCCTCAGCTTAACTACCGATCCTGAGAGTCTGGCATCAGCAAGCACCGCCCTGTGTCAGCGCCACAGCCGTCGCCGGCTCCTGCTGCACCGAGTATTACGCACTGCTCTGCCGCTTCAGCTTCTGCTGCTGCTGTTGCTGGGCGTCGCCTGTCTAGTGCCGGTCTGTGAGGAGGACGTCGACTGTCTGCTGGTCAACAACTTGCGTCGCTCCCTCTCTCCCTGGCTGCATTTCTGTGACGGGGCTCCGCCCACCTAGCACCACATCTCTCATGGAGTCTGTCTTTCTTGTGTCCTTTGACATATACTCCTTGTTCTCAGTTTCATTTGTGTTTTTTAAGGCATCATGTTTCATCTTTGTGGGGTTTTTTGTCTTATCTTTGTAGCTTGTCTCTTGCTGTGGAAGACAGTTTGGTGTTTTTTTAATGGCATTGAACTGCTCAAGTCTCACCTTGCCAGTTTGAAGAATCAAACGGATAAAGAGCTAAAGTGTTTCTCCAGACTTTCAGTGTCTTTGTTGTATAAGTTGTACAAGCAGACTGTTTAATAATTTTCTGTTATGTGTTAAATAAAATTCTTTAAAAACAGAGTTAAGATATATTCAGATAATTTTCCAAGCATCAAAATAAGTTGGTTTTTGTTTTGTTTTGTTTTATTCCAGGAAACTGATTTCTTCCTTTGTCAGAACATGTAAACACTGGTTAACAGCTTTTCTGTTCAATATGGGGTGGGTGGGGGGAGTGTTTATGATCACATCCAGCTAGTCAGTTGTGCCATGTTGTTGACATGTTGTTATCATCAATACTCATCTCCTTGGAGGTGTGGTGCTACGTTGGTTGATGTCTCATCTTTTCTCTCTCCTTTTTCTCTCTTTCCCAAGCTAAAATGTAGTTTACTACAGTTGATGGTGCTGCTGTTTTCCTGCACAGAAAAATCAAGTAAAATAATGCTGTTGGGCTTTGTTTTTTCCCATTTCTCTCTTTTCTTTTTGCTTCCCACATTCCTGTGTGGTGTTCCCTTTCTTTTCTGATGAAAGGTGCAGTTTTCTGATCTCCATGTGCACACTTTGTTGTTTCTTTCCCGGAGCCAACAGGAGAGAGGGGAGAGTGATGCAAGGCTTCACAGCCTCCAGTGTTGGTTGCTTGCTGTGGAGTGTGACAAGGCAGCTGATGGGACAGTGGTGTGACTGTGTGTTGTATCGGCCTGTGTAGATGGCCTCTTCCGTCACAAGTGTTGAAGGCCTCTACATTGCAGACATTGATATGTATATCTTACACAGATGGAAAGTAAAGTGCTGATGGATTGTTAAATGCAATTGCTTACAGATTTATTTGAAAATAAATGGATTTTCAAGAAACACATTGCAGCTGAGATTTTTATAAAAGAGAAGTATTACTAGTGATAAGATGCACATTTATTTGGTGCCAGTTGCAGCACAAAAGCTTTGTTTACAGAATGACTAATTTGACAGAAATAATTGACAACAGGTGAAAAAAGCCTGGTGCAGCAGCAGTAAGCAGAGGCATGTGGCGACAGTGGTGGTGGTGGTGGGACATTCTTCAGGAACCAAGAGTGTGTGACGTTTCCGCTACATTTCATTTTGTTTCATGTGCATGTTTGGTGGTAGTGGTGCCAGTAGCTGGAGTATGTGGCATAGCTGATGTAGAGAGTGACTTCAGATGTAAAGTGAGTGTGTCAGCGTGTGAAAGTGCAGTGTAGGTCTGTGGGTGTGTGCAGTTGACTACAGCATTGTACATTATCACAGAAATTGTCTTATCATCCTTTTTAATAAGCTAAAAAGACTTTGCAGAGCTGTTTGTATTTTTTTTTAACTTGATTTCTTTCATGTTCCAATATGCTGTATGTTGATACAATATCCTTCAATGTTTGGTGACTTTTTAGTTTGTAGCTATTTATTTCTGTTGTGATTTTTCCATTTTGTAATTTCAACAGCTCTGATTAGTCTACACTGTGACTGTGATATGGTTATGGACCACTTCTGGCAGCAAACCAGGTGAAAAACTCCACAGATGTTGACCAGTGAAGAAGTGAACACTTTTAGATTGTTGTAGCTAGATATGTGTGGAGAATGGTGGCAGTGTAGAGAATAGAGTGATGTATTTGGAGAGCTTCAGAACTAGGAAGCCATGGTGATGAGTGGCTGGGATGTGTACATCATGGAATACCAGAGTTGTCAGTCCTTGTGGCTGGAACGACATAATGGAACAGTATCTCATCCATGTCCAACTGTGGACATTGTGTTGTGGAATTCCATGCAGTATACATGTGTGTTCTTCGTTAAGTCTGTCTCGGCATATGGGTCCACCAGTAAGTCTTGGACCAGGTCAACATAGAATGCACAGCTGATCTTCATGTTGTTTTCATTGATATACACTATAACTATGTGTGTTGTGTGTGAGGCCAGGAATGCATAATATACACACAGCTTAAATAGATTCACTCGTGCTTCCATCTGTGATAGATTGTTTTTCTCAGAGTTTTAGACATGTACTCAATGTGTCATGGAAAGGGGCTGCACATTGCCCAGATATTATGCATATGGTAAGTGAGAGTGTTCTAGTGATCTGTGTTGTGTTGACATCAACTGCTGAGGTTGCTGAATGTACACAGGGAAGAGAGAGAGAAAACAACAGCAAGCACATCGCTGATCATCCTTTACATCTTTTGTAATTCAAATATATGATCTTTTTATGCATGTACCGCGTTTTCATCATGTGTATTTTGGATAACAGATACAAGCACTACAAAAGATGCTTTTCATTATAATCAAGCGTGTGACTTGGTATTGCTTGCATTAAAAGCTTTTGTATAGATAACAACTAAATGTGTATACGAAAAAATCAAAGATTTTGTTAACAAAGACAATTGTGTGTAAAACATTGACCCAGAACTTTTGTTTGGGTCTAAAACTGATCCAATAATTGTCATCTTGTGCTTGGTGTCATTTTTTTTCCTTTTGTATAACTTGTATATTTAGTTTGACATGCTATGACAAATAAATGTATATGATCTGAACCTCTGTGTGTGTATTCTGATGGGACAGATGGCCAAGAGTGGTGTATGAGGTGGATCATTATCATTCCTTTTGCTCACAGGAGGGAGGGGTTGAGGGATGCCAATGTAGGCAGAAATGAAATCAGGTTTCTATTAACAGCTACTTTGACACTATAAAGTATAATTATAGAATTGTGTATAAAGATCTACAATCCCTAGCTGTATCAAAAGGAGAATAGAGCTAAAACTATCTTCTCAATCTGTGTGTGTGTGTGTACTTGTATATATGTTTAAAAAAAGAAAAATCTGTACTTGCATGGATACATACATGCACATGTGCCCACAGACACAAATCTTGGTAACATGGTGTATGTTGTTTGCCACAAGTGTTGCTGTTGATCTCACAGTGTAAATCAGTTTCAGTTTCTCAAGGAGTCAATGCATTTGGATAAATCCATACACGCTACACCACATCTGCTTGACAGATGCCCGACAGCAGCAAATCCTACAAACTTGTCAGGCCTTGAGTGCATGCATATATATATTTGTGTACCTGTCAGAGTGGATTTCTTTTACAGAATTTTGCCAGAGGACAACACTTTTTGTTGCCTTTTTCAGTGCGCCAAGTGTGTGCTGCACATGGCACCTTGGTTTATCATCTCATCCAAATGACTAGATGCTCAGTTTGATTTTCTGGTCAAACTTGAGAGAAAGGGTGAGAGCTGAGCTGGATTCGAACCCAGACCTTCATGGACAGTGTATTGGCAGATAAACATCTTCAACATTCTGCTATCTTGCTTCTGAAACTGAAACTAAACAACAGTATGTCCTATGATATAGGATTCAGACTGTGCAATTCATCCCATGCTGACCCCAGTGAAGCAAGATGATGTGACAATGTCAGTTTCAAGGAGGTGTCAAAGAATGCAGACTGATCCATACATGCTACACTACATATGCTGAAAGAAAAAAGGAGCTCATACCTGATCTTCACATAAACTCAACACACTGATCAGGCCTTGAGAGCCTACCTGAGGTTTGTGTAAGACATTGACATTGGTTTTGGGGGAAAAAAAGTAATTACAGTAAGATGTAGTGAAGTGAGGATACATTATTAATATAAAATATAGAGGGAAGACTATAGAATAAAAACAAGAAGAAAAGTGGGCCATGCTAAGGAAACCCACATGCACCCACACACATGTGCACACTAGCTGACGTGCAAATGCACACATACACATGAAGACACACTTGAACACACACACACACACCACAAGCAACAAGAAGATGTGACAATACTTACACAATTTGCATTCTTTCAATATCCTAAGTGCACAGTCACCAAATACAACTTTTCATCAAAAAGAAGGGGTTTTTGTTTGTTTGTTGTTGTTTTTTGTTGTTGTTGTTGGGTGTTTTGTTTTTTTAATCTGCATCACCAGCCTGTCCAACATGAATTATGAAGGAGGCGTCCACAGAAGAATGTTTATTGATCTGGTTTTGAATTGGCCATGGTCATGTGTGCAGTGTACAATTGTTTCATCATTTCACAGTAATAACAGATGGCTTCATCTATAAATATAAAAGTTGAAACAACAGAAAGAAAAAGTAAAGATGATGAAATATTACATTCAAACACAATTGATACTGGCCATAATATCAAGAGATACATGCAGCAGATTGCTACCTGTTGTGGCTAATCAGTCAGGTACATACTTCATATAAAATGTTTTGATGACCCTACGGTGAGAAGAGAGATTTAAGAAAAACAAATGAAAATAAATTATTCAAATAATTAAAGTGATTTCCTGCATGGTCAGTTCCAGAAATTTTCAGCAGTTATCCGCTGTGTCTCGGGATCTGTTCACGTTGTTGAAACTAAGGGATGACAGTCAAAAGATGCTGTGAACAGAAAATAACAACTAAACAAATATACAGTCCAATAAATGAGGGACAAGACGGGGTTTTTCCCCAAACGTGCTCACGCAGCTTTTCCAAAGCAGATGATGGCCATTTCTTCTTCAGGATACGCTTCAGGTTTAGGATCGTATACAGTCACGGCTTTGTTGTGCTCACCCGCCACGAACATGATAGCAATGTACAGACTCATAAAGCAGTGTCGGAAGCATAGGGACTTCTTTGAAAAGTGTTGTAGCCGTTATATGTCGCTAAACGTATTTGACTGTAAACGCTTCAGTGGGTGTGATGTTTATCGTCGGGACAGGGAAGATTCCTATGGTGGTGTCCTCGTGGCCACGAAGAAGACCCTCATCACACACCAGTTCCCATCAGACCCCAATGCGGAAACAGTCCTGGTCTCTGTTCAGACCCAGAACAAAAACTAAAAACTTATTGGATCACTGTATCGAATCCCTTCAGCCACTTCTGAAGAGTACACCACTGCCATTACCAGGGTCATTGAGCAAGCATGCCGTTCCCAGCACAGTGTTGTCTGGCTTAGAGGGGACTTTAACCTGCCGGACATTGACTGGAAGACCAGCAACATTATAAGCCACCAATACCCCAAGACCATGAACCAGGCATACATCAACAAGCTTCAGGACACCGGCCTACTGCAAATAAACCACACCCGACTAGAGGTGAGAACATCCTTGATCTGTTCATCACCTTCAATCTTCAAATTGGAAGGTCAGCCGTCATTACTGACTATTAATGACCTGTGTGCGCAGAGGCGTAAATACCTAGCTAAAACCTAAGTAGACCTATCTTTTCCTCCGGAGGGGGTGACAATGAGAAAGAGCATGTATACATACTCTCTCCCACCGTCACTCGCAGCGTCCCTCCGGGGGGGGGGGGGGGGGGGAGAGAAAAAAAAAAAGGGGGGGGGGGGGACTAAACTGTGATCTTGTTCAGCTCTTGAAAGCTGCCAAGGAGGGAGCCTCTGCTGCTGTTGCAGGCAGGGAGTTCCAGACGGGGATGGTTGATGGGAAAAAAACTGTATTTATAAGGGTCAGAGGAGGAGCTAAGATGGACAAATTTGTGTCGATGATTTGATCTTGTTCTGCCGGATCCTTTCTTGAGAAATTTGTCTGGAGGGATGTCTACAATGCCGTTGACCATTTTATACATCAGGGTCAGCCTTTGTCTGTTCCGCCGTGATTCGAGGGATTCCCATCCTAGTTCTTGCAGCATGTGTGTTACGCTGCTGGTCCGCCGGTAGTCACTGTGTACATAACGTGCCGCACTAACAGACCAAGCCTTGTGTCACGATGCACCACCTTTCCAGGACTCAGTGACCATGACATCCTTCTCTGTGACAGCACTATCCAACCAACTAGGACAAAGCCTGTTCCTCGCACTGTCCACGTTTGGGCCAAGGCAGACAAGCAGGAAATGAAGCAGGATATCATTGCCCTCACTGAGCAGCTGCTCTGCACTGGCCCAGAGAAAATTACAGTCCAGGAAATGTGGGACAAAATCCATTCTGCCCTCACCAAGACCCTAAACGATCACGTCCCAAAGAAGACTTGCACCACCAAAGTACACCAACCCTGGTTCAATGACACTATCAAGAGACTTTCAACAAGGAAAAAATTAATCAGCATGAAAGAAAGCGAAGACCACACAAAAAGACCGTAACTGGCAGAGATTTGAACACCTGCAGCTCGAGACAAGGAGGGCCTTCTTCACAGCGTACTCTACATATATTTCGGCCCTTACCACAGAAGAAGACGACGCAAGATGTTTGTGGCAGTATGTGAAGAGTAAAAGATGCGACACAATTGGAGTATGTGGCCCCACTGAAGAAAGCGGGCGTAACATACAGCGACCCCTCAGCGAAGGCCAACATTTTTTACGAGCAGTTCTTGTCCATCTTCACTGAAAAGGATCTGAGAGAGATCCCGGAACTGGGCGAGAGCCTCTACCCAGACATGCCTAACATCATCATCTCTGAAGAGGGCGTGCTGAAGTTACTGAGGATCCTAAACCCTCGAAAGGCAGCTGGTCCAGACAACATTCCCTGTCGTCTCCTGGTTACAGTAGCTCAGGAACTGGCCCCTACACTTGCCCACCTCTTCAGACTATCCCTTGCTACTGGAAAAATACCTGAAGTCTGGCGACATGCTACAGTCCATCTAGAATACAAGAAAGGAGATCAGAGCTCCCCAGCAAACTACAGTCCCATCTCCTTGACACCCGTCTGTGGCAAACTGATAGAACACATTATTCGAAGTGCCATCACATCACACCTTGACAAGCACAAGATCATTGCCGATGCCCAGCATGGATTTCGCAAAAGAAGATCCTGCGAATCACAACTGATCCTCACAGTGGATGACCTGGCAGCAGCGCTTGACGAGGGAGGACAAACGGGTACCATCTTGCTGGACTTCTCAAAGGCTTTTGACAAGGTGCCTCACCGCCGCCCCCTTCTCAAACTGTCACTACGGAATCCGTGGACAAACACTTCGCTGGATTGAAGAGTTCCTCACCAACAGAACCCAGCAAGTGAACGTTGAAGGACAGATCTCCACCATCGGCCAAATGACCTCTGGGGTTCCTCAGGGATCTGTCCTTGGCCCGACTCTGTTTGTCGTCAATGACATCAACAAAAACATCAGATCCTCGGTCCGTCTGTTTGCCGATGACACCATCCTATACCGGCAGATCAGGTCCCAAGCAGATACCAACGCCCTCCAAGAAGATCTGAACGAACTTGAGCGCTGGAAGAAGACCTGGCAAATGTCCTTCAATGCCAGCAAATGTCAGGTCTTTTCAGTGACAAGGAAGAAAAAGCCCTTCCCTACCACCTACTTTCTGCGTAATGAGGGACTCCAAAAGGTGAAGAAAGCCAAATACCTGGGCATAGATTTGTCTAAAGACCTTCACTGGGGAGCCGGCACACATCCAGGCCACAACAGCAAAGGCAGACAAGACCAGTGCCTTCATGTATAGGAACCCGAGAGGATGCCCCTACACCACCCAGACAATATGCTACAAGGGGCTTGTGACGGAGGCCCATCCTAGTATATGCTGCGCCAGTCTGGGACCCCCCACAACAGTATCTTACAACTAACCTGGAGATGGTACAACGCTCCGCCCCACTACCAGTGCAATCGAGCTTATCACCAGGCTGGAACTCAACACCCTCAAACTGCACCGCACTGCAACCAAGGCCACCATATGTACAAGATCATGGGTGGTTTGGGAATAAAGGTACTTTACTGCGGACAAATAGAACTGAGGCTTCCTAGAGAAACTACAGGTACCCTTCTCCCGCACTGACCCCGGCCCACAGGCACTCCTTCTTCCCTTCAGCTGTCCACCTGTGGAACCAGATTCCAGACCATGTAATCTCAGCCATTTCCCCTCAGTCATTCAAGACCAGGACTGAGGCCTGGCTGTGAGCGGCCTCAGACTTAGTATAATTACAGACAGCGTTTTTTTTTTGTTGTTTGTTTGTTTGTTTTGTTGTTGTTGGGTTTTTTTCAGTTTTTTTGTTTGTTTTTGACTGATTCTGTCAGGGTGTGGGGCCCGGGTTCCCCTGGCTGAACAACTGGCCCGGGGGCTTAACGGTCGTACACGGCACAGACATCAGTCATCATGTGTCTAGAGCCGAGCGCACCCCCCTGTCATAGTGTCACGTGGATTGTTGACCTGTATAGGGATTGCCTCAGGGTTATAGACAAGACAACGTAATGTATCAGGAATTCAGAGATGTTCAGCTCAGGAATTTAGGATGCTAAAGTGACACAGTAAAACGGTCCCACTTTAGAATCCTGAATTCAGCTCCAGGAATTTAGCGTGCTAAACGCTTCAGTCACTGAGATGCCGATTCGTTTGTAACCGTATTGTTTATCGTCTATCGTTCCAAATCTGTTAAATAAAATCAGCCTGCGCTGGTGTCTGCATACATGAGCCCCACACACATTGTTGGAGCCCACATTGTTACTCCTGTACCATGCACGTATAAAAGTCGCATTCGCATGGATTGTCCACAAATTTCACTGCTGTGCTGCTTTGTCACTCTGTTTTTGTGTTGTGTGTTTAAAGATTCTCTTTTCGAAGTAGCTGGGCGTCAATCCTCGATCGATAAGAAGTTTGGTGCTTCGCGGAGATCCCGACGAGAATCGAGGATCGATACCTGGTGTCGGCCCTCTCCTTTCGCTTTTGCGTCGACGTTATTTTGTGGCAAGGGAGGTCATCATTCACACCGAGCTGTTAGCATTATTTCCCTCTACACTTTGGAAAATGGCTGCGGTTGATACTGCCGACTCACAACTTCAAGAAAAGAAGCTAGCTATTACAGAGCGGCTTCAAAAACGAGAGGAAGCTCGGCTCATTGAGCTTCAGAAAAAGAAAGAGCATGAAGGAGACACAGTTAGTCGCCAGGAGAATGTAACAATATTTCTAGAAAACCTGAATGACCAACGAGTGTTTCTGGAACACGGTGTTGCTCAGAGCAACAATGTGACGAAAACTCAGTTGGTTGATCACTTTGATGATCTGTCATCCACTCTTCATACTCTGCAGAGGTATGTGTCTGAATGCACCGCGTTCCTTCCATCATATGAAGTTCGCCAAGCACAAGAAACTATATCAAATCTCCAAAGTATGATCCAAGAAAAACGAGATGAGCTGTTGCCGAAGAAAAAGTTTGCATTCAGTAAGGCAAAGAAGACCAATGAAAAGAAAGTGCTGCCCAGCAAACAAGAGAACACCACCAAAATAGATGAAGCATCTGCTGTTGTTGAGTTAGCTGCCTGCAAATTTGTCAACCAGTCTGGTGTAAGTCTCAGCATGGATTCCTCTGAAATCAACCAGAATGATGTCGCTCTGGTTGGTCTGACAGACTGCACAGTAAAATTGTTCGGTTCACCTTCAGCCGTGCACATTTTCAAACTGAAGAACTGTAAGATTTTTGCAGGTCCAGTGTCAGGTTCCATCTTCATCAGGGACTGTACCAACTGTGTGTTTGTATTACCCTGTCAGCAGTTACGCATTCACAACACCTTTGACACTGATTTCTATATTCATGTCACCAGTAAGGCGATCATCGAGGACTGTGCCCGAGTGCAGTTTGCACCATACAACTGGACATACACCAACCTGGACTCTGACTACCAGCTGTCAGGACTGGACAGGGGTCGTAACAACTGGGACAAGGTGGATGATTTCAATTTCCTGGCTGCTGATGTTGCCTCTCCCAACTGGTCTGTTCTGCCAGAGGGCAAGAGAACTGTCACGTGGAACTAGTGGGAAAAGAAGTCAACAATATTGTGTTAGTGCTACAGAAGGTTTTATATTAAAAAAAAAGAAAGTTACTTTGGACATGCCCCATGAAAAGTGTTATTTCAAACTTTACCAGAATAGATGTGCTCGCCATTTTGTTCAGTGTTGCAGTCATTGCAGGAAGGGATTTGAGGAGACAACAGACACTGGAAGTATCATTGCTTTTGCTATCTGTTGGAATACCACAATGAATAACAACCATGTCCACTGTTCAACAGTTTCAAAAACCAGAATTCCTTTCTAACTGAAGTCATTATTTTGAAAAATTGATTGATCTATGCTATAGATCGGTACATCATATGATAGATACACACTTCTGCATCTGAGCTTTTGATAATGTTTGTGTTTGTATGTGTATTTCTTTTTATCACAACAGATTTCTCTGTGTGAAATTCGGACTGTTCTCTCCTGGGAGAGCATGTCGTTACACTACAGTGCCACCCTTTTTTTTTTCGTGTATTTTTTCCTGCATGCAGTTTTGTTTGTTTTTCCTATCGAAGTGGATTTTTCTACAGAATTTTGCCAGGAACAACCATTTTGTTGCTGTGGGTTCTTTTACGTGCGCTAAGTGCATGCTGCACATGGGAACTTGGTTTATCGTCTCAACCGAATGACTAGCATCCAGACCACCAGTCAAGGTCCAGTGGAGGGGGAGAAAATATCGGTGGCTGAGCCGTGATTTGAACCAGCGTGCTCAGATTCTCTCACTTCCTAGGCAGACACATTACGTCTAGGCCATCACTCCACGTAGTTTGATTTTTAAAATACTGCTGTTGTCCTTACAAAAAGTGAATGAAACTTGAAAGGATACAGAATCTTATGAAACAGATGGACTTTAAATGTTTATAATCAAGATAAGTAGTGCATACTATCAGCCACCACCATTGAAATATGTAATGGGTTTTGATGATCTAAAAACTGGTCATTTTTATGTCTTCCTGTTTGGTCAAGCTGCTTGGAAATTTATGGTTCTTTTTAATGATATATAATACATATATAGACCTTTCAGTTTCATTGAACATGTCATGACATGAATGATAGCACTAATCATTAAAATTTTTAATTAGAAATGATAAGTAGTTCTGATTCATGAACAAAAGAATTATTGCAAAATCCATGATAAAGGTAGCATGCTTTGGACGTATATTGTCATTCGGTTTGTTCTCTGTGTGTACATCACATGCATCATTGCATACACAAGTGTGTGAACACATTTTCATGTAAAAGCTAAAATGTGTGTGGTGGCATTGCTGGTATTGTGCCTGCTTAGGTTTGACCTCAGACTTTTCTACTGGAATTTCCTGGGTATGAGGACAGCTGGTTACTTCAAATCAAATCAAATCAAAAACACTTTATTAATCCACATGGAAATTAAGTTGTGCAATCACAGGCTCATTGTAAACACTGGCATAAAATCATGCGCAACATAAGAAGAGATTAAAACTAGTCAAATAAGAATTCCCAATAGCTGACGATATACTAACCCCCCCACACACATACTCATGTTAAGACAATAGGGTATTGCACAACAATATTAACAAATGAAAACATCCAACAAAAAAAGGGTATAGATTACTAAAAATGACATGCGCGCACGCACGCACACACACACACACACACATGCACACACACACACACACCCATGCACACACACACATACACATACACACACACGCACACACACGTTAAGACCATAAGGTATTGTACAACAATACATAAATAAAAACATCAAGGGAATAAATCGTATATATAAGTAAAATGCACACACACACACACACACACACACTCACCCACACTCATTAACACACACACACACACACACACACACACTTGCCATGAGTTTACAGTTCTTTCATCATAATTAACACTTAGCAATCTGCACATGTGTGTATGATATTTATAAAGTGGAACTCAATTTTCCATCTTGTTATAATGTTAACTTTTACAGTGGAATGGCGCCCATAGAATCCTCTCTGGAGTTGGTGAGACTGAAGAAGGGCAAGTGGAATCACTTCCTAAATTCCTAATCTAGTTATCATAACTGAAAAATTTAGTCACTAGCTACAGTTAAGCTTCCAATGAATCTCAGTGCCTGCCTGCTAGTACACTTTAAGAATATGTAAATTTAATTGGAGAAAAAGTTATAAATCACTTTCTTGGGTTTTCATGTTAGGTTATTACCAGTTAAATAGAATACTCTGTCTGCAGCATCACTTCTTTTAAGATCCCAAATCCATAAAGTGATCCATGTTCCATTGAGTAAATCTTGCTCTTCACTGCCTCCAGGATTTTTGCATCCTCCTTCATCCTTAAGGTGTTAGCTGGCTGTTCTTGGTGGAGTTAAGGATGGTGTTTAGTTTAGTGTGTTAATGATTTTTTAATCGTTTGATTTGTATGTGTGTATGCATTTGTGTGTGTGTGTGTGATATTTGTGTGCCAATGTAATTTAATGGATGAGTAGTCCTGTGTTGACAGTCAAACTTATTATCAGTATCTGAGTATGCCTGAGACTGGGAATAGACCCTAAAATCATTAAAATTTGAGGGTCTTATCATTCCCTTCCCTCTCGTCTCACTCATTTCTGTCCTTGTTTAGTGTCGAAAGTTGCCAGGTAACTTTAATAACATTTGAATTGCTTGTATACTAGGACATTTCCTCAGTTTGGTTGTTTAAAGTTAAGGATAAGATTTATCACGAGAACTGATTAGTGAAGACTCTGTAGAGGCATCTGTTGCCTTTCTCTTTTTTTTTCTTTATTTTGTTTAATGATTTATAATGTGTGAAATTCACAGAATGCCATTGTCACCAGTGCTTTCTCATTTTGCATGGTCCAAAGTGTCAGGTGACCAAAAATGGAACAAGACCTTTTTGAAATATTAGCATAATTTGATTATCAACTGGATTTTGTCAAGTTTGTGTAAAGAGACAGAGAGGATGTATACATGTGTGTGTGTGTGTGTAGGGGGGAAGGGGGGGATGTGGGGTGGGGGGGAGGCAGTTAATGTCATACAGTAACAAACACATGTATGCCTGCATGCAATAACACACAAACACACACACATGAACACACACACACACACACTATTCCAGATTTTAATTTATTGTGGGGGGTGGGGGGGGGAGGAAAATATGTCCTTAAGAATAAGATTTGAATCAGTCATGCTGAATCTTTTTGGGTGTTTGTTTCGTATTTGTTTGTGGCAGTGTTTTTTTAAATAATGCACACCAGCAGAATGTTTATTATTTGCAGACATTGTAATCAGATCATGTTTTGGTTCGCCTTGCAAATTAAAATCTTTCCTCAATTTTTCATTTTTTGTTTCATACATTATAAGAGTGGACCTGAGACAAGACCCATTATTTTTGCATGCATGTGTGTGAGGGGTAGGGAGAGAGAGAGCATACACATGCATGTGAACACCTGTACATTGTGTATGAAATTTGAAAATTACAAGTAAATAGGGGAGAGAAGAGAGAGATAGTACATGCATATGAATAATCAGATGTGATTTAATTGTTAAAAAAAATCCATGTTTATTAAGTTATTGAGTCATTATTAAGTATTCGTGTTGTTGTTTTTCTTTAGTTTTTTGTACGCTTGTGTAAATTTGTCTAAACTCAAGACCTCTTTGCGCACACACTGTTCACCCCGTGTGCAGAGATGTGTTGATCTGTCTGTGATTTCTCTCAAACAGCTTGACCTAAAAGTAGTAAAATTATCCGTTTTCCTACTATCCTATATAAATATAATACATTTAATACATTTTAGGGATAGCAAATCAAGTTTTTTTATGTGCACAAAGACGCCCTTGAAAGTCTTGTTGTTTGTACTTTCTCTGTTCCACTTGATTTTATCTTTTGGATGTGGACAGCAATTTATTATGTTATTATGTCATTCTAAGTGTGGTCTAATGCTTTGCATAATTTTTTAAGATTTTTAATTCTTTGTCCAGATGATCACAAATTCTTTTTATTCTTTTTATGCTAAAATCTTATTATTTAAAAATTATTAACTTATGATTTCTTGAGTGCATTCGATCAGTGATTGTGCAGCCAAGTGTGACATAATATTTCTCTTTTTATTATCAAAATTCATTTTCATAGTTTCTCTATTCTGCTATCACCTTTGCATTCTTCAATGTTCTATTTTTTTTAATTGGAGCCCTTTTCTATAGTGGACAGGCTATGATATGCTTTCTAATAGTCATTAGTTGTCAGCACATTTGATAAAAATAAATAATAATAATTATAAAAAGTTTCAGAGTATCCATGTCTCATACAACCATTTCCCCATTTTCTTTCCGAGAGTTTTTAAATATAACTTTTTTTTTGGGGGGGGGGGGGGGGTACTTTTTTTTTTTGATAGAAAGTGTCCAAACATGGATTTGCATGTTCTCCGATGTTATCTTTCTTTCTCCTCTGAGTATTCTTGTGTTTTCGACCTTTTCTTCATTTTCTTTTCTTTTCCAGAGCTCTTATGGTAGAAAGTGTTTAAACCTTGATTGTGTTCTCCGAAGTTCAAAAATCTGATTCAGAGTGTTATTTTAGGGTGTAATCTTCTGGATCTGTAATACTAGGCTTTGGGTCATCAGTTTTAATCAAGAGGTTGGATTTCTTTCTAGATAGACTATTGGAATATTGTATTACTCTGTGTGTCACAACAGATTTCTTTGTGTGAACTTTGGCCCCAAGTAGAGCATGTCACAACAGTGAGAGCAGCACCCATTAAAAAAAAAAGTGTTTTGCCTTCAAGTGTATAATATTTGTTTTCCTATCAGAGTGTATTTTTTGTAGAAATTTGTCAGGGACAAGTCTTTTGTTGCCATGGGTCATTTTAAGTCTGCTAAGCGCAAGCAACACATGGGATCTTTGTTACTTGTCCCATCCGAATGACTAGTGTCCAGACCACCTCTCAAGGTATAGGGAAAGGGGGAAAAATACTGGGGAATGTGGAATTTGAAGCAGTGCACTCGGATTCTCTCACTTCCTACATGGACGCTTTACCACTGGGCCAACACTCCAAATTTATTTAAAACCGAACAAAATATGTGCCTCATATCATGAGAACCATTTAACTGGCTTCAGTAACTGAGTAAAGCTTGACCATGTACAAATGCACCTGAAAAACAGATTGTTATGAAAACAGCATGTTTTGATAAACAAGCATTTTCATTTCTTTATGTGGAAAGGGAATTGTTGATTTTTTCCTTTTCTTAATTTAAACTGATGTTGAGTGCTGCTTGCACTGATAGAAGTGTACTGATCTTTTGGAAATGATTGACCTTTATCCTGATTAAAGGTGACAGAAGCCACCGATTTTGAAGACTATGCCCAGTGCTTGCTTTCAGAACAGATCGCTTTCTCAGAACAGCAAGTCAAAGCACCCAAGTTCGGCTTTGTCATATTGTGCATGTGCATGACAGACTGTTAAAGAAAGGATGACATTGGTTTATCTGTCAGTGTACAGAAAGGGAGTATGAACGGATTTGAAAAAAAAAAGTGGGGAAGGAAGAGTTGAAGCAATGATTGGGGTGGGGTGGGGTGGGGTGGAGGGGATATGGTTTGATCACCTGTACTTGTAAATTTAAAGTAATGGCATCGGTATGGAAACAGTTTGGAATTTGTATTTTTAGAAGCTGGTGGTATTTTAATTATATCACTAAATAGAGTATCTATAGAAATGTAAGTGTGTGTCCCCCTCCCTCCCCCCCCCCCCCCCCCCCTTATGTCCTTTCTCTACAGGGACCTATTTCAATGGCTTTAGTTTCAGTACATCTACACATGCCGGAAGTTCTGTGCTAAAAATTAGCTCTTATTCCATAGCTCTGTTTGTTTCCTTTCTGTCACAGGATTGACACTTTATTTCTCATTGAGTTATACTGCTGTTTTCTGGTGTAGTTAATGGGACTGTGCTGTATTTTGTTGGGGCCCAGAAAATGTGAATTGCTATTTGCTTTTATTTTATAATGTGTGTTTTGTTAGTTCGCTTTTTTTTTCTAATGTATTGTACACTTGTCTTTTTCTAGTCTTTCTAGGATGTGGGGTGGGGTAGATTTTGTTTTTGTTTTTTGTTTAATGGGCGGTTTCAGAGTTTATGGTTTTATTTTGTAATTTATTGCATTGTGTGTGTTTGCAACCTCGCAGCTGTGGGTGTTAATGTGACAGTATTGCTCAAGTTTCCTCACCAACACTGCTGCCTAGAGGTTTCTTCATTTCTCTGGCCCTGCTGACAAGCAGATACATGTATTATTTATAAACTGAAGCACAGAGCATCGCTTTGTTCCAAACCTAAACAGTTCTCCAAGACATTATTATCGTCGTCATAAAAAATGTCAAGATTCTGTGGCCTTTTGTTCTGTGCTGTCAGTGTCAGCTGTTTTTATTTCCCTTCCATGTTTGTGGTGGGTTCCTGTTGATGTGTCTGGAGATTCCTGGGGACTGTTGTTGGAGCAGCATGGTGCACTCAGGTGGCTCCACAATTCAGCAAATATTGTTGTCAGTTACAGAGCTTAGGTGGTGTCCTGCATATTATACTTTCTGTTGAATCAGAACAGGCCCTACTGAAGCAACCCAGCCGCAGTGCAGGGTCCACCGATATGTGACCTAATAGCAACAAACATGGTTACTCCTAAGTGAGCTGCTGGCATTGGGCTGGGCAGATAGGTTGAGAATGACGTGGGGTATCAGGGATGAGCAGCATGGGGTTATTACCATGAAAATTGTGCAAAGAATGGGGCAGCAAAATCTTTTCATTTTTTTTAAAGAAAGAAAGATGTCTTGCTTAGTTGTTTTTTTTCCTTGTTCTTAAAGCAGTGTTGTTCTAGGAATATTCTTTGATACACGTTTTCCAGAACACACAATCGTGCAAAAATACTATGCTTTATATAATTTCATATATATATATATAATTATCAAAAAAGAACCTGAAAGGAAATAAGGACTGAGGGAACAGGGCTGTCATAAATCAAAAGATATAATTCGTGTAAATTAATACTATTGTGACAGGACCTGCCATTGTTGTACTTAGCTGCAGGTATGAGCTTGCAACAAAGAAAATCTCTCTATATATAACTGACCCAAAAAAGGCTCTTTTGATATTTGTTTTCAAAATGTGTGCACTTTAAAAAAAACAACAACTGATGATTTTTATTTATTTATTTATTTTTTAAGTAACACAGTTGTCAGATAAGTTTAGAGTTTCATAAGGGTGTATGTGGATTCTTGCTGGAGTTAGGCCTATTATATACTTGCGTGTATGTTTTTATAACAGAGAAGGAAAAAATCCAAAAATGTTTTGTCAGATTCAGCTTATCTATGCTAGATATATTCTCTTGTTCCTCAGACTGGCATCCAAAGAATAATGAACTGATGATTTTGGGTTGTTAGTGGGTTTTTTGGGGGGCAAGTTGTTTTTTGCCTCATCATTTGCATTTGCACCATATCAGTGGCATACTGCTCATCTTTTATCCTCAATACACGGCCACACCTGGTCAGCGGCAGTCCTAATGCCAACAGACCACAGAGAGCTGAGCCCCCTGTTTACAACAGTAGTTGCTTTGTCATGACAGGACAAGACTGGTGTGGAAACCACCAGCAACCATGTTGCTCCAATGACAGTCCCCATGAATCTGCTGACACCGAAACACTCTGACAGGAAGTAAGCGCACTGATGTCAGCATGAGAGCATGGCCTGAAAAGGTCACAGAATGTGGGACTCCCTTTTCCGTGTTTGATGATGAATGACGACGATGCTGTTGTGGTGGTCATTCAGGTTTGGGAGCACTTGACAAAGCTGTACTCTTCTCTTCTTTATGTGTCCCAGCGTTTATCAGGCTCAAGAGATACAGACAGCTGCAGTGTTGGTCAGGAAACTTGAGTAACACACTTATGCTCATGGTAAAATTAAACCCTGGGTAAGATCCTACCACAAACACAAAATATTTGCCTGCGATGGTATTTTTACCTTGAAATGGTGACCTACGACATGCCAGTCTGTGTCGCTAACCACTTCACCGCATTAGCTGGTCAGCTGGTCCCCCACCCCATCATAAAATGCTGGAAACATTGAGACATGCCTGACAGTACTTTTATTGAAGTGAAATAATTACCCACCACTGATAGGCCCTTGGTAGTCAAGTGGACTTTAAGCAACAAAATACTTCAGTGTGGGGAAACAAGAGTATGTTACATCATGTCCAGTGCTGCTGTTACTTTAAATGCAGATGCCACGACAAAAATTATATATTTTTTAATGAGGGAAGTGGAATAAGCATGCATACTACTTTACATCCAGGCCTCAATGCAAAAAGAAAAAGATAAAATCAAAAACATTATGGATTATAAAAAAAAAGAAAAAAAGTTTGAAATATGAGAAACAATGGTGTTGCATATAATGCTCAATAAAGCAATGACAGGCACTCCACTCTACATGGAAGCATACTCGGACACCAATTTTTTTAGTCTTTTAATTCAGCACCATTCATCGTAATTGTATATTATGTAAGCATTATCAGTACAAAACTATCACAGCAGAAAACAGTACAATAAAAAATATTTTAAAAATCAAGAAAAAAGTGAAACAGTAAATGTAAACAAACTGCACAAACCGCAGTTAAAAGGTTTCAAAGGCAATCATGCAAAATATTCTTTTTTTTTTAACCAAAAACATGCACAAATCGGGGGAAAAAAAAAAAAAAAAAAAATGCAAATGGCTAGGGGTTTTTTGTTGTTTTTTTTGTGACACAGAATATAAATGGATTCATCATTCCATACATATGTTTGAAATTAGATTGATAAAGGTCCTGTGTGTAGCATGCACTTAGCACACACATACAAGATCCCACGGCAACAAAAAGAGTTGTCTTCAGCAATATTTCATAGTAAATCCACTCTAATATATGTGTGTGTATGTGTGACTGAAGCCTGGCTGAATAACGCAAGAAACAACAATAAGCACCCGAAGGTATCTCTCAGCTGGCTCTACCCAGATAGGCAGCCAGTTGTTCAAATGACTCGTGTTTGTAAAGCACTCAAGAGCTTGGTCTCTGACCAACGGTAGGCATTGTATGAAAGTATCCATATCAATCCAATTGAAGGATAGAAATAAAGAAAATTGCCTGCCCTGTATTAAGGATCTTGATCATCTCTTTTTCTTCTTGCCACCTTTTTTAGATTTTGTCTTGGGTTTCTTTCTCTTCGGCTTCTTCTTTTTAGGTTTCTTCTTCTTGGGCTTCTTCTTCTTGGGCTTCTTGGCTTTCTTCTTCTTTCCCTGTTTACCCTTTCCTTTTTTCCCCTTCTCCTTTTTTCCTTTTTTATCTTTCTTCTTTTTCTTATCTTTGCCTTTCTTGTCCTTTTTCTTGCCCTTTTTGTCTTTGCCCTTCTTGTCCTTTTTATCTTTCTTTTTATCTTTGTCTTTTTTATCTTTCTTTTTATCCTTGTCTTTCTTTTTATCTTTGTCTTTCTTTTTAGCTTTCTTATCCCCTTTACTGTCTCCACCTCCCCCTCCACCACCACCCCCGCCATCTCCTCCATCACCACCACCGCTGCCTCCTCCTCCTCCTCCCCCTCCCTCAAACCCCCCACCTGCTGCTGCTCCTCCTCCTCCATCACTTGCCCCAAAGCCAACATCTTCATCCTGCGTTTCGGTGGTTTCCTCCTCGTCAGTGGTGTCCCCTGCCAACAGAGAACAAGACTGAGCAGATGTCAACACACACACACACGCACACACACAATAGTCTCTCATTTGCCACTGTTTGCTCATTTTGTTAAGCTGACTGCACAGGGCCGTATCAGGACTGCTCAACTAAAGAAAAGAAAAAAAAAATTAAACCACATTAAACAAAACCCTGTCACATCTGGAGGAAGAAAACACATCAAAATACACCTGTCTTCACCGTTAACTATCAACAGTTTTGGAGTTTTTCGCACATTTTTAGCAATTCCTATGCAACAATTTTAGAATGCTTATAAAATGTGCATCTACGGACCAAACTTCACGTGTTAAATATCAATGTCATCAGAATAAAACAAACTTTCAATTTTTTTTTCAAATGCTTGTGGAACAGTCATTTTGATGACCTTTGACCCCTGTTGCTAAAATAGAAATTTCGAGCATTTTCAACAGTTTTTATTCTCACTGAACAAAAAATGCAAGATATTGAGTTCAAGTTCATAATTTTAACTTTTATTGAGAAAGCAATCATTTTTCTTTCATCTGAAACAAAATTCACAGTGCTGTGTCAAAACCTACATGTTCAGTGCTATGAATAAAATAACTATATTTCCTGATTGATTACTACAAATCACATAAGTCATGAACACCACAACAGACTTCTTGTTTTGCAGAAAAAACAAAATAGTTTAGACAGTAAACACTAATGTAGCATCCCATGGATACAGAAATATATATTATTCACAAACTACAGTCAGTTTCTTCCTGTAAACAATACATTTGTTGATACTGTTGCTAAAAAAAAAAAAAAAAAAAAAGACTGACCACTCTCACCTGAACAGTTTACCTGTTTTAACAGTCGAAACAGTTGCTTTGGTTCTTTGGATATACAAGGGTTATGAAGAGAATGTCAAAAAGAAACCAATTTATTTTTACAGATCTATTAAAAAGAAAAAAAAGGGTATATAAAGAATGTACAGAAAACATCCTGAGGAAGAAACGATGAATAAATGTACGAGACAAAACAAACATATGCATATATATCTTTAAAAGTCTTCACCCTTCCATTCTGGCTTTTCCCTGTCATAACACTATTGGTAATAAACTGAACATACTTCATTATTTGTTTTAGAAGTCATCACTAACTTGTAGAAAAAACCAAAACAAAAAACCAAACCAAAACAAAAACAACACACACAAAAAACAGACCCCACCCCTACCCTATCATCACTGCACTTGTGGCCCACACATATACATACATGACCTTACCTACATGAAAACTCAGAAGGCAGCTCCTGCCATCCACAAAGCACATGTGATTTCCACAGGTGACACACATTACATTGGTTGTTTTTTGTTTTATTCTTTCTTTAACTCTGCTTAACATTTTTTGTTTGCAGTTCTCTCTCTCTCTCTCTATTTCAAACACGGAAATGGAATGTTTAATGAATATATTTTTATTAAATGCTTCTGGAACTTTTTCATATTCACCCAGACTTGCAAGCTGTCTAACCACTTCTTCAGTAAAGTCTAAATAACCATATCTTTAAGTCTCTGTAATTCTGGATTGGTTAGGTTATTTTTTTCTGAAATCTTGAAATAAAACAAAAGTATTTTCTTGTGCAATGTCAATGAAAAAGAGTTTTTCACCATTGTATGTTTTGTGTAATGCATTGTATTTGTTGATTAACTGATCACTTTTGTCCCCCACACTCATATTTTTATTGTCTTTGACTAGTTGTGGTTGTCTAACATTGATTTTTCTAAACTTCCCCCAAACTTTTGATCTATGATGAACAAAGCTTGATCTATTCACTAAATGAGCTGCTGACAGAAATGAAACAGTTTTGTTGTCTCCCCATTGCATAGGAAGTATGTCCACTGGTTGCAAATATTGGCTGATGTCAGCCCTTGTTTTGACATCCTCCAGGTAGACTCCAGGTTCAAAAGGGGAGAGAGGGTTCTGTGATCCTGGATCCTCCTTGTTGTAACCTGCATTCCTGTAACAAAAGGCGAAAATTACATTTTTTTCAGCTGATAGAAATATGCACCAAAAATAATGCACACGCTCACACTCGAACACAGACACACACACACACATATATTAGCCATTTGCATTACCATGTTGCACACACACACACACACACACAACCTTACATGCAAGGGAAAAAAGCACACACACACACACATGCACACACACACACACACACAAACTTGATACACTTTCATACACAACATTGTATGCAAGGGACAAAAAGCACACACACACACACACACACATGTATGCACAGGCACACACAGACTGCCATGTGAAAAATACATAAATCATGGACACGCACGATTATAACCAGCGCAGCATCAATGCAGTTTGTACAATTGCTGAGTTTTTCTTGAATTCTCAGAGCAAAGCACTTGCTTATCTGCAAGCTGAAACTGGGTCAGTCTGCTACATCCAGTATGTGATGTGTCAAAGCAGAATTACATGTTTATACGTTATTGACTGTCAAATGATCAATGAGACACATATAAAATAAGCAGACAAATAATTTCCAGTGACCAGTTTTCATCATTTGTGTATCACAACAGTGATATTTTTTGTTAACTGCGATCAAATAATGAAAACAAAACACTCACGCATGGCGTTGTCTGCTATGGTCTGGAATCGACGAAGGGAGATAGGGTCTTCGGCTGTATCACTGTCAGACATGTCATCCTGTAGGTCCTAGGTGTTTTTATCGGAGCTATCAAAGGCTTAGTTTTCTGAGAAAGAGTTGTTTGAAGTCATACTGCAGGAAAAATTCGCGAGCACATGCTGGGTCAAAAATTAATGTCAAAATTCAAGATGGTGTCTGAAGCGAAAGCATGTGGCAACCTTCTCCTTTTGCGTAGATTCAGGACAATAATTCTTTAACATAATACTTTTCTTCATGGTAAATGCTTCTGTTTAGGTTTATTTTAGTGAACGATTGCTTTTATTAACAAAGAGGTGCTTTTATGTATGATAATTTCTGAAAATTCTCCATCGATCACCAGTGACTGAAAATCAAGGAAAAAAAACTGCACGGAGTTAAGCTCCTTAAGATAAAATAAGACTAGGCAGTGTTGAGAACATCTGCCCTTTCGCTTAATTTATCATCCCCAGATTACAGGAAACCATAAAAACAGATCGAACATGCTTCAATTGCTGAAACTACATAATTTTTTTTTGTTTTTTTTGATAGGCTATGATCGGCAAATAACACTGTAGAATAGACAGCTATTGCGCATCTCAGTGTTTACAAATACAATACCAGTATGAAATTGCCTGGAACAAACCAACACAGACAGAAAAGAGAGAGAAAAATATCAAGATGTGCTTGAAAAATTTGAAGGGAACAGACTGGGGGGAGGGTGGGGGGACACCAAACAACTGAACGAAAATAAAATTCTGAAACAAATAGAACACTAGAAAAGAGGAAATTTCTTGCACAGAATGCTGGGATGCTATTCATCTATTCGAACAGCAGGGGAGGGGGTGTAGGGGCCGGGTGGGGTGTGAGAGATTTATGAAAACAGAACAAGCTACACATCTACATTTTTCTTCTTCTCCATTAATTGGCAGCAACTTCCATGTTCCTTATCTACCAACCGGTTTGTCTGACAAGGCAGCCATGCAACGATCGATGCTTCATTCCTAGCCATACACATGCTGGGCATGTTCTTGTTTCCATAACCTACAGAATGCCAATAACAGAATTGGTGATGCCAGAATCTGATCATCACAGGAACGTCTATAAGAGACCAAGGCAGTAGCAGGCGAGCACATGTTCACCTGAGAGATGTGAAAAACTAAACACTGCGTGCACCACAACCAGACCTCAAATCCAGGAACCTCAGACTAAAAGTCTGACAGTGATCGCGCAGCGACCATGCCTGTCTGTTAACTTCTCTCAAGCATGCAGGCTTTCTGATCTTTCTTTTTAATCTGTTTTTGTTTTGTTTATATGTATGTATACTATATGTGTTTGTTTTTTACTGTATTATTGTCACACTGACCTTCAGGACTGATTTATGTGGATTTTCTGATTTTTCAACCTAGGATTTTTGTTTTTTAAGTTAAAAATAACTGTGACATCGGATTTCAAGTGTGAACTATGGGTTGCTCTCCTCAGGGAGAGTGTGTCATCACAGTGCAGCAAGTGTTTTGTTTTTGTTTGGCTGTAGTTGTTTTTTGTTTTTGATTCAGCCATCTAAGAGTTGGGTGGTTTTTTGTTGGTTTTTGTACAGAATTTTGCTAGGTACAACTCTTTTGTCGCTTTTCTTTCTTTCTTTCTTTTTTTATTTACATGTCATAAGTACATGCTGCACTCGGGATCTTGGTTAATTGTCTCATAAGAATGACCAGCACCCAGACCACCACTCAAGGTCTAGTGGAGGGAAGTGTAAAAATCCCTGTCCATTTGCTGCCAAAACAGATCCATTACCATTAAAGTTGAACACACTGCTGGTTGAGTTCTTTAACTTTTATTTTCAAGGTGTTTGGGGGACTTTTTTCTCTCAGGGAATGCAGTTTGACGAAGGGCTGAAGATGAAGGGTGGAAGGCGATCTCAAACTAAAGTTATAGACATTCTTATGCAGCAATATTATTTAGGCCATGCTCTTTCAGCACTACATGCTACTGACAACTTAAGCCACCACCAGAATATTCTTTCTCTTCTCTCTCATGTGTGACGGGGTGGTAAGGTGGTGTTGGAGAAGGTGAAGACAGGTAGAAGGTGTTTGCAGAAGAGAGCCGCAGCCAGGCAAGGTAGACTCGGGAAGGCAGTGCGCTGGTTTTCTTCTTTTATTCTTTCATTCTTCCAGACCAGGAGAGTTCTCTCTTTGTCTGCCACTCGCTCACTCCTTATATTCTGTTCCGCCGAACCGCAAAGCCAGCGCCGCGAAGCAACTCACGAAACCGGCCCTCCGCGAGCCTTGAGGGGCCAAGCTTGTGTTTGTTTGACCAATTTTAGCGGCTTCTGACTTTCGGCTCAGGGAACTAACATAGACATATTATATATCACACAAAACTACAAGAGACGAGCATTTTCTTAAGCTAAACCATTTTCTACAAAATTAATGTAGTTAAAAACTGTAAACAAAAAGAGTCACTGAATGAACGAGCTTTTAACGAGTTCATGTATCATTTTTGTACATTACAACAATTAATACGTCGCAATATGTAATATAATTGCAACAATTAAGTAACTGAACATCCTGAATTTCCAACTATATAAAAATCATCTATAAAATCTGCTTCTAGAGTAAAGATTTTTTATGTAAAAATTCAAGAGAAAACTCAGCGGACAGCTCCCGTGTCGGCACCGCCTGGCGGTGCTTTTGGCACTTGTGATCGACAATGAAATACTTCGTTTAAACCAACTACAACATAATTATACATGCACGATACTAATCAGATTGATAACAGAAATGCAAACATCTGCAAGACACGCTATAAAAATGTCTAGGTATTGTAAAAACATATTTTGCTCAAATCGGCACTGACGAATTCCAATGGCTTGAAGAAGAGATAGTTTTGTGGTGCCGAAATGCCGTCAGACATTTCGTACCATCGCATGCCTATAACTTAGGTGTACACGGAAAGCAGTACACGAGAAGAAGGCTTAATCATTTACATTTTAATGCAAATTCTAAATTCCACGGCAACTATATCGATTTATAGAAAACGAAGGTATTTTATATGTTTCAACTGAGTGGATTTCGAAGATCGCGCCAAAACTCATTCATATAAATATTAGTTTAAAAAAGGTATAGGCTCTCTGGCCAAATGATATCATTACAGTTGAGAAGTATGATCGTTCTGAAGTTCCATAACACAAAACTATAATCTCATCTACAAGGAAGTGTTTATAATTTAACAAATTGATGAAAATCATAATACGGTTCCCTGTAAAGGGAGATAACTTGTGACCGATTTACAACTTCCTTAGTGACCTTCGGCGAGTCACAAACGTCGTCTGCTAAGCTGGCCCAACGAAGATCGTAGCCAACCCGGCTACATCCCCCCCTACTCTGTTACAACCAGCGTCCTCGCTGGCACTTTTCATGACTACATAAAAGGGGGCCTAAATCATGCACTAATACACCCATTCAAACCAACGAACACACAAAACATTATCTTAAGTGCAAATCCCAAGACACTGAGTTCCAAAAATCGGAAAAATGCAAAATCCATTAAAATCTCAAACAATAATCAGTAACCCTCGAGGAACGTTATCTTGAGCGTGAACCCTCAGAGTCAGATTTTCACAAAATGTATAACCCACGTCAGGGCAAAACGGTTTGCCCACACTGAATTCTTAAAGGGGCATCATTTTAAATGTAGCCCTTAAAGTTCAGTATATACTTAAAATGCACACGGCAATCCAGTGGGTAGACTCTAGTCAAATGCTCTTGAGGGGCGTTATTTAAAATGCAAACCCCCAAAACCAAACCTAGTACAGGTTATAAGGGGAGGTGTTGTATTAACAGTGTTCCCAATATAACAAAATAAGTCCCAACAATGTTAATTGTCTGAAATGTATATCGGCATATTATACACTGACTGTGGGAAAATAGTTGTATAAACACATAATTCCTTTTCATCAGCTTCACATCCGTATTGACTAGAGAGAACCTGAAACAAAATTCCTCAAGGTGAAGTACCTGAAGCGGCCCAACGAAGACTAGAAAGGAGTTGTCATTTTTTAACAAACGTTTCCTTTGAGTCATTTTTTTTCTCTGTCTCTCTCTTCTTTTTGACCAACGTATTAGCACCAATAAAACATATTTGCAGTTCAGTGAACAGTTTCATCAATACAATTTGATACAATTATCAACCAAAAATAAGTGAGCATTCAACAGCTTTGCTTGGGAAAAAAGTCAATCTTTGAAAAATTTCAACTGCTCAGTGACAAAAAAACAAAAACAAGAGAACAATCAGTCCCACACATTGTCCATCATAAACCTATCTTGTCTCCTCAAATTTCAAGTGAGACAGCAACTAAGCAAAGTCACTGACCAACGTAAGGAACACCAGATGTGTACCATGTTACTGGCTTCGTCGTCAGGCGTAGAGATCGCCTAGGGGTGGGAGCTGGTGGTAGTGGAGGCGGCTCTGGTGCTGCCTGCAGGGCTGATGTCCTGGGCCCTGGCATGGGACTGAACAGCCACACCCCACTGTCAGTGTCAGTGTCAGTGTCAGAGTCTGACACTTTGTTGACATGGCAGGACCGTTGGGATGGGTCAGTCGGCGTGACAGCAGGTGGTGGTCGTTGGCTGCCTCTCAGCTGTGTGAGGCTGAGTAAAGGTGAAGGTGACACCTGTGGGATCACAGGATCAGGTGTGGTGCTGTGGCGCTTCCGTCTGCGTCGGCGTCTCCTGCGTCGCTGGTTTGGAGCTGGAGCAGCTGGCATGGACCCAGATTGCCCAGTGTGTTTGATGACAACACACTGGTTGTTGACTGCCATTGGAGTCTGGTGGTCAGCTTTCTGTCGCCTGGCATTCTTCATATAGCGCTGCTTGTGCCGGCACTGGTCTTCAGTGTGGCCAGACCGCTGACACCAGACACAGTGTGGAGGGTCTGGGGCCCGGTCAGCAGCACAGCGGCGAGGATGATGTGCTGGTCCTGGAGGATGTGTGCGGTGTGCTGGCATGGGGAACTGCTGCTGCTGTTGTCGCAAACTGTTGACTTCAGCCGTCAATGTAGCCAGCTGGGCCTGTAGGCAGGCAACAGTGGCGTTGTGACTGTCGTCAGCGTCGCTGTCCTCCCTCAGCCATCGCTGGGCCTCCTTCTTCGCCGCCTCGAAGGTGGTGTCAGGGTGGTCTCTGATGAAGCGCCTGACATCGCGCCTGAGTGCAGCTGGCTGAAGACCTCTGGCGAAGGCGTCGCGGAGAATGGTCGCTGGCACCTGCATCATCCCATCTTCAGCCTTGTTGACCTTGGTCCAGAGGTACCGAAGATGGGACGCGTACACTGCAATCGTCTCCTTGGACTGCTGCTGCCTAGTGAAGAAGGCAGTGGCAAGGTCTGTGGTGTCACGCTGCTCTCCCCAGTTCTCCTCGAGTAGTGTTAGGATTTTGGCTGGCGTGTCCACTTCTGTCGCCGGCAGCCTGACAATCTGCTGGCGAGCTCTGCCTGCAAGGGCTGAGATCAGCCAGAGAGAGGCTGTCGCGTCATCCAGGGGCTGCAGATGGAGGATCAGTCGGGCCTCCCAGATGAAGTCATCAACTTCCCTGCCGCTTTCCTCACCGGAGAAAGTCGGGAGTTTGGGCAGAAGTCGGATTGGGCATGTTGATGGGCGACGTTACTTCTGCGTGGACTTGAAGTTACATGTGCAATCTTCTCTGTTTCTCTATCTCTAGTGCAAGCGCAGTTTTTAACGGGTGCTTAGGGTTGTTTTGAAAGTTGCCCATGTCACAAGTGATGAATTTCAGAAAAAACTGCACCAGGCAAGTAACTCCTTGAAGAAAGACTAGGCGTGTGAGATCTCTTTCGCTTAATTTTCATCCAGATACAGGAAACCTTAAATACTGATACTGCTTCAATTTTTTTTTTTGTTTCGTGTGAAGCTATGAGGCGAAATAACACGTAACGATGCAGCGATGCAATCTCAGTGTTTCTTACAATACCACTTTTGCCTGAACTTAACCAAACACAGACAGAAATAAAAGACAAAATTTAAAGAGACGTGCTTGATTCTTAAAGTAACCTGGTTGACAAAAAACTGTGAAGAAAAAAAATGTAAACAAAAGATCACTGAAAGAGAGTTTTGACAGATTCTATGTATTCATTTTCGTAATCAGCAAGTTAAGCGTGAATTATGATAAAAAAGCTACAACTTTTTTTACTATTAATGAACATCTGATTTCCATTACAATTGTCTTCAAGCATCTATAAATATGTCATTCTAGAAGCTAGAAGTTTGTTTATTAAACAAATCTAAAGAAATGTGGCAGAATCAGATCACAGGTCGGACTAAGACCAGGCTGGCGGGGGCACATTTCACTTGAGATGTGAAAGACAAAACTGTGTTCAAAACCAACTTACAAATCCTAGAAACCCATCAGTACTAATCGAATGATAACAGAAATGCAGTCATCTTCAAGCATCAGGCTTTAACTTCTATGTGTTTTGTTAATAATATTCTGTAAATATCGGTATGACGAATTCCAATGGCTTCAGGATGATTTAGGATTTTTGTGTGTCCGATATTTGTTTTTTAATTAAAAATTACTGTACATCGATTCCAAGTGTAACTTGGGTGTACCTCGGAAGAGTGTACAAGTGCAGGCGTTGTTTTCTTTTGCTGATTTTTATGTTTTAAATTCAGCATTTTCTTAAGAACTGAGGTTATTTTTTGTTTTGTAGTGATTTGCGAAATTGTCGCTTTCTTCTTTCTTTCTTTTTTTAATGTAAATACAGCTGATAGGTCTTGGCTCAAATCCAGAAACCATTCAAGTTAGTGAGGGGATCGGTAAAAATTTCCATTGACACCAAAACTAGATCCATTACATTAAAGGAACATGTGTTGTTCATTAATTTTAATTGTGTGGGAATTTTTTCTAGGTATGCAGTAACGAGGAGATAATGTGGAAGCGATTTAAACTATTTAGGACCTTTGCGCTTATTAGGCCAGCTTCAGATCTGCTATGAACTTAAGCCCCCCCGAATATCTTCTCTCTCCTCTTCCATCATGTTTGTCCAATACGTACACTCTCCTATGCACAATAGGAAAAAAACCCAGCAATATCTGACCCATTCTTTGTATTCTGAAAACCACAAAACATAGGGAAACAAATGTAACAGGACGGAAATGTTTGATCTGCCACCCCTGAGAGACTGTTGTAAAAGACAAGAGCTTTACCAGAAATGCTAGATAAATGGCTGGAAAAATACTGCAGTTTGACACAAAGTCAAGTGAGAAGACAAACTTGTGATACAAGCTAACCCAGCACTTCAAATTCACAGGAGTGACACTATTTAAACCACAAATGTGGTACAGTGCCAGACATGGAAGCGATCATGACACCAACTTGCACAAATACAAGCAAACAACAGAACATGTAGAAATTACTGATTAACACATGGGAAAACAAGAAAGGACAGCAAACAGCTGCCAGCAAGCCAGACTGGGATCACACCACTGAAACTGACAGCCAAATATGCACATCCAAACATGAAGAGCAGCCGCACACACAACGGATCAGATATTCTGCTTTCACAGTTCAGCGCTGGCAAGACTCCTAACCTGACTTCAAGAAAGGCACAGCCCAGTTTCTGTTGGTAAGTGGAGCAAGGTGGTGGAATTGTGAAGATGCTTAGCTGCCAATACAGCGTCTGTTTCTGAGGGTCTGAGTTCAAATCCAACTTCTGCCCTTTCTCCCAAGTTTGACTGGAAACTCAAACTGAGCATCTAGTCATTCGGATGAGACAATTAACAAAGGTCCTGTGTGCAGCACACATTTGGCGCACTGTAAAAGAACCCATGACAACGAAACTGCTGTCCTCTGGCAAAATTCTCTAAAAGAAATCCACTCTGATAGATATACAAATATATATGTATGCATGCACTCAAGGCCTAACAAGCGCACTGGGTTATGCTGCAATCAGGCATCTGCACAGTGGATATGGTGCAGCATACATGGATTTTGTCTGAATGCAGTGACGCCTCCTTGAGAAACAAACTGTTGGTACAGGCTGTACACATGTGTTCTAATTCACCTGTACAATATAAGCACATGTACACCTATACTTTCAGTAAATAAAAGGCAGATTTGGGCAGTTATCATTTACACACAAGCCCATAAATTTTTCCTTAATAGAGATTTATTATAATAAACATTATCTTTTGATGTACTGAACTAAACAAACGCTGTTGATTTGTAACCAAAGTACTAGACAATGCCTAGAAAAACATACAGTGATAGCCCATAGAAGTACATGTTACCAACTGAAATTTAAAAAAAAAAGTATTTCTTTTGTTTCCTCTGCTGGATTCAGAAGTGCACATAATGCAAGTCATTAAGTCTTCCCCACTCCTAACCTACTCTCTATCCCAGACTTAGCCAAGATGTAAGTAAAAAAATTAAATCAAATCTAAAAAAAATCTCAGTTACTTTCATAGCCTTCATCTACAGATATTGAAAGTCTATATCCATTAGTCTAAAGTGTTTCAAAATAGATCCATAACTTTGCAAGAAGCAACTGGTGACACAGACTGTCCAGTACAGATACCGCTGAACATCAGAACCAATTTCTGTCATCAACATGAACATCAGAACCAATTTCTGTCATCAACATGAACATCAGAACCAATTTCTGTTCACCTGGGCAAGCAAGACAACCTTGCTATCCTTCAACACTTTTTAATGGCTGACAGCCTGCATTTTGGAAACTCAGTTTACCGGGTAAACCTAAGCCAGACAACAGTTTTTGAGAAATACACACTGAGCTAAAACACTGTGTCCTTCATATGTCTGTTACCTTGCCCTTGAACAAACAACAAGGTCATACTGATCAACATTTGTCACAGCTGTTCAAATATTTTGTGTCCACTGGTTCAAGCCATTTTGAGATCTGGTCAGTGGTTTGTGAAATATCTCACACTGCACACACACACGACTTGTCTTACCTATCGCAAACTTTTCTAGTAAATGGAAACGGGACAAGCAAATTTTTGGTGGGTGAAGTATGTGCTGGTTTGGTCTGTTCCAAATCAAAATCAATTAAAAAAACCCAGCTGGTGCTGAACAAGATTTGAAGCAATACAAATCTGAGACTGTCCAAGACGTACAAATGTTCATGTAAGAAAGTCAAACTCACTTAGCGTCAGTTCTGCAATAACTGTCCAGCTCAAGCATGAACTGGTACCACCATATTATATCAGTCAAGTATAAAATCAGGCTCAGGGAAGATTTGGAAAGTGGCACACTTCTAACAGATTTTCATATAATCTTAAGGCCTGATCAGCCCACTGGGTTTTGTGCCATGGTCAGGCATCTACTGTTCTTTTCCTATTTTTTCTTCTTTCTTTTTTAAGCAACAAATGTGGTGTAGTGTGGGCCAGTTCACATGCTCTGACACCTTGAAATTGACACGAACATATTATCATGGAGACAATTAGGGATTTCAGACAAAAACACAAAACTGCTCTTCATCTCGCTCCGGCAAAAAACACCTTTGATAAGAGGTACAGCATTTGTTGACATCTCCTTAAATCCCAGCATGCATCCCCTTCACTGTTTCCTCTCTTTTCACACCTCACCTGTTTCCACTTTCTTCTTCCCCTTCTTGGCCAGGATCTTGGTGTGGTCGGAGGTGGGCAGGAGGGCACAGGGGTTGGAGCGCAGGAAGAAGGCATCCCCCTCCCCCATCGCGTCCCCTGCGTCCAGAGCCCCATCCAGGGACGTTTGCAGCAGCCGAGCCATCAGCAACGCTATCACCTGTCACAACAGAACAAAATGCAACAGAATAAAGTTTACTGTTATGAAACATATAACACGCTTATAACACACATTAGTAAATAAGCAAAAGTGAGTGTTCAAACACTTGTCAGTGTTATGGCCCATGTTTTTTTGTTGTGTTTTTTTTCTTCTTCTCTTTGAGAATTCCCACCATCTTTCTTTTGCCACTGCCTATGTTTTTTGTTGTTGTTTTGGGTTTTTTTTTCCTAGTATTGTTATTGTGTTGTTTTATTTTATTCTTTCTTTCTGCTTTTTCACCACCAATTCCTCACCCCATCTTTTGATTCTGGTCTTTTTCTTCATAATACTGCTGTTGTGCTTTTTCTTTCTTTCTGCTTCTTTTTTTGCCAGTTCTGTCATCTCAGTTATTACATCCTTCATTCCTGTCTTTGTTTTCATTCTAATAATTTCTGTGTTTTTAACGTCTCTTGATGATCAGGTGAGTAAAAAGTTTTAAAAAAATCATTAAACAACCTCACAAATTTCATCTACAACGGAACTGAAATGTTACAGTTCAAACAAAGAAGCACACCAACAAACATTTTACTGAGTTCATTGAAAGGAAAAATGAGCAACAGGTTCTTGGAGGTGTCATATACCACACAGGGTGGTTTCTGAGATGACATGATTTAATCCAGGTCCCATGTGCAACATGCACTTATTTCACATGTTCACATGGCAACAAAAGTAGTTCCTGACAAAATTCCGAAAAACAAAACATGGTCAGAAAACAAATATATATACTGACAAAAAAAAAGAAAAAAAAGAAAGAATGGTGTTGTAATGTGGCATTGTGCTCTTACCTGGTAGAGTAGCCTGTGTGACATTCACACAGAGAAATCAGTTGTGAGAAGTAATGTAACAGAACGGCCATGATCCACATCAACTCAGAAAAACTGTATTATCTCAGCAAAAGAAATAAATGTGGTGAGGTATGTCATACATACAGATTCCAAGCATGACAGTAATTTCTTTTTTTCTTTTTTGCTGTCCCATCATCTACAACGTTTCAGTGGGATCTCTACCACACTGCTCATTTTGAACACCCCAAACACAACCACACCTAGGTTCCTTTGTCACAGTCCAGCGTCCGCAGTTCACAAAAAACCATCAGTGATAGGTCGCCAGGAGGCCACGCACTAGAGGGGACCCTGCACTGCTGCTGAGTCACTTTGGTGGTGTTCAGTAGTGCCTGATCTGAATCATTAAAGTGCACCACTTGCTGAGCCCCCTACTGATGACAATAGCTTAGTCGCAGAGCCAGATTGGGTGAGGATGATGGTGATGATGACAATGCTGCTATGGAGATCCATTTTGGTTTGGGACTACATGACAAAGCTGTACCCAACGTTTTCTTTCATAATGATATCGCACTGTTAACCAAGCCCAAGAGACAGACACTTGCAGTGTTGGTCAGGAAATTTGAGCAACACACCCAAAGATACATCCGTGAAGTGGATGATACTCCACTGAACCCACACCCTCCCAGCCGTCAGTCCATGACGCTAACCACTTCACCATACAAATGTAACAAAAAAAAACCACACAAGAGAGCCATAGCAAACCAATCCCGATGAAACATCACCTTTGCACTCACACACACACACACACACACACAGAGTCATACACATACATCTGAACTATACAACAAATTAACTTGCAGGAAGTCTTTTTACACAAAAGTATTACATTCCTTTGAACACTTCCATTATGATCAAGGGAAACGTTAGGGAGGGGGAGGGGAAAGATCTCTGTAACAGAAAGAACTCCAGGCTATTGTATCATGCACACCTGTGTGATCAGGACAGCAAGGAGGATCCAAAAGACGGGGTTGAGTACATAGAACTGCCAGTATTCTTCCAGCTTGTCAATGCAGCCGGTAGAGTACAGAGTGATTCCTGCTGCCACAAACATGCTGTGAGCGTTCTTTGTCTCAATGTCGTGGTGAATGCACGGACTGGTCACGTACGGATCACAGCAGCTGAACGGGGCATCATCTTTGATGAATTCACCGTTCACCATAAACCTGCGGAAAAAATTACTTTTCAAGTCAGTAAGTAATTTTTCCAGAAAAGTTAATGACTGATAGTTGTTTTGGGCAGCATTTAAAAAACAACAAACACTGAAAAAATGAAAATACAGAACCTACACACACACACACACACACACACACGCATCAGGGGATTTTATTACCAAATTCAGGGCTTGAATATGTACAAACAATACACTGAAAAACAAAAAGAGTTGAGATTCACACACACACACATTATATCTATATCTATATTTATACCTATATGTATATATATATAAACACCAAACACACACAGAAATGCCTATACTTATAACACTGGGCCTATCGTATTATCTGATGCTGATTAATTCTTATTTGTTCAAAGTGGCAAGATTAAAGAAATAATTAAGACGAGATTACAGAAATAATTAAGACGATAAGATGGATTAATACATTTCAATTTTTCAACCCTGTCAAATAAACAAACTCCTGCTTTCATACTACTATTTGGCAAAAAAACATTAAAGGGTACCCTCTCTTTTATAGGTACGAAAAGTTCACACCAATTTAAACTTAACATCCTCTTAAACAAACAAACCACCACCAAAAACTACAACAACAAAAAGGACATGTAGACTGCTCCACTAAATTTTACACAAAAACTATCTTAATGCATGATTCAAGGTCATTTCCTTGAAAAGAAAGGAAAAAAAAGTTTTTGTGTTACCTCCAAAATTCCTTCCATCAACTTTTACTTTAACCTATAAATATTTCAAATCAACAATTGATTCCACCACTGGAACACCTGAGTTCCAACACATCTGACGTGATAGTCATCTCCCTTCACCCCTTTACACACCTGGGAAGTAAATAAAACTTATGCCTAGCTGCCTAGATGAGTTTCAGTTTCAAGCTGATGTCAAGGTATGCAGACTGACTCAAATGACACACCATAAATTTTGCGCACAGAGAAAAAAAGAAATAATAGTAATAATAATAATAATGGATATCCAGAAATCTGCTCTAGGTGCTTTACAAAAACGCTTTTGTTAACATAAAACATTACATCAATGTCACACACACACACACACACACACACTGCATACATACATTTTAACATACATGTGTGTCTAACAGCTACTCTAACACATACGCACACACAGGCAGGCACAAACTTACATAAACACACGCACACACAATACACATTCATATACCTGCATGTAGTTATGTACACATACATATGTATACACGCATAGTCAAGCACAGCTAAGGCAAAGGAAGTGGACCTGCCACAATTGAACTTATTGCTGAGGGAAAAGGTGAATTTTGAGACGAGATTTAAAAGATGCGAGGGAATCAGAATGACGGAGGTTATCAGGGAGCTTGTTCCACGTCTTTGGCGATTTATTTTATTTATTTTATCATTATTATTAATTATATTATTATTATTCAGTTAGTTATTTATATATATATTTATTTATTTATTTTATTTCATTTTATTAATTTTTTTTTAACGCTTATAGTTGACTTCATCAAGTTTTTGTGCCTTATAAATATTATTATTAGTAGTAGTAGTTCTTTTTTATGTATGTATTTATTTATTTTATTTATTTATTTTTATATTTTTTTTTTTTCTCAAGGCCTGACTAAGCGCGTTGGGTTACGCTGCTGGTCAGGCATCTGCTTGGCAGATGTGGTGTAGCGTATATGGATTTGTCCGAACGCAGTGACGCCTCCTTGAGCTACTGAAACTGAAAACTGGCGATTGAAAAAAACCCATCTGTGTCCATAGGTCTTACTTCTGACGTGAGGTATCCTGAGAAGTCTAGTATCAGAGGAAGAACGGAGCTGGCGAGACGGGTACAGATATGGAGGAGTTCAGAAAGATACTTGGGGCCAGATCCGTTGACTGCAGAAAAGGTCAGAGTGGACAGCTTATAGTCTATTCGATCAGAAACAGGCAACCAGTGGAAAGAAAGAAAGAAAGGAAGCAGCCTGCCTGCAGAGTGAAGTGAAGTGACCTATCTGCAAACTAACGTAATCTCACACTGACATATTTTAGCGTCCTTTACAGGGGCTAGGAGACACCATGTCAGAATCAGGCTGATCCAGTGTTTACCAGTGATCAAGCTTCGAGGCCCTGTTTTGGCATGCTGTTGGGCCCTTGGGAAAGACACTTTCTGATTTTTCTCACTCCACCCCAGTGTGGTTGGGTACCTGACCCTTCCCCAAGCCAAAGCCTCCAACATACAATCACAAACCTCTCACAACTCAGATGTCAAGGTGGTCACCATGGTGAACAATGTGACAGGCCTCCAACATACAATCACAAACCTCTCACAACTCAGATGTCAAGTTGGTCACCATGGTGAACAATGTGACAGGCCTCCAACATACAATCACAAACCTCTCAGATGTCAAGTTGGTCACCATGGTGAACAATGTGACAGGCCTCTAACATACAATCACAAACCTCTCAGATGTCAAACTGGTCACCATGGTGAACAATGTGACAGGCCTCTAACATACAATCACAAACCTCTCAGATGTCAAACTGGTCACCATGGTGAACAATGTGACAGGCCTCTAACATACAATCACAAACCTCTCAGATGTCAAACTGGTCACCATGGTGAACAATGTGACAAGCCTCCAACATACAATCACAAACCTCTCAGATGTCAAACTGATCTCCATGGTGAACATGTTCACAAAACTGCACTTCAAAAATACTGGCTGATGCTTAGAGTGACAGCCACACCTATGCAACTCAATGTTTGCCTCAAAATTCACAATGTTTAGTTCCCCCAAACATGTGGTGATATGTTCCTGTCAAAAGGATAGCTTTCTCAACTACCGCAGCTTATATTACTGTTTCTATCTTCAGAGCCATTTTGTCAACTGCATGAATAATTTTTGTTAAATACAAGAGCAAATTATCACACAATCTCCAGCATTCTGCTCACACAATCTGCAGCATTCTGTAAGACTCTTTAGTTGCATTCCTTACACTTTATAGTTGCTTTTTTATGCACACACTGCACTCAGTGCTCCTGAATCATAAGGTACAGACTGATAAGTTTTTGTCACAATCTTAAAAAAAAATTCAGTTTCAGACTTTTACTCAAACAACTTGGACAAGCAGAAACAGCCTTTACAAATGAAAACAATTTTAGTGAAAACTGAAAATATACTTTTATTCAAAAATTTACAACAACAAAAAATCTCTTTTAAAGATAGGTAAATGTTTTTAATAAACATAAAATCAAAATCAAAAGGTCTCAAGATAATTAAACATGAATATTGGTGTACATGCCTTGCAAGATGGCATATAATGTGCATTATCAGTTAAGAGTTTTTCTTTTCTTTCTTTATTTAAAAAAATTCAATTTTCAAACAAATCTCCGATCAGTCGCCAGAAAATCATTATTCTAGAGAACTCTATTCTTGTTCTTGAGGTTGAGGCAAGATTCTACAGCAGCACAGAATGCAAGGTACAGTCTGCTCTGAAAACACACGTTTTCCAACAGCAATAACAGCAGCTGTTTTTGTTTTTCAGTTTCCCTGATCTGGTTTTGGGTGCATGCTTTGATGTGGAGAGACTGTTTGCCATGTGTGTGTGTGTGAGTGTGTGTGTGTGTGTGTGGGGGGGGGGTGCTGGTGAGTGTCCGTGCGTTTGTGTGTGTGTGTGTGTGTGTGTGTCCGAGTGCGTGTTGCAGGGATGTGACATTTTCCGGAGGGTGCCATGGGTGCGTGGGTGGTTTCCAATGTTCAGTTGCGCATGTGTTTTCTAGCACTTGCTTCCATGTGTGGTGGTGGGGCAGGTGCGGGCGGAGTTCTGAGTATTGATGGGGAGGTGGGGAGTGATGAATGAAATGTAAAGTGCTTTGAGCAATATTTCTGGAGAAACGTGCTATATAAATGTCCAGTATTATTATTATTATTATTATTAATATGCCTATTGTTTACCTCTGAATATCCGGGTGATCCAGGTTAACATACGCCAAGGGCACCCACGGGTTTTCAAACCAGTCTTTCATGGAATGGCTGCCGCAACACTGAAAGCTGGTCTGTAGTTTGTCTAATCCTTTTTTAATCGGAAGTTCAAACCTGCAACCAGCAGTAAAGGTTATGTGTAGCTATACAATGTGTGTATACTGTTCAACAGTTACATCTCTTAAATCAGATTTTGAAATATATCTGTTCAAACACTATTCTAAACAATACATATTTCTCCCCTGGACTGTCCTTGTGCATGTTCATGCATGCATCCATGTGTGTTTGTGAAAAGAGTCTCAGGTGGGAAAGGTGTGCGTTTTACACTATTAAAAAAAAGTGTCTCTTGTGAGTTTCTATCTTTAATATTTCTAATATTTATGTACCTTAATCATGCTATATGTCTTTAAGATCCAGTTCTGAAAAGCTGCTTAAAGTTCCAAGGACTAATCTCAAATGCGCTGGAAATAGGTCTTTCAGAGCTCAGGTTCCCCAAGTGTGGAACTCTCTACCTTCATCTCTTAGAAATGCCTCTGATCTACATTCCTTTGTCAGATCTGAAAACTTACCTTTTCTGTAAGCATTTTTGTTCTGGGCGGAACAGTTAAACCAAGGTATGTCTGTTAACAAGTATCTTTGTACTAGCATTTTTGTAGTCCTGTTTTAATGCATTGTGTATTTTATGTAGTTTTGGTCCTAGATGTGATGGCATTTTTTCTATCTGGTTATTTTTAATGGGCGTGTGTGTGTGTGAGGGTACAGTGCACTGTTATGCGTGTGTAAGTGTGTAGGCATGTTAGTATGTGCAAACAGAATTCTATGTTAGAAAATAAGAAATATCTTAATGCTTATGCAATTTTGTTTTTAGTGCAGTTGATATCTAATGTCAACGTCTGTGTGTCTGTGTGTGAGTGTGGGTGTGTGTCTGTAAGGGAGGGACATCTATATATAATATGTGTGTGTGTGTGTGTGTGTGTGTGTGTGTGTGTGTTCTATGAAATGCATTTTGTTTTAATCTAAGCCTTATTTACTTCATAACTTTTATAATCTGATTCATCTCTTAAGTGTGCTTTTTCATTCATATGAACACACTGGATGTTTTCCATTGTCAGATACCGGTTGATGTGTTTTTTAAGGCATGTTTATAGTCAACTGGATGATGTAGGGTGCTTTGAGCAGCATTTGTGCTGGATATCACGCCATAGAAAAACTATATTATTATTATTATTATATGTATTGCTAAATATGCTAAGAGCTGCAATTCAAATGCAAATTACATTTATCATTATCATTATTATTTTATCATCACAGAGTTAGGCAGGAGAAGGTGGAGGATGGTTGGAGTAGAGGGATAGGGTGTGCCATGAGAAATGTCACAAAAACAAAACATCAAAAGAAATCAACAGAAAAGATATATAATGTTAATGATAAGCAAGACATGATAAAACTGACCACATGAAATGAGTCAAAATGACATGACTGAAAATGACTAAGATGTAATGTAAATGATGAAACCAGAAAAAGAGCAATGATAATAATTAACAAGGCACACAGAAACACTGACACTGAAATTCAATGCCCCAATGTCGAATGTAGAACAAACAAAAAAAGACACCAAGACGGCTACACAGGGGGTGTATATAACTTGAAAAAAATGGCACAGGCATGGCATGTCAAAAAACGATACAAGATGTTACTGGATTGTTGACTCAGGAAGTATTGCATGGCAAAAGGGATGACACAATGACATAAAAATTAACTATATGTGATACTCAGAAACAGTATGAGACAAGACAGATTGAACAGCAGACAGAATGCAGGGAATGCCTTCCATTCTGAGGACTCACAAGATATGCACTTCAAACCTGGCAGCACCTGATGGGTTAAGAATGGAGACTTTTCCAATCTCCAAAGCCAATCCTTACAGTATATTATCTGCAAACCTGCAGGTCTTAATCCTTTTATGTGTACACACAAGCAAGTGAATGATCCGGAAGTCCACGTCTGCATTTGTTGAGTAATGGAATCAAAGTGACAGAAGTTTAAAAAAAATCTTATCGTGATGATACATTACGGTATGTGAAGCGGTGATCTGGTCATAATACACCTGACTTGGAAAGGAGTGTCCATGGGTTTGAGTCTCCATTAGACCGAGAGTGGTAGTCTGGTTACTAGTCTTTCGGATGAGACAATAAGCCGAGGCCCATGTGCAGCATGCACTTAGCACATGTAAAAAGAACCCACAATAACAAAAAGGGTGTCCCAGGCAAACATACACGCATGTAGAAAAATCCAGTTTGATTGCACACTTGCATAAAAAGAAAAACACAAAAAACAGTGGCACTGCACTGTGGCAACACACTCTCCCTGGGGAAAACTACCCAAATCTCACAAAGAGAAATCTGTTGTGATAAAAAGTAATAAGAATCACCACCACAACAATAACAAAAATAACCAAACATATTCTGACCCACATATATATATATGTGTGTGATTATATTTCATTCTGTGAAAGTGTGTGCATTCCATAAAAAAATATCAAAATATTTTCAAACGACAAAATTTGGTGTAACGGGGCTGTTAGGCAAAAACCAAAGGAAAAAGAGAGAGCTTTTTGTGAAACTGATGATAGAATAGTCCACAATAAGGCAAAAAGAAGTGTTGAAAAATACATTAAGAAGGCAAAGTTTTTGTATCAGAAAATAATAGAAGAAAACCTGTCTGCAAACAACTCTAGGAATGTATGGACCGGACTGCAGAACATCACTGATCATAAAATGACCCACCAGACAAACTCAACACATTCTACTCCAGATTCGACAAACCACTGTCTACATCAGACATGGCTGCACCCAAAATCACCCCCACTTCCCCTTTCATAGTCCAAGAGAATAAAGTCAGATGCCACTTCAGTCATCTGAAAATAAGAACAGCCGCTGGCCCTGACAACATCTCACCAGGCCTTTTGGGAAGTGTGCAGTCCAACTATGTAGTGTCTTCACTGACATATTTAACATGTCCCTTCAGTCTTGTGTGGTGCCTCACTGCTTTGAGAAATCAACAATCATTCCTGTTCCAAAAAAAGTACAGCCTAGTTGTCTTAATGATTATCGTCCCATAGCCTTAACATCAGTCGTAATGAAAACATTTGAACGCTTGATTCTACAATTCCTAAAAACCTGCATTCCTCCATCTTTTGATCCCTTTCAGTTCGCCTATAGAGCTAACAAATCAGTTGAAGATGACATTAGCATAGGTCTCTACCATGTCCTCAGACATATCAGAAATCCTAACAGCTATGCCAGGATCCTTTTCATTGACTACAGTTCTGCGTTCAACACAATAGTGCCATCAAAACTATATTTTAAACTGAAAGACCTCTCGCCGCCTGAATCTATTTGTGCATGGATCCTAAATTTTCTAAGATGCAGACCGCAAGTTGTTAAAGTTGGTGACCTCACTTCCTCCACATGCATTCTCAACATAGGCACCCCATAGGGATGTGTGCTATCCCCACAGTTGTACTCACTATTCACACATGACTGTGCAACTCAAAATCAATGTAACACCATGGTCAAGTTTGCCGACGATACAACTCTAGAAGGGCTGATTACGAACAGTGATGAGCCAAAATATATGGAAGAAGTACATGAACTTGTCAGCTGGTGTGATCAAAACAACTTAGAACTCAACGTATCAAAAACCAAAGAATTAATTCTAGATTTCAGGAAGACCAGATCTGACCCCTTACCACTTGTCATTGAAGACAAGCAAGTAGAGATCATCAGCGACTTTAAATTTCTCGGACTGATCATTTCCAACGATTTGAAATGGGAGAAAAATATGGAAAAAATTGTTAAGAAAGCACAACAGCGCCTGTACTTTCTTCAGCGCCTCAAAAAGTTTGGAATTAAAAAAGAAATCATACTTGATTTCTACCGAGCAGTCATTGAAAGTGTGCTAACCTTTGCTATTACTGTTTGGTACGGAAACATTTCCAAGGCAGAAGTTGCAGCCCTTAACAGAATCGTAAAAACTGCCACCAAGATTACCGGGGCTGATTTACCTTCTCTAGAAGACATATATTATAAGCGGCTACTCAAAAAAACAAAATCAATCAGCCAGGACGAATCACATCCAGCTTTTGGGATTTTTGAGATGCTCCCCTCTGGTCGACGGTACAGATATAAGGACAAAAACCAATCGCTTCGCAAATAGCTTTTTCCCCAAAGCAGTCAATGCCCTGTCTCTCGAACAAATCCAGTGTGATAAATAGAACTGTGCAACCAACAACCATCTACCTGAATATCAAGTCATCAGCCCTATCCACATGCAATATGCTGCTTCTGTTCAAACGTGTGTGTGTGTGTGTGTGTGTGTGTGTGTGTGCGTGCGTGCGTGCATCTGTGTGTGTGTGCAGTGAGTGCATGCGTGAGTATGCATAAGTTTTTATATTGATATGCACATGTATGTATCTTATTTCTACTGTATCTGTGTTTGTGTATGATTTTCGATTTATGTTCGTATCTTCTTATGTACTATACCCCCCCCCCCCCCCCCCAAACAATATTCCTTGTGGCCCCGGTACACTTGGTAATAAAGACATATTCTATTCTTCTATACGATATTGATGAAATAAGAGGCAAGACAAAACTGATACAGTGATTGGGGACACAAAATGATGAAGATGATGTGACAAAAGACACAGTCATGATGAAAGAACTGTGACAACAATAACAACATTTAAAGAAAAAAAATGATGATGGTGTGAGTTTGATATATATATATAATGTATATACATTATGTCTATATGATATACACATACACACACACATATGTCATGAGACACTGATCTGGACAGCATACAATAACAAGTAGAGACCTGTACAAGTGGATGGCGTTAATGAAGCCGCTATGCAGTGCATCACGGATGAGCACTTTATGCACCAGACACATGATGAGGACTGCTGTCAACAAGAGCAGTGCCAGAATCTGACACGCTTGAATGAACACCAGCAGCTTGCATGTCCGTCTTGTGGCGGTCTCCTCGTATCCTGCATCATACATCACCTGGGGGAAACAAAGAGGGTAGATGACAAGTGTTGTAAACAGAGAGCAAACAAAACCCCCCACACCTCCACCCCCGAACCAAAAGATTGCATGTAGAGCTTAGGTTCATTAAAAACATTACATTCAGTTTTACACTTTCTCACTGATACTGACCCACTCTTGTCATTTGAATTTTATTTCTTGATGTGTACACTCCCTGGCATGGTATACCTTGACTGCTTGGGAAATAATCTTTGGCCTTCCATGATGCCTCATGGGAAAATGTCACTGATTATAGGTTTCATATTCCTACTACTTGCTCCTCCAGACAAAATTTATCAGAGGGTGGACAGAATAAGCTTTATTTCTCAAATCTAGCTTGCACCATTATTAAAGGAAATAATCCTAGATGAATTGATTACTGATGCACCAGTATTGGTGAATACTGTAAAGGCCTACCTTGATTCAAAAGAACTACAATTCATTCATAGGAAGGGTCAAAGGTCATGGTTACTCTGACTTGGTCATTATGACATGTGGCAGGTCAACCTTATTCAATAACACAGTGACTACTAATTAGGCTGTGCAAGTTGACTTTTAGACTCATCAGATTAGAGCCAAGATGACTTTTAGACTTCAATGTGGCACAGCAGCTCAGCTGCGCTGTCATATGATTCTCATTACAGACTTTATTCAGTTAAATATATTTTGACCTTTCACCTTTATACGTGTCACCACAAACCCAATACCTTTAGCAGAGTTCACTACAATTGTACAAATATGATCTGCTGATAAACATTTACTGATGCCGATATCTACATATCTTTCATGGAAATGATGGACTCTAAATTCTACTGAGCTGATCCCAGTATGTGGATGGTGCTGACAAAGAACTTCATACTATATGTATATATTGTTTGGACATGTGCATGAATATAGGCAGACAGCAGAGACAGGAAAATAAACAGAGACACACAGGGACAGATTTTTTTTAATTTTAAAGACGACAGGCAGGTTGAGAAACCAGATAATGACAAAACACTGTACTCAAACCTCACTTTGATTGAGGCCATGCTGATGATGCACATTAGACAACCCACAACAATGAGGAAGTAGGCCAAGGCACCCCCATGGTTGCCGATCACCACTGCCACCCGCACCTCCATTATGAACTTGAGGTACAGGGCCACCAGGACCAGCACCTGCCCAGCAAGGTTCAGCAGCAGTTCCAAGAAGGTGCCCAATGTGCTGAGAGTGTTCCGGCCATCGCCCGACAGGGTACACAGCATGCCACCCATCTTCTTATCGTCCCCACCCAAGGTACATGCCGCACATGTCGTGGTGCAAGCTGGGAGTCAACAGAGTCCTGCTGACAGTGTTCCATCTCTCTGATGGCCACAACATTCTCCTGTGAGATCATGAAAAAAGAAAGAATAAACACAACTGCCTGTCAAAACCCAAATGTTTTAATATCATATCCCATTGTCTTCTTTAGCAGTGTGTGATGGGGTCTCAATCGTCCTTTGCATCAATAGATCCCATGATAATAAATCTGATACTCTTGCTGAAACTTAAAACCCAATAATTATAAATATAAGTGATGTAATTTGCTGATGATTTCGAGGATCTAAGCAAGATTGCTGGATATTTGTTGGTGACTAATTCAGTAACTGTTATAAAAAACTAGCTAGGTACAATAATCCACAAAACAGAGAATACACAATAGTCACAACATCTACCAATGGTAAAACTATGCACGAGACTAGCCGTTATAACATATTCCGAATTTATGGTACTACTATTTTCATAAAATGGAATGAACACAAGCATTCTATTTCTACATATCCAGACAAAATGCTGAAAAAGCCTATAAGCAGACAATGATATGATTATCACATAAAAATTGGCTACCTTGGGTCTCACGTTACCTGTGAGGACTGAAAGGTACTGAGTTGACAACCTGACACGAAATGAAGTCGCACTTCAAAATAGATCTCAGTTATTTCAATCTTTCTACTGTGCCTGAGCTTTTTGGAACCGCTGGGAAGGCAAAGAAGAATGACGTCATTGTTTCCTGACGCTGACGTAGACAACAAGTTTTCATGAAACTTTGTCGCGAGTTTCAGAAGAATCCGAAAATTACGAGTCATGGCTCACTCCACATTTTAATATTTGCCCTTTTTTTTTTTTTTCTTTTTTTTTAAAAGAGAAACCATACATGTACCTTTGAGTGGTGGTATGCCCCACGGACACCACAATCCGCCCGCCCACATTTTTTATCTTTATTATCTTTCAAGTTCTTCTAGTCTTCCATCGCAGTGACCGCAGTCATCCTGTTGACTATTCTGTCACTTTTTCCAGTCTTCTTCCATTTGATGCTCATGGTCAAAACGTTGAGTATTATCGGCATTTGGGTGGTAAAAAAAAAAAATCTTGATTTAAGAGATAGCCAGGAGAGAGAAAAAAGGGTGGTGGTGGTGCAGGTGGGTTTGTCAAGCGGTGGCAGTTGGTCAGCAGACTGACACAAAACATATTTCTGAACGATTGTGTCAAGGGCCGTGGCATCGAGTCTCCTGGGGCAGGACGATACAGTCATAAACTGTCCGTGGGAAGACGGTGTTTTGCATGACATTTATGTCCGCTCTTTAGATCCTGTCAAGGGTTTGTGTGTGGGCTGTCTTCTAGCTCGTTGATGCTGTTGTTCGTTCTTTAGTTTAGCGTCTTTTCACTGTAAGTGATATTAGACGAGGGAAGGAAAAAAATCAGGTGGGAGGAGGGGGAGTGGGGGGGGGGGGGGGGAATTACGGTGTACGCATACGAGACGGTAAGTGAAAGTGTGTGTGTGTGTGTGTGTGTGTGTGTGAAAATTATTGATTTATGTTTTGTTTAAAAAAAAACACACAAAAAACCCACCCCATAACAATATAACATATTTCAAATGAAAAACTAACAACTATAACAGTGAACCAACTGGACTATTTAACAAGGAGTTGAAAAAGTCATACATTAGCAATGGACTGCTGAAGATCGTCAACACTGAAGATGATTTCAATTCAGGGATGTGAGACTAACATATCGCAAGTTGGTATATGATCGGCTGTTATGTGAGCACCACAGATGCAAGAAACATTACTGACATATTTTGTCCTAAAACAATTCATTTTCCATCTGCAGATTAGAGAAATGATTTGCCTCTTATGAAAATCATTATGGTAATGTTTTCCCATGAAACCATACATTTTCTTTATGTTCTTATGTAACTCCGAGTTGATGCTGTTGGTGGAGGTGTGGGTACCTTACTTTTGCAAGTCCAGTGCTGATCTTGAATAGCATGGACAATCTGGCCCTCCTCCTACAGCGTTCCTGGGTTTCCTACTGCAGTCACGGTGCTTGCACTTAGGTCGGTGGCGGTTGTCCTATCAGTGGTATTTGTTGAGTACAAACCGTGTTGTCCTCTCCGTTGGCGGGACTGCTTCTATCTTTTTCACTGTTCTTTGCAGTGGGGTCCTTTCTTGGCGGGCGTCAGTATTCAAGTTGGGACTTGCAGGCGCGACTGTCTTGATTTTAGTTGTCGCCTTCTTCAGATTTCTCCGCAGGAAGCCGAGTGTCCTGTTTGCCGTACTCTTGTCAGTATGTTTCAGTGGTGAAACGGAGATTTGACAGAAGCGTGACGCCGGCCCACATGTTTTTTGGTTGACGTCACGAGTTGCAGTACTGAGGTGACCGCGTGCAGGTCCGGGGTGATACTGGTGAGTGCTGCATGCCGTTTTCTTCGTGGTGCATGTCAGGCCACTGCACTTCACTCCGCCGTCGGCCGGGATCAGTGAAACTGCATCTCCCATTCTTCACTCCCGGCCAGTTCTCGAGTCTCTTGAGGCCAGTTTGCAAACGCCAGCCGTGTTCAGTGGTACTGAGTCGCCGACAGCATTGGTGGGTCTGTAAAGGACCGTGTCATCTGCAACTAGAGGCGGGCATGAGTTGTCACTCGAGAATGTAGACGTGACAAAGAACGACCACAGACCTATAGCCTCGACTGTGGTACCCCTGATCTGACCGGTGTGTACAGTACGCTTCACTGATATCTCTGTCTCCGTCAACTGCATGACGACCACTGACATTAACGGACTGCCGTCTGTCCGCGTTGACTGAGGAAACTCCCAATCCATGAGTTGGTGGCATTTTTGATGCCGTTGCGATCGAGCCTGTGTAGTAAGAAGGATCCGGCCATTTGTGTGTAGTCTAGTAATCTAAGATGATATTAGTCTGAAATGCAGTAAGTTGGAGTCAAGACTCCTTTTACTGGCAGTACTGAAGAAGGTGACACTGTGACAAGTGGTTTTCAGTCTGCAGTATTTATCTTTTTATCTGAAGGACATGCCATTGACGATGACTATTCCGTCTACTGATTTATTTCGCAAAAGGATTTTTTTTTTTTCAAAACTAACTTAAAGATAACCCAACTCGAGTCGATCGTATAGTCCTAAAAAATTGGATCAGTTGTCGGAGCGTTGATTCCGATGGGGCGAAGACATCCATGTCTTTAATTTCATGTTTCCATGCCTTTGAGTCAGTCCCAGCAAAATAATGGTTGTTTTTCTGTCAGCGGATTTTAAAAAAAACTTTTTTAATCTGCGCGACGTGAATGCCCTGCTCAGCTCCAGTTTTGTGCCAAGATCTTCAATACGCCTGAGAGACAGGTTACTGCAGAAAATGGAAGAGACAGGCGAATGTCTGTTCGATGAAGTGTTTTGCGACCATTTGCGTTGTGTTGATTGTATATTTGGGCGTATTGGTCCAGAGCTTGTCTCCACAGGGGTCAGCAAGAGAAGACAGTATTTGTATTTGTATTTCTTTTTTTCACAACAGATTCCTCTGTGTGAAATTCGGGCTGCTCTCCCCATGGAGAGCACGTCGCTACACTACAGCGCCACCTTTTTTTTCTTTTGTTTTTCCCCCTAAGTGAAGTTTTATTTGTTTTTTCTATCGAAGTGGATTTTTCTACAGAATGTTGCCAGGAACAGCCCTTTTGTTGTCGTAGGTTCTTTTACGTGCGTTAAGTGCATGCTGCACACGGGTCTTCGGTTTATCATCTCATCTGAATGACTAGCGTCCAGACCACCACTCAAAGTCTGGTGGAAGGGGAGAAAATATCGGCAGCTGAGACGTGTTTCGAACCAGCGCGCTCAGATTCTCTCGCTTCCTAGGCGGACGCGTTACCTCTAGGCCATCACTCTACATAGACAGCACAGATAGCGATGTATAGGGTAGGCGAACGATCCAGTCGAAGCGACCAGCTCAGTTTGTGACGTGCCGATGTATCAGTTGCAGAGGTAACAGGTTGTACGATACTGAAATGTAGCTATCCTGTTTTCGAATGCTTTCTCCAGCTGGTTGCACCAGGAAAATTTCGTCTACTCCTCCTTTTCAACGTCAGTTTTTTTCAACGGTTGAAATAGCAGCAGGGGTGCCCGGGGGTAAAATGCGAACGGGCAATTAAGTCTAAATGCGAACGATGGGTTTGGGAACATGTGGACAATCAAAACAGAAGCAGGTCAGTCTAGTTGAACTCATTAGACATAACTTGACATAATCATAATTAGAACATTAGTCGCACCAACTGTTGTATTGTTGGTTTTCAAACGGCACACGACACACAAACACATGTCATAAACGCACCCATCCCACACTGCCATACACTGACAAACGCACCCTTTTGGAAGCGCTGAGTAACTGTGCAACATCGTTCGCAAATACTGAGACTCAGTATCAGTATCTCAAGGAGGCGTCACTGCGTTCGGACAAATCCCGTTATAAGCTACACCATCAAGTACAACACAAGCAAGCAGATGCTTGACCAGCTGCGTAACCCAACGCGCTTAGTCAGGCCTTGAGAAAAAAAGAAAAAGAAGAGGCAAATGAATATTTAAACTATATATATATATCTCTCTCTCTCTCTCTCTCTCTATATATATATATATATATATATATATAAAACACAAATAGCGTGCCTGCCTACTCATCCGTCGGTCCGACAGGAGACTCAATCATCAACAAAAAGAAAAGATAATAAATGATAATGATAATATCAGTAATAATAATAATGAATTAGAATAAGATGAAAAGATAATAATGATAATGAATAAACAAATAAGCCAATAAATGTAAAACATACAGCCCACACACACACACACACACACCCACACACACGCACACACACACACACACACACGTGCACAGAGCTCTCCTGACACATGTGTACACTTATACGAGGGTCATTCAATAAATAAGGTGAATTTTTCGGCATAAGGACTTCTAATACAGATAGAAGCTTACTTTTTTTCTTTCTTTTTTTTTTTTTTTCAACGTAGTCTCCCAGCACTGTCACACACTTTTCCCATCTGTGCACAAGCTTCCGTATTCCCTCAGCGTAAAAATCTTTGGACTGATGTCTCAGCCAGTCGCTCACAACACTTTTGACTTCATCGTCACTTTCAAACTTCGTGCCTCTCGTGAACGCTTTCAAGGGACCAAACAGGTGAAAGTCTGAAGGGGCAAGGTCTGGGCTGTAAGGGGGATGAGGGAGCAGTTCCCAGCCCAGCTCGTTGATGGTCTGCACCGTTTGTGCTCTGGAGTAAGCATCTTTGGCACCCACCGGCAGCTGACCTTCGAGTAGCCAAGGTCATCATGGGCAATTTTGTGTGCTGTCCCAACAGATAAGCTCAAAGTCCTTGCAATGTCATCCACTGTCACCCTTCTGTCAGACTGAATGAGGTCATTGACTGATTCGATCACCTCAGGAGACCTCACTTCTGTAGGCCTTCCAGGCCTGTCTTCATCCTCAACACTGCTCCGTCCTTTAAACAATTTAGCCCACTTGTAGACATTTTTTCGGCTGAAACATGTGGCACCATACACAGTTGACATTCTCCTATGAATTTCAACTGGTTTGCACCCTTCAGCAACCAAAAACTTGATAACTGACCGCTGTTCAATCCTGGAGCATGCTTCTTGGTCGGCCATCTTTGTTAATCGCCAAAACTCTCAAAGTTTTTTTTAATCTGCAGAACAAATTAAATCCATGTGAAAAAGAAGTAAAAAAAAAAAAAAAAAAAAAAAGAAAAAAAAAAAAAAGAAAAAAAGAAAAAGCTTCCATCTGTATTAGAAGTCCTTATACCGAAAAATTCACCTTATTTATTGAATGACCCTCGTACACTCGAGTGCGCACGCGCGCGCGCACACACACACACACACAGGCTGCCACTGATTGGCTGCAAGAAGGGTGGGAAAAGATCTCTGATGTCAGGAACGTGACGTCTAGCGAGATACTGAGACTCATGTGAAAATAATATTATGGTCTATTTGCAAACGACATTATGTTGGAGATTCCTGTCAAAACTGAATTTCTGAAATGTCAGTCACCATCATGCTTTCGTAATTCTCCCAGCACTGGTAGTGCACAATTTATTCAACATATCCAACGAAATCAGCTATTTTAAACTGTGTCAAAGTTCAAGTCCTACCACTTGTTTCCCTTAATTTTAGGATTTTGACAGCACGTTTGTGAACTTGGTCGGCAGTAGTGCGCGAAGAGAAGAAAAGAGCGCCGCCGGAAATAATCGCCGAAAATAGCATATATTTGACTGGTTCTTTGGAATGGATATTCATTAACGTATGAACGAGGTGGAAGTAAAATTAACTTGTGAAATGTGTGTGGTGAGAACGATTCGAAGTGGCCGCCGGGGCACTGAGTACACGAACCGTTCGTAAGTTCGCAGTTAGGCATACCTACCCTAATTATTAAAGCCGACATGCCTATACTATATAGCTTATATACAGCCCAGAGCAGGTCACCTTGCACACTGTCTGCTTGCTGCACGTCAAGTCTTGGATTGGTAGGAATGCAATGACCACGTAGAACTGGATGGGCCGGAATGACCAGGAATGGAAATGAGTTGTTCTTGCAAGAAGCTAAACACACTGATCACATCACCAATGAACAGGTGCGCCAAATCAGCAAGCAGCACACTGGACCATATAAAGATTTACTGACATCAGTGATTAAGAAAAGACAGCGGCTGATTTGATTTGGCCTCGTAACAAGATCCAATCCCCCTGCTACAACAAGGAACTGTTGAGGGAGGGAGCCAGAGGGGAAGACAGAAAAAAAAACCCATGATGGACTGACATCCTTGGTGAATGGACAGGAAAACCATTTGCAGAGAACCAGGCTTTGACACTCAACCGACAGACTTGGAGGAATCTGGTGCACAGTTCCTCTGTGCAGCACCCAATGACTCTTCACAGAGTTGAAGAAGATGATTCAGCACATGCCTTTAAACAAATGTTATTTTTTGCTTGTTTAGTTTTTGTTTTTGCTGTTCTTATATTTTCTTGTTTTTCTTTTTTTTTAAAATACATTTAATGCAGTTTATCTGTTTCACACTTCGTCTTCTCACTTTACAGAGCTTTCCCTCTTCTCCCATCAGACCTCGGACATGTTTTCCTTTTGGCCCCTTCCTCACCCAATCCCTCCACCAATCATTTCCATACTTCTCTCCTTTGTCACTACCCCTCCACCTAGATACACACTCTGACACATACACATATCGAACAAAACGACACTTTGAATATGAAAAAACAAAAGAAAGGAAGAAGAAATGAAAACTAAAAGCAAGAACAATCATTTGAATGAGACAATAAACCATATCCCGTGTGCAGCATGCACTCAGAGCCCATGGCAACAAATGACTGCAGAAAAATCCACTCTAATATATTTGTGTATGTGTGTGCAGGATTGAAGCCTGACTGAATGAAACAGGAGACGAATGGTGAGCCCCTAAAGGCAGCTGTCAATCAGCTCTACCCAGGTTGGTAGTCTCTTGTGCAAATGACTGCTTTTTGTAAGTGCTTAGAGTTTGGTCTGCGACTGAAGATAGGCGATATATAGGAATCAACTGTTAAAGGGGTGGTGGTAGGGGTGTAGGGGGAAGGAGAAGAAGGAAGAAGGGGTAGAGTAGGATAACAGGCAGAGGATAGGTGCACAATCCACTCTCTCCTCGTACCACAGCAGGGTCTTTTAGAAAGATGAATTGAGGTGTTTATTTCTCTAACTTTAAACAGCACACCTGGAACACACACAATATTAAAACCCAGGTTTAATCAATACCAAAACATATGCTAGACATAACTGCACTGATGTAACAGAAAGATCATTATGTTGTCTGGACAAGTAAACAATTCCACTGGTAACCTTTCTCCATTCTGACACTCAATGTCTAGCCGTACACTCTCTTCTCAAAGAGATCTATGTATAGATGTAAAACAAGCTTCATATAGCTTACCATCAACAATCAGTGGCACATAAGTTAATTTGCACCAAATATATGGTACACAATTACAAACTCCCAATGTTTAACTCAGTTAAATCACCATACAGTAATAGCTGTTTCCATTAAGACTGAACAAATCTGTACTTCGTCTCTGCAAAATATCTCACTGGTACAATTATTACATGGGAATCATATAGTTACCAAATAATTTGGCAAATGTATAGCAACCTGTGTGCACCAACATAGGACTGCCTCTCAGTGGTCTCAAATCTAACTGAACACATACATCTATGTGTTACCCCACTGACATATAACATATGACTACAGCACATGATAATCACAACTACAAACAAGTCACACATGTTCCCCATGTTGCATTATCACCCATGTGCACACACATGGAAAGACATGAACATACAGTTAGCCTGTAGATTTGTTCACCTTGAATATAACCATCACCACCAAACATACAAAATAGGTATGTCATACCTCAAAATAACTCCAACTGTTGCATCCAAAACATTCTACATAGATGCAACACACACATAATCTCTGTGTTTCTTTGTGACTGAATGCTTACATTGTTCCCACAGTATGTCAACAATTGACACACCACTGACATGTTACTGAACATTGTCATTTATGTAAGCCAAGATACACAACATGTAAACCCAAACATGATGTCCAAGCATCATACCATAATATCAACCTGTAGGAAACAGGAAAGAGGGGGGTGGAGGGGGGGGGGATACCCAAATACCCTAAACCAGTACTCCATTTAGTCATGTATTGGCTACATTGTGTATTTTAACCACTTTTCCCTCTGTCACTAGCCTCAAATACAATTAAGCCATGCTCATGCTGGCTATGCTCTCTCACAAGTCATGGTATCTGCATCAACACATTCCAGTTACATTAACTGTGAAATATCACAACAGGTAAAAAGGATCTCTCAACGCTCTTGTGACACATCAAAATTCTACAAACTCCAAACTGTTTCCAAAAACCATACAGTAAATTGCCAACAAACCAAATTACCAGTACAGGCATTACTCACAACCCCAAACGTTTCAGGCTTCACTTTATATTCATGTAGCAGAACACAATCCCACTGAGCCAGTGTGTTAGTCACAGAATCCAAATGTACCATAAATCAAGCATTCAACCATGTCCGAAAAATAGATGCTAGTTTGACACTCACAGCCCCCATGGTACTGTCTTGTCCGTCTGGCTCTCCTGGCCTGCTCCAAGTAAGGAAAAAAGAAGAAACCCCACTTGCCTATTCATTTTATCCTCTTCACAAGCTGACACAGAATAGATACACAACTGGTTTCTTATGTGGTATTGAGTGATATAATGATATATACACCATGTAAATGTGATTGTGTTGTATCGTTATCAAACTTGCTTGATGTATAATGTTTACTTCTATTTCAAATGAATTAAAGTATAAAAAAAGAAAAAAGAAGAAAACATCCACAATATGTCTGGTATGCACATGGACGCCAGTGACAAGGTGGCCAAAACCCATGGTCCTTATTTGGACATCTGTCTGATGAAACTATCTGCACATCTTTTTCTACAGATGCACAAAAAAGCATTACAAATACAATGCCAGTGAAAATTCTGTTCGTGCCATTCTTTTGAAAAGACAAACACTACAATGATAAAGTATTCAAGCTTGTGAAACAATGATTATGTGTAACATGTGAATCCCATTGTTTTAAGAACACAAATGTTACCATGGTAATGTGTAACATACAAGTCTCACTGGATTTCCAAAACAAAAACATTACTATGGCATTGAGTACTATGCCTGCTTGCCTCACTGCACAACTCAAAACACTAAAATCAAAACACCCTAACTGATGTGTAACCTGCTAAACTCACTGCCTTGCAAGGTGACTGAAACAGAAGCCATCACGGAGATGAGCGCCACGTTACACTGTGACTTGTGCGTGCAGCAGCACACCACAAAATGAGGTGTGACCATTTCCACGAAAAGTAGAATCGCCTATGATTTCAACAGTTTTCATGTACACCTGGTCACCAGCCTGTAGTCTGACCACAGCGTGGGCAGTACAGGATGTTGGTCCTCTGCTCCATGAGCATGCCACCTTTTCGCCACCTGCAACGATGTCAAACACTGCATATTTCCGTGACAAATTAAGACTGTCGCTGTCAGCCCTGGCTGTGGCGAGGAAGAGGTAAGTGGCGGACAGCGGAGCGGTGAAGATGCCAGTGGTGGCGTTGTACCCTCTCCCTGTGTTGCTTACCACCTTTTCCAACTTCACGATTGTAGATTTTGAGACGTCTTTGTCATCAGTTAACCGGGCGTTGAAGAAGACTGGTGTCTTTATTGTGTCTGGAACAAACGTTTCACCTGTGTAAACTGTTGATATTCTCCTGTCCCTTTTCTTTTTTAAAATATACATTTAACTTGTTTTTTTTCCATCTGTGTGCATGTGTGTGTGTGTGTGTGTGTGTGTGTGTGTGTGTGTGTGTTTAAAATTGACTCATGTTCTCATATTTTTTATAAGAAAGAAAGAAATTATTGAAAGAAAATAACTGTATTCAAACACTGTATTTAAATGCTAAGTAGTACTAAACTAAAAGCTGTAAAGGCTAAAAGTTTCAAGTCACTCTTTATATTCAACTCCACTATGAGTCTCACTCACCCTACCTTCCACCTCCTTTCTCCACACAAAAAGTGATGAATGCACAAACAGTATGAATAAATACATACCAGATTATCATATTGCACATTTGTTTACAACCTACTCATCTTGAAAAACACATGTACACATACAGTTAGTTATCTTCTGTTATGTTCACTCTTCCAGCTTTTCCTGTGAACAGATATGTGATCATATCAATGATTGTGTGTTATTCACATACAAGTACACACACACACACACACACACACACACAAGAATATAACTTTAAGCTGACAACAACAGATGATGGTAGTGGTAATGGTGGTGGTGGTGGTGGTGGTATCTACATCTGTACATACCTTCAAGTGTATTTCCAAACACAAGTACACATGCATACATAAAATTGTGTGTGCATTTCCAAACACAAGTACACATGCATACATAAAATTGTGTGCGTGTATGTGTGTGTGTGTGTGTGTGTGTGTGTGGTGTGTGTGTGTGCGCACACGCAAGTGCAAGTGCACATGCATGCATGTGTGCATGTTCAGCTAAGCATTCTCTTTCAAGTTTGAAATCTGTGATGTTTGTGTGACCTCAATCCAAGATGAAATCAATACAGTTCTGACAGATAATGAGCACTCCCTGGCCATCAGCCTAAACAGCACTGAAACTGGTTAAAAAGGGGAAACATTCACTGTCCACATAGGGAGACCAATATATACCTGCTGTCATGTCCATCTTGAAGCAGTCAATAAAAGGTATGAGTTCTTAGAAAATTGTGATGCAATTTTCTAGTGACATTTCACTGAAATCAGATGAATGGTTCTTCATAATATTCACAAATCTTGATCAAAGCAATAAAAAATTTTGAACAGACTTAAAAAGAAGATCCTCTGATAAAAAATATATTAGATTCAGTCCAGTGATTCATGAGAAATTGCTGTTCACATGAAGATGGGCAGATAGCACACATATATGCATGTCATGTTCAACTGATGCAATATTTTTCCAGTTGTGATGTACTGGAAAAAATGAAAATCAGTTGAATAATAAAATGAAATTTTAAGATAAACAGATTTCTTACTCATCTGAGACTGCAGCTGTTTGATCACTGTGTCAGTCTGTTTCAGGGACTGCTGGTGCTTGCTGGCATCTTTCTGGACATCTGCCATGCTTTTCTGAATACTTTCAACTTCTGCAGCAGTGCTTGCCACATGACTAACGCTTTGTTGCTTCATCGCTGTCAACTCTTCCCTCAGCTGGTCAATCTGGTCCAAAGACTGCTGATGATTGCTGGCATCTTTCTGGACAACATCTGCAGCAGTGCTTGCCACATCATGAACGCTTTGCTTCATCGCTGTCAACTCTTCCCTCAGCTGGTCAATCTGGTCCAAAGACTGCTGATGATTGCTGGCATCTTTCTGGACAACATCTGCAGCAGTGCTTGCCACATTATGAACGCTTTGCTTCATCGCTGTCATCTCTTCCCTCAGCTGGTCCAGGTCTGTCTGCAGTCGATGCACCAGTGCCTGCAGTGGTCTCAGCTCCTGCTGCTGGCTCAGCTGGGAATCACTGTCTCCAGCCGTGCACCCCGCCCCCTGAACACCAGACCTCTTCTTCCCTCCAGCGCTGCAGGGTAACTGTGGGTTGGCGGCGCCACCAGAGGGAACCACTGTGCCCATAAATTGACGGAAGCTGTCAGTCAGGTCAGCCATGTTGTCAGAGTAGCTGTGGAGAAAGAGAGGGGGTGGCGGTTGCTGGCTGGCAGCTGACAGCTGACGGAAATGGCGAAGGACAGGGTTGCTGAGCAGGGCAGAGGGAGCACCAGAGACGGCGTGGCTGGTGTCTGGTCCACTGACTCCCTCCCTGGCCAGTTCTTGAAGCGGCTTGAGGAGACTGTGAGCAGAAATGTGATCTGCCTGGAGTTTGTCCGTCAGTTGCCCTGCAGCCTCTTCCACAGTGGTCAGACACTGGTCACGGCACTCGCCCAGCATTCGTAATCCTGAGCAAAAAAGCCAAAGAGACATTGATATTCCTCTGGCACTAAAAATCCAATTTGTTTCATCTTTTTTTTTATCTTTTTTTTTAAGCTATTCTTACATAAACAACGCACCATATAGATCTCTCTTTCTCTCTCTTTTATGTACGCACACACACACACACACACACACACACATATTACAGGAAAGAAAGCATGAAAGAATGATGAATAAGTGTCAATTACTTACAAGCCTAGTCACCCATACAGAATCAGTTACTTGAATTTTCATGCTGTATCAGAAGAATCCTCTAAAATACTTTCTTCCAGCCCTTCACTGTCAAAAGTTTGAAACAACATCTGCAGCAACGCCTGAACACTGCCAGCCCGAACTCTGACCAGTTGTGAAGACACCATTATGAAGAGGTAGGCGTGATGGTCTCAGTCACACAATTCAGTTCATATCAAAACAACACAGTGGAAGGCCAGTCAGTTTCTTATTGCACAGGAAAGTTTGCTGCAGCTGTAAAGCTTTGTTATGATGTAAAAAATGGTCTGTCCAACATGACCCTTTAATGTTGACTTAAAGTTGCCTATGGCGGTGAACTGTCTGGTCAACTTAAGTCACCTATGGCAGCGAAAGAGAAGGAGAAAAAATTTTTTCCTCAATATTCAGCGACTCTGACCACCCATTTTATATTTTTTCAACTCTTGTGGCCTATTAGTACATGCCAGGAGGCATATTTATCATCTCAGTGTATGCTTGCCCAAAAGATGGTACTGGATTTATATTTGTATCGTATTGTATTGCATTGCACTGTAATGCATTGCATTATATTACTCTTTAGTCACAACAGATTTATGTGTGTGAAATTTGGGCTGCTCTCCCTAGTGCATCGCTAAAGAACAGCGCCACCGATATTTTTCCAAATCTTTTTTCTGCCTGCAAGTGCATCTCTGTTATGCTGTCAAAGTGTAACTTCCTACAGAATTTTGTCAGGACAACCCTTCTGTTGCCATGGGTTCTTTTACGAGCACAAAGTGCATGCTACACACAGGACCTCGGCTTACTGCCTTATCTGAATAACTACTGTCCAGATTACCACCCACAATCTAGTGGAGAGGGAGAAAATACTGCCGAGTGTGGGATTAAATTCTGTGCGCTCAGATTGTCTTGTTTCCTATGGGTGGATGTGTACCACTTTTTTCTTACCAATCAGTGACAATGTACCAAACCATAAAATAGCTACAGACACAGATCAGATTGCTGCTCGCCTACCTTCCAATCACAGCACACCTGTTCTAAACCAGCTCTTCTGATTTCATATTGTTGTCAGCCACATAGCAACCTATCTCTGATCCAGAACATCCGTGCCTGGTTATGAAGTGTGGTCAAGTCCATCAGCTTAATCACAAGCTATCTCATATTCCTGATCTTGAGTAAGAACAGTGTCTGACTTTCACCTAATTCTTTCTGCCTTGAAATATCTAAATGCAGTTTATTCCATAACGACCAATGGCGACATGTCTGCACTATGATTTTGATGGTAAATTAATGTTAATCTGTTTCATTGCACTGATAAATGCATCTGGCTTAAACTGCCTCATAACACTGTAAATTCTACATATGCATCTATTTTCATAAAGTTGACAAATGGTTTACACCTACTTCAAAACATAGCTCTCTCTCTCTCTCAATATATATATATAGAGAGATATGATATATATATATATATATATATATATATATATATATATATACACATACATACATACATACATATATAATATATATTGTAACGTTGAAATCGGCTACTAATAACAGACCAAACATTAAAAATACTGCAAAAGTGTTTCAAAATGTTGGCAAGCAGTACAAAGAGGTCTGAACCAAACTGGAGGACTGTGCTATAGAAATTATTTTATAATTATCATCATCATTGTTACAAACCTATTTCATAACGTTGACGGACGTCAAGTTCCACAACTCTCCTCTGACGCTCTATTTCCTTTTCCTCTTCAGAAAGTCGTGACACGACAGCCTCCATGACATTCACCTGCTCCTTGACCTTTGTTTGAAGGTCATCAGAAGGTTGAGTCATTGACATGGCAGGAGCAGGCTGACTCACAGGGCTAACAGGATCACTGTGGTCTACATAGAAGTTTGTCTGAAATGTGTGAGACATGTCATCTTTATTTCTCCACCATCATTGACCCAATCCTTCACAACATGAAATACCACAGGATGAATAACTGCACAAATCTCAGTGAAACAGCAGTGGCAGTTCACCAGATAAACACAGGTGTATATGCCACAGTTGAACTGATGGATTCTGACATTGATTCTGACATTATTTCATAATTATTTTTCCATTTCATCACAGTGATATCTATCTCAAAGGATCATTTTATACCTCAGGTGTAAGAAGCAAAGAAAGCTGAACCAAAAGCAACAGACAGATCTACAGATACATACCGGCAATGAGCTTGCTCCACCAGGTGGAAGGGTGTGGATGCCTCTACAGATAGGACAGGTAATTGAGTCCCCATGTACCTAACAATGACATAACAAATTCACACTTATATTGCACAGGCAATGATATTCAACATTCATAATACACATTATGAATTGTATCACAAGCACTGATGTACACATGTGTGTACACTTCATAAATAAAGACATACTTATAAGTATATGAATGTGCATATATATCCACACATTCTCACATGCTGACATACACTAAAACGAGGGCCTGTTATGATATATATATATATATATAATTTCAAAAACATTCCACCCACCCCCATCACAAAACAAACAAAAGAAAATGGAGTGGAGGAGACTGGGAGTGAGGGTAGGGACCTGTCTATCAGTACACAGAAACCATCAGAATGACAAGACATTAAAGTGCATAAAAGCCTATTTCAATTATAGGGGCCAGGATTCAAACTCGCAATCATCTGAATGCAAGCTTTAACTGGCGTACAGCCAGCTGAAGTGCAATTCAGTATTGACACTGATGTTACACTGGCCAAGTATATATGGGAGTGACTGTTCAAGCTGACATCAAATCAGATGGAACTAACACAAAAAGGAGGAGTTTGTATTATACTTCATGTTTGGTGTCGTATACTGTACCGTGTCAAACTGATGCAAACTAGGCCTATTGGTTTGCTCTGCTTGGCCAAATTTCGCGTGGCTAACAGTGAAAAGACCGTCTTGCCCGGTCCGCTCTTAGCCAATCAAACGCCTCTAAATTCTATAAGACCTTTTATGGTTTCCTGCAGTGAAACCTGATGACTGGAGTGATCAGTTAAGGTGAAGGAACTGGCTACAACTCCTGTGTTTGTCCAAGATTATACTTCAGAGTAATGCAAGCACAATCTGGGATCTCTCCTCCCTGAGGGAAATTCCCAAAAGACTAAGGCTGGGCCAACGAGCAGCAAGGTATGTCCTCAGCTGCCACCTTCAAACATCAAGAGGCAGTGGCAAACTCAAAATGACAGACTCTTGATTAGCCACTGCATGTAACATTAATTAAAGAACTACAGTGTTGCCAGATTCTCCTCCTTAGTTCTTCTCACTGGATAAATGTCTGCTCACTAAAAGGTGAAAGTGACGGGTACACATTCATTCATTTCAGCACACACATACACACTCACACAGTTGTCAAAGTGTGGTGTGCCTAACTCTAGATCAAGATGCCACTGATATGACAGGATAATGTGAGAGGACAATAAAGTGGCCTTTCACATGCAGCAGGAATGTCTGTTTTCGACTACTTAACTGAGTGGAAGGGCTAGTTTATCTCCCTTCTACCACTTGGCCTGTACCTGAGCTATCAGGGACCCAAGCTGAATAATCTTGGAATCTTAGAACTAATTAATGAAGGGTTGTAAACGCTCTTTGTTAATTTTCCTGCCATTAGAAGTGTTGGAATGTCTTTCTTTATTCTTGTATACCAACCTAACTTAGCCTAGTTGGTAATTTTTTTGTTTGTTTTGTTTTGTTTTGCTTTAGGTCAGTTTCTGAAAATTAGATGTTTATTATTTGGTGAACAATAGTATTTTTGGGACTGAATCTGAGGGTACTATAGTGTGTTTAAGGAAGGATTAAATTAGTACCTTGGGCATTTTCTAAGAGCTCTGGGTCATTTCAGCTCTAATTGGAGAGATAACATCACAGAACAAGCAGGTAAATTGTGGAAGAGGAGAGACTTGGGTGACTTAGGTGCACCGGCAGAATGTGTGTGTGAGGCTGACAGGCAGAGGGCAAGGATGCCTGTTGGAACATCTTAGCCCTGAGGTTTCTGGTTTTGGTTTGGAATTAAATCATATAAAATTGCATGGAGAATTGGACGTGAGTGTGGTACGAGTCTACACGGGTGTATGACAGAACAACCCTTCACACCTCATCCCCCTACAACAAGGAGAACCAACTTCATCTATGACATTTGACAGACTGACTTGCTGGTCTGAGGCCCACTTTGAGAACTTCCTCCCCTTCTGTTGCTAACTGCTATTGGAAAATAAAAAAGGGAAAAAAAAGAAAGAGAGAGAAAAAAAAAAGTCACACACAGATTGAAAGAAAAAGTGCTGCTGGTGTCATGTGTATTCTGATGTCATTCCTGCCTTGTTAGCTGAACTTAGTGAACTACCAATCAAACTTGACTTCATGAACCTTCTCTTGGTGCCATTCTTAGCAATGTTGTGCTAATCTAATACAACTGGCAGTTTTTCTTCCTTTCTTTCCATCCCTCCTTTTTCCTGCCCCTCCCTTGCAATTAACAATTGAACTAATGATCTCCTGGGCACTGCAGGCAAAAGACAAAGATAATAATAATAATAATAATAATAATAATGGATACTTATGTAGTACACTATCCAGAAATCTGCTCTAGGTGCTTTACAAAAACGCTTTGTTAACATAAAACATTACATCTATACTACATACACACACCAAAATATGACTACACACACACACACACACACACACACTGCATACATACATTTTAACAATACATGTGTATCTAACAGCTAAGCTAACATATATGCACACATAGGCAGGCACAAACTTACATAAACGCACGCACACACAATACACATTCATATACATGCATGTAGTTATGTACACATACATATGTATACATGCATAGTCAAGCACAGCTAACACAAAGGAAGTGGAACTGATACAGAGTGTGCAGGATGGATATGCAAGAGAAACTGTGCAATGTCAGTGTTCATATCTTTCAATATATTTATACTGATAATTACTATGTAATCATTATAGTAATTTCATTTTTTGACTGAATATATGAAATGCTTTTATATGAAAAACTTATGTTATACACACAAACACACACACGCACACACACACATGTACGTTTGCTTTTCCTGCTTAATTAAGTCATTCTTAAAAATTATTTTGTGTTGTGTTTTTTTCTTCTTGTTTTTCATGTGTTTGTTTGTGCTACCGCACCTGATGTAATTTCTCTTAAAGAGGCAATAAAATTATTCTCATCTTATCTTAATCAATGTGCAATATTATATATGCAATGTTTACCTTGGTGTCTTTCAACATGCTTATAATAATGATTAATTACATCATTTTCAGTGAATATATGCAATTTAAGAAAAAAAAGAATTTCTTACATATTGGTTCTTTTTCATTAAGTCATGTTTAATGTTTTTGCAATGAGTAATTGTCAACGTTTGTTTCGCCGCACCTGATGTAATTTCTCTGTATGAGATAATAAAGTTATTCATGTCTTATCTCACACTGACAAATCTTTATGTGGGTGCCATATTGTTTAAAATAAACGGGACCAAACACGCCCACACAACTGTGTTTACCTGTGTACCTACCAGATCGACACGGGTGAGCTGATTCAGGCAGGGTAGACAAAAGGTATGATAACATGGCAAGAACTTCGGCTGCCGCCCTTTGTAAGGTTCTGAACACACACAGCAAGTGAAACGATCCTCCACTGTCCTGTCTGCTGCCCCACCTGTCGCCATGTTTTAATGGTGTCTGGGCGAACGCGGTTGGAGGAAATCACCCCTCGTGATCATGAAGCGCAGTTCAGACTGGACAATAATGACGACATTGTTTGGAAAATTTTTAGTTTCGGTTTCAGTTTCATGGCTCAAGTCCCGGAAGATATTTTTCCTCCTACATATAATATATTGTTTCAGAACATTATCTTTGTTATTGCTCTGACAACAACTGTTTATTATTTTTTACTGTTCTAATACAACCGGTTAACCTGACTGGTTGAATTAATTTGTTTTTTGTTTATTTTTCATTCACTCCTTCAAAATCATGTTAATTCTTCTTCTTCATTGTTGAGGGCCCACAATCATTTGAATTGATTATTCTGGCACCTAAAACTGGGGTGGTTCGCTATTACTATTTTATAGTTGGTGTTCCTTGATGATGTGAAGAAGAGGTAGAGGTGAAGGTGGCATCATTCTACTGTTCAGGGGGGTGAGGAGGGACAGGAGGTAACGGAATAGGGGATCGGGGTGGGAGAGGTGGGGTGGGGGAGGTGGCATGGGGTGTGGGGGGCACTGGAAGTATTGTTTACTGCTTGGAGACCCTTGACAAAAAAAAAGTGTCAAGCGTTTTGGCCTCCACAGCTACTTAGGGCAGTCAGTTCCAGCCTATGATGGTTCTAGGTAAAAATGAAGAGCCTCGATCTGTACTGTGTTCTGGTGGTGAGTATGGAAAACTGTTTGTTACGTCCTCGGCGTTGGCGAGACGGCAGTGGGCTAAGTTTTCTTTTGAGGTTTGGACAGTGGGCTTGATTGGTGTAAATTTTGTACAGCATCGAGAGCCTGGAGGTCTTGCGTCGCCACAGTCTCCAGAGAGACTCCAGATGAAGACATGCTCAACGACTCTAGCATATCATTGACACGAGGTGTTCCGGTACCTGCCCAGGATGAAGTGAGCTGCTCGACGCTGTACGGCTTCCAGTGTGTCAGTGTTCTTCTTCAGTGGTGGAGGGGTCCCAGACAGATGAGCCATACTCCAGCAAGGGGCGCACAAAGGCTTTTTATGCTCTTTCGTTCTTTGACGGATGTTGATGGAGTTGATCTTCAGGTTCCGTCTGAGGAAGCCCAGGGTTCGGTTGGCTTTGCAGCAGGTATTGTTGATGTGGTCGTTCCAATTCAGTTCTCTTTGGATCGTAATGCCCAGGTATTCAGTGACTGATGAGACGGTGTCCCGGCAGGGTGTGGCCATGCAGGTCATATGAGTGATGGAGGGGGTTCCTGCTCCTTGTGACGCGGAGAGTTTGGCACTTCACAGCCGGGATGAAACTCCATGTCCCAGCTCTTCTCCCAGTCTGCTAGGCACTGGAGGTCATGTTGTAGCTGGTCCTGATCACTGCCGCTGGACTGAGATCCTCCTGTATACTGTACGTGGTATCATTCCCCAAAGAGCCTTGCCAAGGTCATTAATGTATACTAGGAATAAGCATGGTCCTAGCACAGACCCCTGAGGGACTCCAGACCTCACACTGATGTAAGAAGACATGGCTCCATCCACTGCCACTGCTTGGCGCCGGTTGCTGAGGAAGCTGGAGATCCGTGCTTTGGTGGTACTCTGGATGCTGCACTGCTGAAGCTTGTGGAGTAGCAAGGAGTGGTTGACTCGGTCAAACGCCTTTGAGAAGTCCATTATGAGGACATCGGTCTGCTCGTCTCCCTCCATGTTGGTTAGCAGTTCATCTGTGAATTCCAGGAGCTGTGTCTCGCAGGATCTTCCATTCCGGAAGCCATGTTGGAAGTCGTTCAAGATGCTGTGGGCCTCAAGGTGTTTCATCATGCCACTGGTGATGATGTGCTCTAGTAGCTTACATACCACACTGGTAAGAGAGACTGGTCGGTAGTTAGAGGGGTTGTACTGTTCCCCGGCTTTTTTGAAGATTGGAGTGACATATGCTGTTCACCAGGTCTTCTGGAACAATGCCTGTGGAAAGGGATGACTGGAACAGTGTAGTCAAGCCAGGTGTCAGTTTGGCAGTGAGTTCTTTCAGCACCCTAGGGCGTATTCCGTCTGGACCGCAGGCCTTGTAAGGGTTGAGGTTCTTCAACATGGCTAGCACTCCACTTCAGTTACCGTTATGTTGTCCGGCATAACTGGAAGATCCTGACTGGACGTTCCTGTTTTCTGTTGGAACTCTTCTGCAGTGTACTGGTCGCCGCTGCCAAATACAGACTGAAATTGTTGGTTGAGGACTTCTGCCTGTTCTTTTGGGACGGATGTCAAATGTCCGTTCTTCCTGAGGGGAGCAACACCTACATTAGCCGACTGACTTCTTCAGTCGTTCTTCACTGAGTTCAAATTCAACATCTTTCATCTCAGAGTGGTATTATGTTTCGAATAGTGATTATGAAAAACAACAACAACAACAAAATCTGTAAAAAGATGCATGCAATATTGTAATTCAAAGTGAAATAGTATAACATTTAAGGTCTTGAACACAGGAAGAGAGTGTTGCGCATCTATGATCAAGGGAAATAACTCAATTTACAACAAATCCTCCGCATTCGGACATTTCTGTCCCTTTAAATGTGAAATTCATCGATAATGCTCTGATGGGGAAAAGCAAACGAAAGAATTTTGCAGTACCGTATCTTACAGACCCTAGCATTGTGTAAAAAATTACATAGAATGTAGAAAAATAATGAGGCAAAATAAACCAAGAAGTGAATACATGAAAATAACGGTGAAAGACACATAGATGGCAAATGATTGGACAACATTCACCGGCACACGTACACACACACTCGCACGCACACAAACACACACACACGCGCGCGCGCGAAAACAGAGTGTATACATTAGTGCAGCTACACTCAGACAATTATACAAGTCCCCCGACACCCCCACCCTACCCTAAACGCTTACACTGACTCCCGGCCGCACACATACATTCACCAGCTCCCACAATGCACACACACACACACACACACACACACACACACACACACCAGCTCCCCGCGTGATATAAACACGTGTACGTACTGGGCACGCACAAATATACTGGATCAGTTTTCCACTGAGTAAACGGGGCCGGAAATCTTCGAGCCAACGGACATATCGTCAAGCATATTGTTCAGTCTACTGTTTTTGAGAAGACCCCGCTCCATTTTGAAGAAATATACTAACAATAATTTTATACATTCGACTGGTTGTGGAGTGATGGCCTAGAGGCAAAGTGTCCGCCATGGAAGCGAGAGAATCTGGGTGCACTGGCTCGAAACCCGGCACAGTCGCCAGTATTTTCTCTCCCTCCACTAGACCTTGAGTGGTGGTCTGGGTCAGTGCTAGTCATTCGGATGAGATGATAAACCGAGGTCCCGTGTTCTGCTAGCATGCACTTTGCGCGCATAAAAGAACGCACGGCAACAAAAGGGTTGTCCCTGGCAAAATTTTGAATTGAGTAAAATGCACTTCGATGGGGGGAAAAACTGCACAAAAAAGTGCAGTGCTGGGAAATTGTATGTCGGTGTTCAGCGCTACTGAGCTCCAGTTGTGTGTGCATAAGATCCAGCTGTGGGCCCAGGAGAACGGTTTGATATTTTCCACCGTTAACTCACTTAGTACGGCCAGTCCTCTCTTCTCCTCTACACAAACCCCTCGGATGTCCAGTGGGTGTCTCAATGACCCAACCTTTAGCTTCCGTCGTCAGAATTGTGGTATTCTTTGTCAACATTCACCTCTTCAGTATAAGAGCCTTCCGCTTGCAATATTTTGATGATGGTAATTGGGGTGAAACGCTGTTAACGTCGTCTCTTTCGCCGTTCGTATGGAGAGAGTTAAACCCAGTGCAGTTATTTTCATATCTTAAGACTGGATCAGTTTTCGGACCCGGAGATTCGAGTCGGAAAAGACATTGCTGGGGTCATCACTGAGGCCAAGTTCCCGGGAGTCACCTTCGATAAGAAGCTGAACTTCCTCAGCCACACATGGAACTTAAAAATGTCACGCCAAAAAGCACTTAACATCTCAACTCAACATCACGTAGTTTCAGTTTCAGTTTCAGTAGCTCAAGGAGGCGTCACTGCGTTCGGACAAATCCATATACACTACACCACATCTGCCGAGCAGATGCCTGACCAACGCGCTTTGTCAGGCCTTGAGAGAGAGAGAGAGAGAGAGAGAGAGAGAGAGAGAGAGAGAGAGAGAGAGAGAGAGAGAACAACAACAAAAGAATACTAAATAATAATTTTTTTCACCATTTTCAACATCACGTAGTACCCAACACGACTGGGGGCCGGACTGAAAGTCTCTTCTGTACAGAGCTTTTTAATTTTTAATTTTTTTTAATGTCAGTTGATTTTATTGTTAATTAATTCGATTCCTTAGTTTGTTTCCATGCACCAAATTTCCTTGCACATTTTCAATTTCAATTTCTCGTCACTACAGATAATTGTGTACAGTTGAGCACGTTCTTATACACGTATCCTTTCACACATAGCTGCATTGCGCAAACGTCTTTGTTTTTGTTATATTTTTCTCGTCGAAAATCACTTCTGTGAACAGATGTTAGATGGATGACCAACACAAAGCTTCAAAAGACGAACTCGGCACGTGGTTTAATTTTATGCCCGCTTTCTCATTGCTGCTTGGGTGACTGGCATTGACACACGAGAGAGAGAGAGAGAGAGAGAGAGAGAGAGAGAGAGAGAGAGCCCTTCTGAACAGCAATTCTGCACTCACGTACACACCACTGATATATCTTTAGATCAATGCGTTCGCATGCACATATTTCAATGCGCAAAGATGACTGAATGAATAATGCCACAACTATTTTCTGTGAAGAACAGAATCAAGCAAAGTATTGGACCCTACGAAGACCTTCTGTCCATAGTGAAAAAACGCAAACTTAGGTGGTATGGACACATCTCCCGATCATCTGGTCTTGCCAAAACGTTCCTGCAAGGCACCGTACAAGGAGGCAGAAGGAGAGGACGGCAGAAGAAGAGATGGGAAGACAACATCCGGGGGTGGACAGGCTTGACGCTCGGTGACGCCCTGAGGAAATCAGAAAACCGTGAAGAGTGGAGAGGGGTGGTGGCCAGGTCAGCAGCGGTGCCCCAACGGTCTGAACCCAGACTACGGGAGAGGTGAAGGTGAAGGTGAAGGTGTGCAAGTGTGTGTGCGCGCGCTGTTTTGTTTGACTTCATCAAGTTTTTGCGCCTCATACATATTATTAGTAGTGGTAGTAGTTTAATTATTGTTATTTTTTTAAATTTAATTTAATTTAATTTTTATCTATTATTTATTCACCCCCCCCCCTTTAAAAAAAATGTATATATCTATTATTTATTCACTTTTTTTTCTCAAGGCCTGACTAAGCGCGTTGGGTTACGCTGCTGGTCAGGCATCTGCTTGGCAGATGTGGTGTAGCGTATATGGATTTGTCCGAACGCAGTGACGCCTCCTTGAGCTACTGAAACTGTTTTGTGTGTGTGTGTGTGTGTGTGTGTGTGTGTGTGTGTGTGTGTGTGTGTGATTGAATCATTTTCCATTGCAGACTCCCACCCCCCACTTCTCCATAAAGAATCAAAAGAAGACCAGTAAAAACAATAATCTGCGATACAGAGCACAATACATTGCGTGTGACAACTCCATTCAGAACAGCAATTGTTTGATGCGCAGTCAACTGAAGCCACCAGAAGTGTTGTGTCCTCTCAGGCTATCGACGTTGGCACTCGCGTGGTCGGTCTCGATTCCACTGTGATCCACCCCACAACATGCGACAGGCTTAAGCCTCTCTCACTCACGGGTATGCAGACATATTGTCTTTGTCGGTTTTCGCGTGACGTATGGCTGTGTGTTAATCGTTGTGTCGAGCAACACACACACACACACACACACACACACATATATATATATATATATATATATATATATATATATGTATCTATGTATATATTTGATATATATTCTGCATAATCGTATCTATAGATATTAAGATATGTGGATCTGGTTGCAGGCTTTCAAAAACACTCACCACCCTGGACTCACAACGATCAGAGTGTGTCCGGGTCTGGATTTGGTTGTGTAAAAATGTGAGTGAGGTCCGACTCGAATCATTTGAAGTTTTGGCCAGTCTGAGCGAGCTGGGAATCGTTTCAGTTGATGACCTGCTCAATCTTATTAGATTATGCTGGTGTTATGATTCGATCTGATTAATGACTTCATCATTCAGACAGTATGGCTGTCAGTGTTTGTGTCTATCGATATTCCATTTATTCATGAGACATGCAAATAATTCGATACCCTTTATACCTATACCGCGTCTTGTGTTGCTTCAGCGAAATTTTCCTTGTCGCAACCGATGCTCCTAAAAACCGTAGCTTAAGTCTGCTACATGCTTTATTTTCCCCACTGTTTGTGGGCCAACGGTCCGCAGTAACTCCAACCAAATGATACTTTTTGTGCAGTAGTACACTGAGTGCTCTTTGGTGAATGAAATGCACTGACGCTGCTTTCGAATTGTTTTCAAACTGGTAATTTTTGTGTGCGAATAGTTTGAGCAAAGGTTTTGTTCTTGCTGTACACCTTCTGAAGCTTTGAAAGTGCCCAGGGGTATGTGTTTATTGACCAGTGTGACATGATCCATGACCGTGCTCCTGACTGGTAAGTTCTCACAAACTATGCAACCATTATCAAGCCCTAAAAATCGTTTCACATTAATCATGCATTCTGTCAGGCTTATCCTTGTCAGATTACAAAACACATTGTCCGATGCAAAGAATCACATTCATAACAAACCACAGATATCGAGCTTAGATAAACAATTAATGCATGACATGATTTCGACACTGATGTTCTAGAAAAATAAAGGGATTTCAGCTGGAAATTACACACGATCATCAGAAAAAAGCAAGTCTTTGATTTAAGAAAGAAAAAAAAGAGGTGGGTACTTTCACGAATTGTGTTAGAGTTTTGAAAAGCAAGAAAATATATATCTAACTGGACCGAAGGTCCGTGACAGATCGGCAACTCCTGTTAGGCTGTGTGTGTGTGTGTGTGTGTGTGTGTGTGTGTGTGTTTGTCACGCAGGTTTGAGGCCTCCGCGGTTCTTGGGGGTTTTGATCAATTCTTTTTCGTTGTTCTCCATGCCTTGGAGTTCTGTTCTGCTGTTGTTCATTCTGTATTACCCACGACCTTTTTGCTTTTACCACACACACACACACACACACACACACACACACACAGAGTACATTCATTACCATATGGGACACCAATAAAGCGTTTAAAGAAACATGGAAGATAGATTGATTTATTCATTCGGAAATGTATGAACTGATTGATATTCATTTACTTATTTATTTATGTATTCATTTATTTATCTAGCTATTTTTTATTCATTCATTCAATCATTTATTTATTTGTTTATTCATTTATCTATTTATTTATTTACTTACTTACTCATTTTTCACCATCTATATCATTTTACGTGTTTCTACACAGCACCTGCAAAAGACTATTCACGGAGTCACCCAGGTCATGGGCAACAACACAGAAGGAACAACAGCAGACTCGAACTCCAACGCCACAGCAGGGACGACTGCGAAAAAGAAACGATCGAAACATTCCAGAACCACGGCCGTGACCTCAAACCGGACACACGACCCACAGCAGACTCTTGTTCTTTCCCGACCGAAGATGGTGGACATAGGAATTCTGCACGACTCTGACCAACGTGAAGCCGACAGCGATCAGGATACAAGCACCGAGCAAGGCAGAAACACCGTACTGTTCGCCCATGAGAAAACTGTCCAGGGGGAAAACACAGGTGAGGCCTCATCGAAAGGGGCGAATCAAAGGGCCACGAAGGAGGGTGCACACTTTGTTGGACCTTCTCCCAGTGGGGCGAAAAAGAGAATCAGAAAAAGCAGACTTTGGCATGATCTGTATATCTAACACACGGTTGACTCTGTGTGTGTGTGTGTGTGTGTGTGTGCGTGTGCGTGTGCGTGATGGATACAAATATGACTGGACACACACACATGATGATTGACATAATTATACATAATAGTATTCAATGAAGGGTGTACCGCTTAATCATTTTTTCTCACATATCTTAAAATGTTATATTTTCTTATTAGAATGTTTTCCTTTTGTATAATGATTGATACATACACAGTAATTAAAGAAAGTTGTACCAGATATTTACTAACTATTTTATTTTCATTTTATTTTCTTATCTGTTGATGAGCGCTACAATGAGCCAAATGGGAATTTCTATCCCATTCGTATTGTTTGAAGCATACAATAAGATATTCCTGTTTTGAACTAATTTATTTGTTCTGGTGTCATTGAAAATTCTTGATTTCCATCAGCGCGTGGAGTTGTGAACAGGTGTTAACCCCCTGTTACAAGGAGGATGCTGTGCTCTAGTGGCATAAAGACGTTTGAAAACAAGAGAATGCTGGCCATTAAGGAGAAGCGTGAGCGAAGGAAGCAGGGCTCAACTTCTGGAGACGTTTCCCTTGCAACACCTGTGGGAAGTGCTGCGCATCCAGAATCGGCCTCTTCTCCCATATGAGGACACACACCGACAGATAAGCCTGCCTGCCTACTCATCCGTCGGTCTGACGGGAGACTCCATCATCATCACAAGTAATTCACTGTTCTCTTGGTGGTTCAAATATGTGACACCCACAATTTTAGCTTATGATGTTTAGACAGAAAACGGGAGTACGTAGTTCAGAAGCTCCTGAAAAGTTCCAGAAAGTGCTAGAAATGTATTACATTGAGTGACGCTTAGAAAACGGAAATACGTAATAGTTCAAAAGCTCATGGAATGTTCCAAAAAGTTCCAGAAACGCGTTACAATGAGTGACGCCTGGAAAACGGATGTACGTGGTAGTTAGCTGTTAGATACACATGTATTGTTAAAATGTATGTACGCAGTGTGTGTGTGTGTGTGTGTGTGTGTGTGTGTGTGTAGTCATATTTTGGTGTGTGTATGTAACATAGATGTAATGTTTTATGTTAACAAAGCGTTTTTGTAAAGCACCTAAAGCAGATTTCTGGATAGTGTGCTATATAAGTATCCATTATTATTATTATTAGTTCCAGAAGCTTCTGGATAGGTCCAGGATAACACTTTCTGTTTTCAGTTTAGACTTTTGCCTTCGGCTGTTCCACCCATTTTGACTGGTTGTGCAACGTCATGGTTATCCATAATATTTGGTTTCCAATACTACACAAAGGATAGGTTTTAGTGTATTTTATTTTGAAACAACAACAATAACAGTCAAACTGACCATATACCTTTAATAGATAGTGGCAATACATCGTATTATTATTATTATCACCATTGTTGTTCTGGTTGTTGTTATTCATAGAAAAGAGTCAGGTGTGTGTGTGTGTGTGTGTGTGTGTGTGTGTGTGTGTGATCTTTTTGTAATTTTAAAAATAGAAATGAGTCAATGTGTGTGTGTGTGTGTGTGTGTGTGTGTGTGTGTGTGTGTGTGTGTGTTTTCAAAACAAAACAAGAAGCTGCTGTGGCTTTTGCTCACGCGTACTTCGCGACACATCATAATTTGTCGACGCTTGCAACTGATACGTAGTTTACGTGAGTGTTGTTTATCTGACTTGTCAAGATGATAGGTATACATAACCTGCACACACACATGTGATTAACACAGTCTAGTCACGACTTTAAGCTTTAACTCACTCAGTACGGCCAGTCCTCTCTTCTCCTCTCCACAGACCCCTCGGATGTCCAGTGGGTGTCTGAATGACCTAACCTTTAGCTTCCGTCGTCAGAATTGTGGTATTCTTTGTCAACATTCACGTCTTCAGTATAAGAGCCTTCCGCTTGCAATATTTTGATAATGGTAATTGGGGTGAAACGCTGTTAACGTCGTCTCTTTCGCCGTTCGTATGGAGAGAGTTAAACATAGTCCACGCGAGTGTTTCTGATACAGTCATTTTCTTATGAGCTATTTTCGGGTTTGTTAGTTATATTCTGTCTGTCTTAGTAGTTTGCAATCGCACATACTCCGCAAAGGGTGAGAGAGAATAAACGTTGGAGCAATGAAATAGTTGACGTGAAAAGCAAGGCAATAATCAGAAAAACAGCCACCAAGGAAAGCTTTTTACCGCTCCCTGTTTTCTTAAAGGGCTCGGGTCCTCACCTTGATTGTTGTCCTCTGATTAGTGTCCCATTTCTGCTGTCCCTTCGTGCATCATGATGCGATAATCAGACAGTTCATGTCCCTTCGTGCATCATGATATAACAATCAGTTCATGTCCCTTCGTGCATCACGATATAACAGACAGTTCATGTCCCTTCGTGCATCATGATATAACAATCAGTTCATGTCCCTTCGTGCATCACGATATAACAATCAGTTCATGTCCCTTCGTGCATCACGATATAACAGACAGTTCATGTCCCTTCGTGCATCACGATATAACAGTCAGTTCATGTCCCTTCGTGCATCACGATATAACAGTCAGTTCATGTCCCTTCGTGCATCATGATATAACAATCAGTTCATGTCCCTTCGTGCATCATGATATAACAGTCAGTTCATGTCCCTTCGTGCATCATGATATAACAGTCAGTTCATGTCCCTTCGTGCATCACGATATAACAGTCAGTTCATGTCCCTTCGTGCATCACGATATAACAATCAGTTCATGTCCCTTCGTGCATCATGATATAACAGTAAGTTCATGTCCCTTCGTGCATCACGATATAACAGTCAGTTCATGTCCCTTCGTGCATCATGATATAACAGTCAGTTCATGTCCCTTCGTGCATCATGATATAACAATCAGTTCATGTCCCTTCGTGCATCATGATATAACAGTCAGTTCATGTCCCTTCGTGCATCATGATATAACAGTCAGTTCATGTCCCTTCGTGCATCACGATATAACAGTCAGTTCATGTCCCTTCGTGCATCACGATATAACAGTCAGTTCATGTCCCTTCGTGCATCACGATATAACAATCAGTTCATGTCCCTTCGTGCATCACGATATAACAATCAGTCCATGTCCCTTCGTGCATCACGATATAACAATCAGTTCATGTCCCTTCGTGCATCATGATATAACAGTCAGTCCATGTCCCTTCGTGCATCATAATATAACAATCAGTTCATGTCCCTTCGTGCATCATGATATAACAATCAGACAGTTCATGTCCCTTCGTGCATCATGATATAACAATCAGACAGTTCATGTCCCTTCGTGCATCACGATATAACAATCAGACAGTTCATGTCCCTTCGTGCATCACGATATAACAATCAGTTCATGTCCCTTCGTGCATCACGATATAACAGTCAGTTCATGTCCCTTCGTGCATCATGATATAACAGTCAGTTCATGTCCCTTCGTGCATCACGATATAACAATCAGACAGTTCATGTCCCTTCGTGCATCATGATATAACAATCAGTTCATGTCCCTTCGTGCATCATGATATAACAATCAGTTCATGTCCCTTCGTGCATCACGATATAACAATCAGTTCATGTCACTTCGTGCATCACGATATAACAATCAGACAGTTCAAGTCCCTTCGTGCATCATGATGCAAAACCAGACAGTTCATTTCCCTCGGTACATCACGATACAATAACCAGACAGTTCATTTCCCTCGGTACATCACGATACAATAACCAGACAGTTCATTTCCCTCGGTACATCACGATACAATAACCAGACAGTTCTTATCCCTCGGTACATCACGATACAATAACCAGACAGTTCATTTCCCTCGGTACATTACGATACAATAATCAGACAGTTCATATCCCTCGGTACATCACGATACAATAATCAGACAGTTCTTATCCCTCGGTACATCACGATACAATAACCAGACAGTTCATATCCCTCGGCACATCACGATACAATAATCAGACAGTTCTTATCCCTCGGTACATCACGATACAATAATCAGACAGTTCATATCCCTCGGTACATCACGATACAATAATCAGACAGTTCATATCCCTCGGTACATCACGATACAATAATAAGACTTCTTATTCCTCGGTGCATTAATAAGACAGGTCTTATTCCTCGGTACATCACGATACAATAATCAGACAGTTCATATCCCTCGGTACATCACGATACAATAATCAGACAGTTCTTATCCCTCGGTACATCACGATACAATAATCAGACAGTTGATGTCCCTTCGTGCATCACGATACAATAATCAGACAGTTGATGTCGCTTCGTGCATCACGAAACAATAAATGTCGCTTCGTGCATCACGAAACAATAATCAGACAGTTGATGTCGCTTCGTGCATCACGAAACAATAATCAGACAGTTAATTTCCCTCATTGCATCAAGATATGATAATCAGACAGTTCCTATCTGTTAACGTTCAGAAAGCATGTGGCTTTCCCCGGACAGATAACACCCCAAAGGCACCGACAATCTATCTCCGCAAAGCCCGACACAGGAGTTAACCCCACTGTAGATGGATATACGCTGGACACACCCACAAAGTGGCTCCTCATACTTCAGCTTCGATACCGAAGGCACGTTCAAATATCGTGAACCACTGCCAAGGAAATATGGGGATTTTACATTCGATCCAAGACAAGGATTTCCTTTCTCCATTCGACGTTGAGATAATGGTCCATTTTATTTCAATTTCCTCTCAAGGCCTGACTAAGCACGTCGGAATATGCTGCTGGTCAGGCATCTGCAGATATGGTGTAGCGTGTATGGATTTGTCCAAACACAGTGACGTAACTCAACTCAACTCAGCTGAACTGGTATTGCCTCTCAGAGTTTGGACGAGTTGACGAAAGGAGGTCGCGTGTGCATGCATTGATTAGAACATGTCGACATATCCTGACGCCATTAGTACATTTTTTTCTTCAACCCTTGTGCAGTTGAAAAACTGCAATATATTTTAACGCATGCAAACATTATTTCGGTACTTTGAACATCATCACAAGCATCCCTTTGCAAATGATTGTCAAAACTGCTTACGGTACTTTGAACAGCAACATCCGTTCGCAAATGATTGTGAAAAATGCTTTCATTACTTTGAACACCAACATCCATCTGCAAGTAACTGTGAAAAGTGCTTTCCTTACTTTGAACACCAACATCCATTTGCAAATGATTGTGAAAAGCATGCACAGTACTTTGAACACCAACATCCATTTGCAAATGACTGTGAAAATTATGTACAATATTTTGAACACCAACATCCATTTGCAAATGATTGTGAAAATTATGTACAGTACTTTGAACACTAACACCCATCTGCAAATGACTGTGAAAATATGTACAGTACTTTGAACACCAACATCCATTTGCAAATGACTGTGAAAAGTATGTACAGTACTTTGAACACCAACATCCATCTGCAAATGACTGAAAATTATGTACAATATTTTGAACACCAACATCCATTTGCAAATGCATAGAATGCCCTCTTTGTCTTGTTTCTTGTACTTTCGCAGATGGATATATTTTCATTTTTATTTTCGGTGTGTGTGTGTGTGTGTGTGTGTGTGTGTGTGTGTGTGTGTGTGTGTGTGTGTGTGTGTGTGTGCTCGCGTATTTGTGTGTTTGTTTCTTTGCATGCAACGCGCGCGCTTGTGTGAGTGAGTGAGTGAGTGAGCGAGTGAGTGAGTGTGTGTGTGTGTGTGTGTGTGTGTGTGTGTGTGTGTGTGTGTGTGTGTGTGTGTGTGTACGCGCTCGCGCGATTGTGTTTGTTTGCATGCATGCGCGTGTGCGGGTGTATTTTTTCACGCATACATGTACTTGTATGTTTTTCGTTTCAGCCACAATGAATTATTACAGTTCAAACCTAACTTTTGTGTTCCGATTTCAGTTCCAGTTTCTCAAAGAGGCGTCACTACGTTCGGACAAATCCATATACGCCACACCACGTCTGCTAGGCAGATGCCTGACAGCAGCATAACACAACACGCTATTCAGACCTTGAGTGCATGCTAATATATATTTGTGTGCATGTCAGAGTGAGTTTCGTAAACAAACTTTTGCCAGAGAACAACACTTTAATTGCCATGGGTTCTTTTTCAGTGCGTCATGTGAGTGCTGCACACGGGGGGGCCTTAGTTTATCGCCTCATGCTTAGTTTGATTCTCCAGTCAAACTTGGGAGAAAGGGCGAAAGCGGGATTCGAACCCAGACCCTTACGGACACTGTATTGTCATTCACTTAAGTTACAGTCTACAGAACAACTAGTCTATATTTGATTCACAATACATTTAAAACCCCCACATAAGATCATATTGTTAAGAAATAAAACAGAAAGAAGCGGAATATGACAGAGAGAGAAAGAGAGAGAGAGAGAGAGAGAGAGAGAGAGAGAGAGAGACAGAGAGAGAGAGAGAGAGAGAGAGAGAGAGAGAGAGAGAGAGAGAGAGAGAAGGGGCTTGGGGGTGGAAGAGAGGAGGGACTGAATTTTGTTATGAATAATGAAGGAGCTGACATCAAAATGAAAATGCTTTGTTTGAACGAGGGTTCCTTTTGAACAGATCAAACGCTTGAATAAATGAATCATTCCAAACAATTCCTGGAAAAAAAAAAAAAAAAAAAAAAAAAAAAAAAGAAAAGAAAAAAGTGTCCATACAGAGAAGTGAAATTATAACAGTTATAGTGCATTCCTCAGAACATGATTGGTGTCTTTTTCTTGGACAGAAGAAATAATTTGGTCAATTTCCGTTATTTTGATGGATAGAAATTATACAAATGAGTTTCATTTATTATCAGTTTGCAGCAGATTTAAAACCCTGGTCGTTCTCGGCCGGGTCATGTGAGAACGGTGTGATGAGCTTGCCAACATTCATGCTGCCATTATTTATAGTTCTGTTGGGCTTTGTTTGAACAGACACCAGGGCAGATGAGGCAGAAATCACATTTCGTTGTCTTCAACTAAAAATTTTTTTCTTCTTAATTTTTGAAATAGTTTTCTTCAAACTGTTGATTGCTCAGTTTGTGCTAAAATCTTACATGTTCAAATCAAATCAAATCAAATCATATTGCTTATAGCCCAGCCGACCGCACTGGAGTCATTTCAGGTCTGAACACCGGTCACTTTTTACAACTAGTTGAAGGGAACCCAAAATAGTGTTTTAAAAAAAGGTCATTTGAAACATCGTAAAAATAGACCAATTCTTTCACATCTCGCTGGGTGCAGTCTACGTAAACTTTAAATCAAGTTAAGAATATTGAAAATAACTTTAACTCACTCGCGACGGCCATTCTCCTACTTGTCATCCCCACTGATACGCCATCTGATGTCCAGTGGATATCTGAATGGTCCAGCCAATATCTTTTGTCTTTTGAAATGCAGTACTCTTTGTCTTTATCCACCTCTTTAATGTGAGAACCTTCCGCTCGCAGCATATTAATGCAGTCAGCAGCGGTGAAACGGTGTCATCGTCGCCACTTTTGTCGTTCGTAGGGAGAGAGTTAAAAGACCAGTTCTCCCACGTCTGTTTCAGTCCGCGTAAAGTTTAAATAAAGTTAAAACATTTGAAATAACATAAAGAAATCAGTCCATCCCCCGTCTGTTCCAGTCTGCGTATAATTCAAATCAAGTAAAAAACAACAACAACAACAACAAAAAAAACAACAATTTCTTTCTAGACCTGAAAAAGAGTATCCTGGGGGACATTTCGAAATCCTGCGAGTTTGACTCCATGCAGCCGTTCCAAACATATGGTTACGGTGACAGATACTTTTGCAGTCGGGTTCAAACCGTCCTCCTCAACCATATGCTTGAAACGATTCGTGTGACTGGCTTAAGGTGACTTTACGTAACGTGTCGTGCCCACCTCCACACTCCTTCCCCCAGGCTCCCCATCCGCCCCTGTCCCCTGCTCACTTGCCAACACTGTTCAGATTGAGGCTGCCCATGATTCATCTTTCACTCAACACCAAGGGGAGCATCTCTCTGAATGCTGAACGTTCGACGGGCGCAATAGCCGAGTGGTTAAAGCGTTGGACTTTCAATCTGAGGGTCCCGGGTTCGAATCTCGGTAACGGCGCCTGGTGGGTAAAGTGTGGAGAATTTTCCGATCTCCCAGGTCAACATATGTGCAGACCTGCTAGTGCCTGAACCCCCTTCGTGTGTATACGCAAGCAGAAGATCAAATACGCACGTTAAAGATCCTGTAATCCATGTCAGCGTTCGGTGGGTTATGGAAACAAGAACATACCCAGTATGCACACTTCCGAAAACGGAGTATGGCTGCCTACATGGCGGAGTAAAAACGGTCATGCACGTAAAAGCCCACTCGTGTACATACGAGTGAACGTGGGAGTTGCAGCCCACGAACGCAGAAGAAGAAGAAGAAGAAGCTGAACGTTCATTGGAAGGACGGTGTTCACTTGGCGGGCTGAATGACCTGACGTGTATGAAGCAAAACAACAACAACAAAAAACAACAACAACGAAAACAACACACACAAAAAAACAACCCACCAAGACCGAAAAAAAGGTCAGTTATAGTTAAAGATATGGTTTCTCCACTGCATTGTGAAGGATTATGATTCTCAAAATAGGTGGCAATATTGCGTTGGCACTCAGCACTCAACCGTGAGGGCAAGTTGGCTTTCCGGGGACCATCCCCAACGCCGAATGTCTCAGAGCTCTCTTGGCTGAGAGAGTCGGAATGAACTTAGGCAAGACACCATCCACTGTGATTAAGATCAAGCTCAGATAGTTCGGACAGCAGTCTCTTCTGATGTTCTGATGGTCAAAATTGGACACGACTGACTATTACATTATACAGCCAGTCTTATCTTATTCTTCGTTTTTCTTCTTCTCTTTTTTTTTTTTTAAAGTTCGTGAGCTGCAGCTCACATTCCTTCAAATCTATGAATGCGGTTTTACGCGTATAACGTTAACTTTTTATATCCCGTCATTTAGGTACCCATACATCATTGTCAGGGGTGAGCATACAGGTACATTCGTGTTTTAAGAACCGACCAAACGCTGACATAAATTATGGGATCTTGAATGTTCAGATTTTGTCATGGCAGAATCAGTTCGGTGTTGGACTTCTGATCCAGTGGTCACATTCGAGGCCCCGTTTCGGCGTTGTCTTATATCCCCGGGAAAGGCGTGCTACTCCGATTTTCCTCACTCCACCGAGGTGTGAATGGGTACCTGAATTTAGTTGGATAACTTTAAAAGGTTGAAGGAGAGGAGTGGGCCCCGGCTTCTCATGCCGAACCCTACTGGGTGTGAATTCACAACCCCGATGACCGTAAAAGTCTATGGGACCATAATGTATATATTATTTTGCATTCGAAGGGGGTTAAAGTACTGGCAATAGCCGAATGGTTAAAGCGTTGGACTTTCAATCTGAGGGTCCCGGGCTCGAATCTTGGTGACGGCGCCTGGTGGGTAAAGGGTGGAGATTTTTCCGATCTCCCAGGTCAACATACGTGCAGATCTGCTAGTGCCTGAACCCCCTTCGTGTACATACTCACGGAGAAGATCAAATGCGCACGTTGAAGATCCTGTAATCCATGTCAGCGTTCGGTGGGTTATGGAAACAAGAACATACCCAGCATGCACACCCCAGAAAACAAGAGTATGGCTGCCTACATGGCGGGGTAAATAAACAAAACGGTCATACAGGTAAAATGTTGCATGTTTGTCTGAGTGTGTATGTGTGTGTGCCCGAAATCTGATTAGATGACACAGGAAATGAATGATGAGCGCCCAGTGGCAGCCGTCAGTCGGCTCTACCCAGGTAGGAAGCCTGTTGTGCATATGACCCCGTGTTTGCAAAGCGCTTAGAACTTGGTCTCCGACCGAGGATAGGCGCTATATAAGTATCCGTATCAATCAATCAATATATTATAATGGAAGATTGGACCCCCCTCTCTCCACCTCCCTCCAGATCGCTACCTTCAACCCAGCTGGCGCCGCTACCAAGATACAAACCCAGGATCCTCAGATCGAAAATTCAGATAACGACCTAGCCACCTGGCTATCTATCACACACACGTGCCGTGATTTGTGATAGTGCAGGCTGGAGAAGCTGTGATGGTGACGAAACTTGGAACATACTGAAAGCGTGTTTAACTCTCTCCATACGAACGGCGAAAGAAACGACGTTAACAGCGTTTCACCCCAATTACCAGTGGGTGTCTCAACGACCACACCTTTAGCTTCCGTCGTCAGAATTGTGGTATCCTTTGTCAACATTCACCTCTTCAGTATAAGAGCCTTCCGCTTGTAATATTTTGATGGTGGTAATTGGGGTGAAACGCTGTTAACGTCGTCTCTTTCGCCGTTCATATGGAGAGAGTTAAAGGGTTCTGAACAGTTTGTTCTGTTTTCTCCACGAGGGGTGGAATCAAAATCTGCTTCGTGTTGCAAGCGATTAGGATGCAGTATCTCGGCTCAGTCTGTCCACAAAACAACGCTGGTGGGCATCACGTTGTTACCAAGAGTCATGAAAGACAAACTGACATGATATTACACACACACACAGAGCAAAAGCGAGACACAACTCGTGTTATAGACAGATTGAGGAAAACCAAGACATACCTATTCCTAAAGACGGAAGGGGTGGTGGGGTCTCTTGGGGGGCGGGGGGGGGGGGGGGGGGGGGCAAATACAAAAAGCAAATAAACAACAACAACAACAACAACAAAACGAGAGGTGTGACGAAGCTTTTTTTATATTTTTTTAATTTTTTATTTTTTATACTGCTGCCCACAATGTATTAAGCTGACGCAAATCCAACACTTTCCCAGGTGAGCATAATCAGGCTCCAATCCCTTCTTTTGGCCTATTAGATGCACCAGGAAGATTCCAGTACCTATCCTAGATGAACTGGAAAACCACAACAACGAGTTTAAACGTCATTCACACACACACATACACACAGACACACAGACACAGACACACAGACACACACACACACACACACACACACACACACACACACACACACACACACACATCCCCTCTCTCTCTCTCTCTGTCTTTCGAAGTGTGTGGTTTTTGGAAAAGTTACAAAAAGAAATGATTTGTTTTACAAACAGAAAAGATCCGTTTAATATGTTAACATCAGAAGATGACGAGATGAAAATCTCAATGGCAAAATTTATATTAGAAGCTATGCAGATTAGGCAAAAAGCGCTACAAGCATACACTAACTGTGTGGTCAGATAGTTTGATAATATACCTCTGTAGCCAGTATTGGAATTTGTTGGATGGTGCATTGATAGATGAATGAACGTAGTCAATGTGTTGGCTGCTATCATTTTCTTCAAAGAAGGAACTTTGTTTTGTTTCATTATTTGCTTTAACCATTTCATTCGTTTATTATAATGGTTTGTTATACAATGAAATTATGTTGACGCATTCACCCATGTCATAAGGACCTCATGGCCAATGAGATTTTAAGTGTCAAAGCGTCAAGACGGTGAGCGTCTCTCTCCCTCTCTGTTTCTGTCTCTCACTGTCCCTGTCTCGTTCTATCTGTCCCTCTCTGTATATCTCCTACTCTTATGATTACATGTCTAAAGGAAGGAAGGTGGCAGAATGGTTAAGACGCTCAGCTGCCAATACAGAGAGTCCGTGAGGGTGTGGGTTCGAATCCCGCTCTCGCCCTTTCTCCTAAGTTTGACTGGAAAATCAAACTGAGCGTCTAGTCTTTCGGATGAGACGATAAACCGAGGTCCCGTGTGCAGCACGCACTTGGCGCACTGAAAAAGAACCCATGGCAACGAGAGTGTTGTCCTCTGGCGAAATTACGTAAAATGAAATCCACTTTCATAGGTACACAAATATGTAAGCATGCACTCAAGGCCTGACTAAGCGCGTTGGGTTATGCTGCTGGTCAGGCATCTGCTCAACAGATGTGGTGTAGCGTGTATGGATTTGTCCGAACGCAGTGACGCCTCCTTGAGAAACTGAAACTGAAACTGAAACATGTCTAAATCGTTACTTTTTCAACAGACTGATTCCTTCACATGTGAAACGCACTCTCGGATCCCTCGCTGAGTGGAGAGTGACGAGGCTGCTGCGCAATCGCTACAGATGTCGCTCTCACCACCCCCACCCCCTTCTTCATTTCCCCGGCCGACCACCTGACACAACACAGACACTGCCACACCTGTGCCCGGAACCTGGAGCCGGTCAGGCAGTACAGGTAGAAGTTGACGGCACTATTGGTGTACCACAGGAGGTTGGTCAGGGCCCAGCCCAGGTGGGTGGCCGCCACGTGCCTCGCACTCCCATCCCCCATCAGATCGAAACGGAAGTAGTGGTCCAGGATGAGGTACAGGCAGACGGGCGAGGTGAGCAGGAAGAAGGTGGCGGAGAGGATAACGAGGGTGAGGTTGAGGGACGTGGACATCCTCCGCCTCTGACTGACAGCCTCACGAGAGCCCTGTCCGGTGGACGTCAGTTTCTTGACGTCCCCTACGGAGGAGGTCACCTTCCACATGAGCAGACTGTTGCCGGCCAACAGGAGGCAGAACGGCAGGAGGGAGGACAGGGCCATGTCCACCCACGGCCAAGGCCCGCGCGCGAAGCGTTCGTAGTCGGGGTTCAGGTAGTCGCAGTAGAAACGCCCGTAGTCCGGATAGTAGCGCAGATCGTAGCCGTACAGGTTGTGGGCGTTGAGCAAGCAGCTCAGCATTACGATGACACCGATTGCGACGAACGCCGTTCGCCGACTGCGCAGCGGTCTCGTTTTGTGCGGCCACAGAACGGACAACGCGCGCTGTGTCGTCATCATGATCAGGAACCACGCTGACGTCACGCCCGTGACGTACACCAAGAAAATGTGGACCTTGCACACGGCGGGGTGAGTATCACGGAGGTCCAGGTGGAAGGCGTACTTGACCCAGTTTCTGAGCAGGCCCGTGTAGAGTAGGGTGAGGTCCGACAGGGCCAGGGCCGTGAAGTAGAGGGGCATGGAGGAGGTTCTGCCGGGAGGCTCCCCCAGCACCCACAGCGTCATCACGTTGCCCACCGTTCCCAGGGTCAGGATGACAGGGGGGCAGTACCGCCACGCCGCCACGGACACTCGGTAGTCCACCATGCTTTCCAGAACATCTTGGAAACTCACCCGCGAAGACTCGGCCAGAATATCATCCTGGCTGGAGCTGTTGGAAGTGCCTATGACATAATCACAGAGAAGTGGAGGACAGGTAACAGTCGTAACACTATTGAGCACTGGAGGTGACTGCATGGTACACGTGGTACAATTGTCCTAAAAAATAAAAGAAGAAGCTCGGAATGATTCACAGAAAACTAAACTTCAATGTTTTGTTGTAAGGTGTTCTCAAAAGAACCTGTTAACTAGCTGTTGTTGATCCAATAGTCTGTCAGGTGAGTCCTTTCTGTGCTCCTATCATTTACCATGAAGAACTGTGGAAGAGGAAATGAAAACAGCAGGCAAGACCAGGAACGAGATCTGACGGCTTGCTCAAGACCGAAATAACCAGACAAGACCGAAATAACCGAAGACGATTTGCTGGCGTCTTATACTCCTGGCGGAGCGAAGGATTATTAAGTGAGTAAGTAAATAAGTAATTCTTCACCATCTGTAAAAAAAAAAAGAAAGAAAAAAAGTAATGACCAGAGACGCTGATGGCATTAACCACAATGTCCAGTTCATTCATGTGTATGCAATTATTCAGTTCATAAGGTTACTCAGTTGTAAACTGACAAGTGATAAATCACGTGTTTAATCGTCAGGTAAACGTTTTACAGACTTAAGCATGTGTTTAAACAGTTGCTGGACGGGCGCAATAGCCGAGTTGTTAAAGCGTTGAACTTTCAATCTGAGGGTTCCGGGTTCGAATCTCGGTAACGGCGCCTGGTGGGTAAAGTTTGGAGATTATTCCGATCTGCCAAGTCAACATATGTGCAGACCTGCTTATTCCTGAATCCCCTTCGTGTGTATGCACAAGCAGAAGATCAAGTACGCACGTTATAGATCCTGTAATCCATGTCAGCGTTCGGTGGGTGTTAGAAACAAGAACATACTCAGCATGCACAACCCAGAAAACGGAGTATGGCTTCCTACATGGCGGGAAAAAAACGGTCATGCACGTAAAAGCCCACTCGTGTACATACGAGTGAACAGGGGAGTTTCAGCCCATGAACGAAGAAGAAGAAGAAACAGCTGCTGGGTTAACGACGATGTACATGATTGTTTTCATCATCAGTTTACGTGCAGCCAAACACTTTTACAACTGGGGAAAACTTCTATAAACGTACACGATAAAAATGCAAAGAGGTGTAGTGTTACAGAACTAAGTTTCGGAATGAAAAGTTGAAACTTTCGTGTACATTTCAGTCCAAACTGTTTAGCCGAGGAAACTGACGTGAAACCACTGAAAGTTCAAACTTTTGCTTCTGTGGTAGAAGACTTTCTTCCATATGTAATCACAATTAGATGACTTTTACCAGCGAAAGGTATGGTATTTGAATATGTGCAGTCTGGAATGACTTGAAGTAAGCCAATTAGACGTTCTTTTATATCTTTCTCTTTCGGGCTTGTTTGTGAAGAAAAAAAATCACTTTATCGAGGAAAGGACCAATTAAACTTTATATTAAAGCGGGCGGCATGATAAACAACATAAAAATCATCCGATAATTAGAAGACCAAGAATTGATTATTCCACACGACGAGGGAAAAGTTTTCAAAACACACAGAGAGACGCACACAGACACAGACAGATACATACACACACATGTATATATAAGTACACACACATGCACATACTCACGCACGCACACGCACACACACACACACACATGAACAGGCACACACACACACATACGCGCGCGTGCGCACGCACGCACACGCACACACACTCACACACACACACACGCACGCACGCACACATTCACATGCACGCACACGTACACACACATACACCCACACGCACGCTGACATGCACGCCCGCACACGCACTGTAGAAACGATATAAACAAGCACACAGATACACACACATACACACGCTCGCGCGCGCGCGCGCAAACACACAAATACACACACCATAACAGTAGCATCGACCCACAGAAGTACACACACACACACACACACACACACACACACACCATACCCCACACACCACCACCACCACCACCACATCCACCACCACCACAACCACTGTCATCACCACTGTCACCACCACCAAATCATTTATTCCAGCGTCATGCAAAGCCAGTCGATAATGCTCGTTATAACCAGCAGTGCTGTTGTTGACATCAGCTGCAAGCGATCACTTCAATCAATGGGTGGAGTTGTGAAAAGTGAGGGGTGGAAGGGTGGGGGGGTGGGGGCGTGGGGGGTGAGGGTGTCACTGTCTGACCATGAACTTTTGTCTCTCTACCTCTCTTTGTTTCTGTCTCATAATCACACACACACACGCACATACACACACACACACACACTCACACACACACACCACACACACACACATGCGCGCGCGCGCCTCACATGAAACAATACATTTACAATAGTGCACAATAGCATACCACAGCACATGAAAAGAAACAAAGAAAAAAGTGTATATATCTATATACACTGACACAATACTGCAAACTGCAGATATGAACAATCGCGCGCGCGCGCACACACACACACAAAGGCACACAATATGCCCTACACACGCACACACACATGCACGTGCGCGCGCACATGGAGCACACACATACACACACGCACATGCACGTGCACGCGCACATAGAGCACACACACACACACACATACACACGCGCGCGCGCGCGCTCGCGCGCACACACACACACACACAAGAGCATACCAACACCCACCCATAGACACACACGCTACATGATTTCAACAGAGGTGGTGAAAAGTGGCGTGGAGCAGTGGGAGGAAGCAAACAAACAGCCAACTGTGCTTCGTCACATCCAAAGGTCAGTTAAGGTGGGTTTTCAATTTGGTTTTCAAAGAGAGAAGCGTTGATAAGTGACTTACACCCAAACATGCATCCACACGCATACAAACACAGAGCGAACGCACACGCACACACACACACACACACACACACACACACACACACACACACACAAGTGCATCGAGAGACAGAGACAGAGAGAGAGACAGACACACAGACAGACAGACAGGCTGGCAGGCAGGCAGTGACAGTATCTTAGCACACACATACACACACCACACATGCACACTCACACACACACACACACACACACACACACACACACACACACACACACACACACATCCGTTCAAGCAAACATTCCCCTTTTATGGTTTGTCAACCTCATTATTTAAACGCCTCCACAGCGTAACAGTTGAGCGACAAATATCAAATACTATACAGGTCTCGTTACTTTCAGACTGTCCAGCCTCCTCCATCTACTCAGTTTCCCCCAACTCACCATTCATCTCACCCCCCCCCCCCACCTCCTCCTCCTCTCCTACCTTTTAAACGATAACATTCAAACGTAAAGAATGAATACTTTAACAAAATGTCTACAATCACCAGCGTGTTTAACGAAACATCAAACGGAATTCCTCCTCCTTCTCTCCCTGTCTGACTGACTTTTCAACACAGCTGACTGCTCTGGTCATTCAAGCCTGCATTCGTTCTCTGAAGATTAATGCGATGTAGTTCAGTGCTCCAGACACAAAAACAACTAATATATATATATCATTCTCTCCGTGTCACACTGCTATGCCCTGTGTGTGAAGGTCGTTCACCACGACACGGTTGAGATCCAGCACTGAGATCAGCATTCGGGGGAGCGGTGAGTGTTTGTCCGTGATGTCGAGCGGAAAGCTGAACCACGAGTAAACTCCTGAAAACTGTTGGCAGTGCTGACGGGGTGGGTGGGGGGTGGGGATGGGGGAGCGGAAGGGAAGGAGGGAGGGGGGTGGGGAACGAGTTGCACTGCAGTGGAGCGGGTGGCCGAGTGGCAGGCACCGCCCGACGAGGATGCGAGGGTCCGGGGGTTCGATTCTTTGAAGGAACCAGGAGTGACTTTTCATCACTCTTCCGCGTCTTCCACTGGGAGTTGTGCGATGGTCTGCATGTCTTCAGGGGTGAGAAGGTAGGTAAACCGAGGTCCCCTCCCTGTGCAGCATGCGTCTTGCGCACGTAAAAAAAAAAAAAACGCACGGCAACAAGCGAGTTGTTCTTGGTTGTCAACGCTGTCAGCTGGCTGAGGAGGTGGAAACCCCCCTCACCACCCCCATACATCTAAACCAACTGGGGGTGGAAGCTCTACTAGGCTTGAGAGGTCGAGACCGCTAGAGGTGTAGGAGGTGGCGGAGAAGGCCGTCAACCCTAAACTACTAGAAACAAAGTGTAGAAAATAATAATAATAATAATAAAAAAAAATAATAATAATGGTATTTATATAGCGCTGGATCTTGTGCAGAGACAAATCAAAGCGCTTTCGCACCAGTCATTCACACGCATGCATAACTCTAAATCTGCAGAAACTAAAGACAAGGAAGGGCAGGCAAGGGAGGCTATTTTGGGAAGAGGTGGGTTTTAAGGCCAGACTTGAAAGAGCTGAGTGTGGAGACTTGACGAAGCGAAAAAGGAAGTTCATTCCAATCGCAAGGTCCAGAAACAGAGAAAGAACGGCGGCCAGCAGGAACAAAGAAAGGCGCCAGCAGTCCTGGACGCAGACCTAAAAGAGCAGGAAGACATCTTGTGACGGCTAACCACTTCGCTGCGCCGTCAGACGATGATGCGGATGTGGACGCGTGAGACACCTTTCACTTGAATTTTAACACGATTAACTCACTCAGTACGGCCAGTCCTCTCTTCTCATCTACACAAACCCCTCGGAATGACTCAACCTTTAGCTTCCGTCGTCAGAATTGTGGTATTCTTTGTTAACATTGTGGTATTCTTTGTCAACATTCACCTCTTGAGTATAAGAGCCTTCCGCTTGCAATAATTTGATGATGGTAACTGGGGTGAAACGCTGTTAACGTCGTCTTTTTCGCCGTTCGTATGGAGAGAGTTAAATTAATGCTGTCCTGGGGAATGTGAGAGGTATCATCGCTAATCACCGGGAGTTTCCAATTTTTTCAGTGCTGGTGTTTTTCAAAGAGAGAAGTTCACTCTCTCTGTCTGGGTATAACATACTACACAAAGCAGCTCGGCCTACACAAGAGAGGTTCGCGGGTGGTGTTTGATTATTTGTTCATCAGTCTCTCCTAGATTGTCCATTGATCCTCACACTTCTGTCCACGCAGATGCAGCTAGAATAATTGTGCATGAAACAATCAGGTCGTTTTGCTTTTAATGACCTCCCTCAGTTACAATTGCCAGGCTAGGCAAGAACTGGTTAACCTCGTTTGTGAACTCCCTGGGCCGTGTTTTGCTATTGGGCGACTTCAATGGTCATTCCTAACCGCGGGGCAGCGATCACACGTTGTTTGTCTTTCTGTCTGTCTTCTATCGTCTGTCTGTCCACATGTCTGTCTGTCTAGTTGGCCGTCTCTCCCTTTCACACAGACTGTCATGTTCCGAATTCAAAGACAACAACACCAGTGTGGTATGCCTTTATCACACAGTATTGTGCAGTATAGACCCTATATGCAAACACACACACACACACACGTATATATATATATATATATATATATATATATATATATATACATATATAGATAGATAGATATTACAATGACTGGATGAAGAAAAGCACATCAGTGTATGTGTGATATCATCAGTAATGATTTTGTTCTGTACATATCTCTCTCTCACCCACGGACATGCACAAGCATATACAACACACACACACACACACACATACACACACACACACACACACACACACACACACTCTCTCTCTCTCTCTCTCTTTCTCTCTCTCTCTTTCTCACGCTCATACTAACACACACACACACACACACACACACACACACTCTGTCTCTCTTTCTCTCTCTCATACTAACACACACACACACACACACACACACACACACACACACACACACACACACACACACACACACACACACACACGCTCGAGTCAAGTGCAGATTTATTCGACACACCAAAATGACTGACAGAATGCCGACAAAAAATGCAAGAACATCAAAGCCGAACTAGAGATAGTTCTACAAAATAAATGGCAAAAACAGTCACCCTATACTTTCTAAACGTTTCTCTTAAAAAAAAGGAAGAACGTGTGTTATCTAGCCGACCTGAAAAAAACATGTTCAGGTCTGTAATATTCGTTCCAGAAAGTGAAAGTGTACAATGCATCAAAAGTTCTGAACAGCAAACCTTAGGAAGTGGTCTTCACATACAAGTTCTGGAAAGTAAATGTGCACAAGGTATGAACTATTCTGAACAACAAGCTGCCTTCACCTGCAATACAAGTGCAAGAAAGTAAACAAGCACAAATGTCTCTTGTTCTCCTTCACCTATCAGTTTAACAGACGGAGGAGAGACAGAAGGGGGAAGAACGAACGAACGAACGAACAAAATTTTATTTTACGAGGGTAAAGGAGTAAGCACAAAGTACTTGTTAACATCCGGCCCTCTGGGCAAGAATAATAACTGAGAAGGAAAAAAAAGCGAGAGTCAATTCACAACACCAATGTCAAAATTACATAAACGTGTGCAAACTTAAACATGTAACAATACAATATCGCGATAGATGAATAACAACGAGGACAATAGGGTGGTGGTGTGTGTCCATCGAGATCGATGATGACCATCGTTGTCATCCAGCTGGGGGATGGGGGGAGGGTGGTGGTGGCGGGGGATGCTCATGAGTCTATCTGTGATTGCGCAGATGTCTGAATAGTCCAATCTGCGCACGAAAAGTTCGCTGACAGTTGCGGCAGACAAAGACAGGCATATCATTGTTTGCCCGTGACTTTCTGGCCTGCCTCTTCTGAACAGCTGCAGCAGTCCTGTTGGCCTCGCACAACTTGGCGCCTTTGTGCACAGCAGCGCGCCATTTGTCACGGTCCACTGCAGATTCCTCCCAGGAGTCAGGGTTTCAGACTTTCAGAGTATCTCTGAAGTGCTTCTTCTGACCTCCATGTGATCTCTTCCCTTGTTGCAGCTCGCCATAGAAGAGCCTTTTGGGCAGCCGATGGTCTGGCATGCGCGCCACGTGTCCAGCCCAGCGAAGCTGGGACTGCATCAGGATGGTGAAGATGCTGGGAAGGGTGGCTTTTGCAAGCACGCCCTTACCCTATTGTCCTAGATGAATAACAACGAGGACAATAGGGTAGGGGCGTGGTGGAGAGCAGAAAGAAGAATGGACAAGGTGAAGAGAGGGGGAAAAAAAGGAATGGGAGGCTGACTGAACAGACAGATATAGTGACAGTGACAGTGGAGACAGACATAGAGAGAGACTGACAGGGGAGGAGAGAGGCGTGTATATATTGACAATCTATACATGTTTGTTGTTTATAATTGATATGTGTCATATAATCACATGCTTTTCAATAAATGTGCACGATATATATTTTTAAAGTTAGGGATGCTTTTTACAGTGTTTACATTGAGGCAGGATAACATTTCATTCCAAAAGCAGCCCCCTGAATAAGACAGACTAGATTTAAAAAGATCGATCCTTGGAAGTGGTATCATAACTTTATGAACATGACGATGAGTGTTGGTTACAAATTTATTCTTTAGTGAGGGGGGGAGCAAATCCAGACATGATTTTGAACATAAATAGGCCTTTGTTACATAGAAGTTTTGTTTTCAGTGGGAGGATATCGAGCTTTATAATCAGATACAGTCAATGATGAAGATTTTAAAAGAATCAATTTTACAGCTCTTCTGTGCAGACTCAATAGAGGCTTTCTAATACTGTCACTCGCCGAATCCCACACTGTCGAAGCATAGTTAACCCTTTCGCTCGCATTTTTTTGCACAGGCGTGGTAGAGGACCCATGTCACTGAAATGTGACCATTCATTGGTCTGTTATCCATGAACCTACTGCTCTTAATGTTCGATGGTAGGATAGGCCATATTTTCAATTCATCGCAGGGGGAATCCCCAGCTATTCTTAGCCACTGTCTTTTCTGTGTTTATACCACAAGGGAATTTTGTAATCTAAATTGACTGGCGGTGAAAGGGTTAATGTGTGATTCTATATAAGCACTGACAAATAGTTTTCGATAGTGAAGATCCAAAAAGTGTTTAATTTTTAGACAGTTGATAGATTTTTTTTGATAACTGTTTGCATAACAGAGAAATATGATGCGACCATGACAAATTATTATCGATAGTGATGCCAATGATATTATGGTGGTCCACTTCTTCAATCTTATCGCCTTTGATGAAAATAGGCGAACAGTTTATGGACATATTTTGACATTTTTGCTTTGTTGTGATTATTAGGAATTTTGCTTTTTTTTTATTTTTTATTTTTTAAATTTTTTTTAGGATGGAGACACGTGTGGTTTAGGTCGGACCATTCAATCAATTGGTCAATACTTTCCTGAAGAGAAAGAGACACGGTACACATGTTAGTATGACTAGAATGAATGGTGGTGTCATCAGCAAACATTTCACATGGTGTCTTGATGGATAAAGGTAGGCCATTAATATATGCAGAAAATAAGATAGGTCCCAAAACAGAACCTTGAGGTACACCATAGTTAATTGGTAATAACATTGATTTTGAACGATTTGTGAACACAAGTTGTTTTCTTTCAGAGAGAAAAGATGAGATAAGTTCTAATGTATTCAAAGACAAGCCATAAATCTTTTCTTTTTTTTCAGGAGAGAATGATAAATCACACCAAAAGCCTTCATAAAGTCAACAACAAGAGCTATAGTAATTTCATTATTATTAATGTTAGTAAGCCATTGATCTACTAAATTTGTTAGTGCAGAATGACATGAGTGATTTGCTCTAAATCCAGACTGATTTGGATGGAACAAGTCAAAATTATTAAAATGCTTAAGAATATGTTTATTTATATGATATTTCAAGGGTTTTGATAATACTGGCAAAATAGAAATTCGTCTGTAGTTTGAAGGTTCAGAGCGATCGCCATTCTTATATACAGGAATAACTTTAGCAGTTTTAAGCGTTTTGGGAATCTTATTGTTTGTAATACTTAAATTGTATATGAATGTAAGGGATTCTGCTATTATAGGAGCTGAGAGTTTTAATATTTTTCAGTCTGTGCCATCAAAACTTCTTGTACTTGTTTGTTTTAAATGGATCAGGGCATTATAAACTTCATGTACACATATCAAAGGAATATCTAGTGTGGATGAAATATTTTTCGATTGACAGAATTCTAACAGAGCATCTAGAGAGTTAAGGTTTGATTTGTCTGATTTTATAATTGAAGTAGCTATGTTATAGAAATGTGTTAGTGTTTATCTGTGGATATGTCTGTAAGTGATGTAATTTGTGTGGCTCTATTCTTAGTATTCAATTGATATGTGGCTTTCCACAAAGACTTACTGTCAGACTTAGAAGTGATCAACTTTTGAAAATATTTCTTTTTCGCTAGACGTTTCAAGTTATTTGCTGCATTTCTTTGTTTTTGAAAATCTTCTCGGGTTCCAGTTGATAAAAGAAAATATCTGAAATCGATGGCGTCTTCTATGTCTCTCGTTATCCACGGCTTTTTTATACTGTTTTTTTTACACGTTTAGTTTTGAATGGGGCGTGTTTGTTGTAAATGTTGAGGAAATTATGATACCATATTTCAAACGCTTCATCTGGATCAGTAAATTGGCAAACGAGAGACATAGGAGAGTTCATCAGGTCCATCAAGAATGATTCTGGGTCAAATTTTGAATTACTTCTGTATGTAATAACTTTGTGACAGTTTTTTGGTAGGTATCTTGATTCCTTTTTTAGACCATGTGATACAAACTGGAAAGTGGTTGCTACAGCCAAAGGTTGGAGTGCATATTTCAGAGATAGTCTTTGTGGAAGTTGTATATATGTGGTCGATGAGTGTTTTTGAAGTGCGAGTGATTCGTGTTGGTTTGTCGATTAACTGATTGAGATGAAAGGACTCGTATGTTTGTTTCCAGTTAAAATTACATTTCAGTAAATCAATATTAAAGTCACCCAATAAAATAATTTCATTTGAGAGTAGAGAAGCGTCTTCCATCATTAACTTATCCAGCCAGTCAAAGTGCTCTGCAGGATTCCTATAGATAAAGCCTATAAGAAACGGTTCCGATTTTTTTAAAGTGTACCTGGATCCATACTAATTCAACATGGTGGTTTTTGAGTGATTCAATTCTTTTGAATCTGAAATATTCATGAACATAAAAAAGGAAGCCCGTTTCCTTTGGATCGAAAGGATCCTTACAAACGACATTATATCCAGGCATGGTTAGGTCAAAGTCTGACATATGTTCTGATAATCTTGTTTCAGCAAGGGGGTTACTGACTGGAATGTAAGACTGGTGTTCTCCTACTATTTAAGCTTGGAGTAAGAGGAGGGAAATGATCACTGGATTGTATGGGTGGAAATGGTTGCTCAAAAACCTGATCACGTGCATCGCCAGTTACGTCAGCTTGTTGTGTTCGCCTCAATTCTGCCTGTGAATGATAAGCAGAGGAATGATCCTTACGCAGTGGAATATTTCTATCGTTCCGCTCTTTGTCAGTCCTGTGGGTGTTTTCACATTCCTGGTCATCAGGTCCTGTGTCAACCGACACCTGTCCGCCACGTATTTTAAAAATTTGCAGCCAGAAGAGCAGTTCCTCTGGCATTAGGGTGTTTTACACTGCTGTAAAGTTTGGTGTTTGGTGCGAATGTTGGAAAATTATTGATGTAAAGGACTTTTTGTTGGTCACATGTGATTTGAAGGTTACGGTTCGAGGGAAGGATGATGTTGTTCAAGTGATGTTTGCCTCTGGGAATTTATTTCGACATAACAGGATTAGTTTAGTCTAAGTGTCGGTTGACACAGGACCTGATGAACAGGAATGTATGCCAACATGAATGAGCACGTCTTCCAGATTTGGAGTAACAGGTAATGCATTAAGCCAGTTGCAGAGGTCTTCAACACACATTCCCGGAACACATATTTTAAATAAATAGGCCTGATGGGGCGCTAACCGCCTGGCGTTGATGAAACGAATGACAGAGTCACCAATTAGAAGTATAGTTGCTTTGTCTGGAATCGACATGCTGTTCAGTGTTTCTTGGGGAGTTGTTGACAGAGCTTTGGTTGTTGGTTTACTATTCACCATGGTAACTCTATCTACAGGAGGGACCGCGTCAGCTGGGATGCTATACTCTGCACTCGAGAGCACAGAGAAAGGGTTAGATGTGGAAAGTGGGCAATGAAAAGAGTTTCCAGGTTCGTCATTGTAATCAGAAGAGGGGGCTGATGTACTGTCCGGTCTGTTTTCACGAGGAGGACAGTGTTTAGGGGGTGGTGTCACTATCTGGAATTCCGCCCGTGCACAGGTCTCTGGTAAAACAGAGGGCTTAGCTACAGTATCATGACTTGGGGCGGTTTGATGGAAAGGAATTGTGTCTGTTTCTGTGCTTACATCTACTCTTGTAGGTTTGTCCTGAATCTCAGAGGGTGTTTGTGTGGATGATGTCACACCTTTCTTCTCTTCCGGTTTAGATTTTTTTTTTATCTAAGAGTTTATTGACCCTAGCTGTGTTTTGATGGACTGGTTGTCTTTTGTTAGCTGTTTGTTTGATGCTTCCAGTTTTGTGAGCTGAGATTGTATGTCATCCAGTTTGGAAATGAGCATGTTGAATTTTTCAGAAATATTGATCGTTTTTAGTGATAACCTTGATATCTTCGACAGCTGTGAAAATGTTATTTTGTAATGTAGATTGTGCACTAGATAAAGAATCAAGCTGCTGTTTCAGTTCTGGAAGTGAACCGACAGCCTGTGTATGTACTCTTTGGAACAATGTTCGCTTTTTTTGTAATCTAGTCCTTCTTCCCACTGGCGTTACTGTCTTTTTGTGGCTTCTGGTTTCTTTTCCCTTGTGAGGGTTGCTGTGCGCCACAGGTGGAGTGGGCGGGAGGACGACGATACCATCTTGGGTCGGCTCAGCTGGTCCAGGGTCTGTCAGTAGATTTGATGGGGAGACACACACACACACACACACACACACACACACACACACATATATATATATATGTGTGTGTGTGTGTGTGTGGAGAGAGAGAGGGGGGGGGACGTGGACGGCAGGGACAGTCAAACACAAACAGAGACAATGGCAGAGAGAGAGTCAGACAGTGACTGAAACATATACAGAGAATGAGAGATAGATAGATAGATAGATAGATAGATAGAGAGAGAGAGAGAGAGAGAGAGAGAGAGAGAGAGAGAGAGAGAGAAGAATAAACGCCGATTGAGTAGCAGCCCAACATCCAGTGCTCACAGGTATTTCTCACACACGAAATAATTGACATGACCACAGGAAAAGTCATGAAGTCTTCGGTCTTCTTTGCAGTCATCTTGTTTAAAACAATATTGCACCTATGGGATGGGCACAAAAAAGCCTATTTATATGCAAACTGGATTTACTGTCACATTTATATTTTTTGTATTCTCTAAACTTGGCACTTTGATCTGATATTCTGACCCAACAACAAGAGCAGTCATTATTATCATTTTTTTGTTCAAGCAGGAACTTCTTTTGTTAAGCATGGAAATTTTATTTATTTTGCAAACGTTTTGGTGCAGATAGTAAAAAAAGGGAAATTACTCTGTAATTAATGCTAGTCTGGTCAGGATTTTTTTTTTTATTATTATTTTTTTTAAACGCGAAGCTTTATTGTCACAAATACAGAACACATTTTAACGATTAGATTTTTTTAAAAAGTGTATCACAAGTGAGTCTTGAAGGCCTTGCCTCTCTTGTTTTACTTCTTTTGCTTCTGTTTTGTTTTGTTTTCTCTTGTATACTGACTTGATACACGGTTCTCTGTTCTCTTTACATTATATAAAAATGACTGCACTGGCTCAGACACACCTTTAATTAAGTATTCTGATGACTGGAAGATCTTTCGAATTCTGATGCTGTTTATTTCGAGCAAGTTCAAAAATATTCTTCCTGGTGTAAAGATAACTATTTAGATCTTAATGTTCAGAAAACCAAAGAAATGATAACTGATTTCAGAAAAAGCGCCTCTCCAGTTCCTGATCCAGTTCATCAATGATACAAAGGTTGAAAGAGTGCAAGAATATAAATACCTAGGAACTATTATTGATCATAAGCTGAATTGTACTCCTAATACAACTTATATTCACAAAAAATGCCAGTCTCACATCTATTGTCTGCAGAAACTCAGAAACATGAGAATTAATTCGAAAGTACTTCAGGGATTTTATAGATATTTAATTGAATATGTGTTAACGTTCTCTTTTATATGCTGGTACGGTGGTCTAGCTGTGAAGAATAAGAATATACTGAACAAGACTGTGAATGTGTGCAGTAAGGTCGTGGGAGTGAGACAGGACAGTTTTAGCAAACTGTACAATGTCAGACAACGACAAAAAGCCAAATACATTTCCAGTGACAGCAGCCATATGCTGGCAATTTATTACCAACTCTTACCTTCAGGCAAACGGTTCTGTGTCCCATAATTTGAAACAAACAGAACCAAATGCAGCTTTATACCAACCTCAATTCAGCTGTTAAACAGCAATAATTGATAATCAGATCTGTGATAAAAAAAATGCATGCCAGAATGTGTGTTTGTAGAATGTGACATCTTACATCAAAGTATTGTTGAACTGCACTGTTATTATAATCTTTTAAAGTCTTATGTCTACTTTTAGTATGCTATTTCATACCTAATTTATTCATATCTTTTAACTGATTTTGTGTTGCACATGTATGGCTGTGATGATGTATGTATGTAAGTTACCTTTTAAAGGTTTCTGTTGTGTTGTTATCATCCACTGTGATTAACTATTGTACGCATGGGTTGCCATCTGAACATTGTCTTTTTTGAATACATGTTGAATGACTGATTTCCGTGTACTATTTAAGTGTTTTACATCGTTGACTGAATGGTTGCCTCACTCGCTCTCTAATACTAAAATGTTACAGAAGCGTAATTTGGAAATTGGGGAATTCGTTTTAGTGCGATCTTAAATCAGACAAACGACTTTCACTTGATCATTCTGCACTTCACAAACTCAGCTTTCAAAAGCCGTTGAATCGTTTCAAAAGAAGGCGCTAGTTGCTTTCCTTTGTGAATTGTTTGAAGCCAAAAGAAAAGATGCTGACTGATTGTGACTTGCAATAGGGATCTCTCTCTCTCTCTCTCTCTCTCTCTATGAGTCAGGTCAGGGGCATAGCCCTTGCTACTGGTATCATGTAACCCAGTACTACATGCCGCATGTGAAGTCTCTCAACGACGGACCAGGCGGAGGAGGAAACCTTTCCAAACGGCTGCGAAGGCGGAAGAGGATGACCATCTCTCTGAATAAAGAAATCGCAAAAAAAAGTATCTTGATAATGACAAAACATGAGAAAAGACACGCCCAGTCAAAGGGATGAAACAAACAAACATACACGAAACTGACAGGCACTTTCCAAGTTTTTACAAATATTTTTTATTGTTAGTAGCTTTCTGAGTTGTAGACAAGTTGATAAGATGTTGACATATATGGATTAGATAAAAAAATAAAAAAATTACTGGATTCGTCCCATGTAGGCCAAGCACGATTCACTCAGAGATGCAGTATTACTGATTAATGAAACAACACCAAAAAAAAAAAAAGGTCTCAAAATAATATTTTTCTTTGTTCTTAGACTTTTCTCGGAGTTTCCTCAAAGCATTTGGTTCTCGTGCACATTCTTTGTTATACATTGCTTCAACAAAGTTTCTATTATAACCCTCCCATAACACACTCTCACACATACACACGCGTATACATACACACATGCGCGCACACAACACAGTGCGCGCGCGCGCACACACACACATACACACTCTCTCTCTCTCTCTCTCTCACACACACACACACACACACATACACACGCACACGCACACGCACACACACACACACACACACACACACACACACACACACACGCACACGCACACACACACACACACACACACCTGCACTCCTCCCTTTCTCATAGGAAAAGTCTGTGACTAAAAGCAATGCGGTTTTACTTCCATGTACTCTGATGGCTGTTCCAGTGTTTCTCTTGATTAATCTATTCCACATTGTTCGTGGTGTCTTGGGGTTAAATTATATTTCCGCATTGCTGTTGCATGACCAGCCATCTTCGAATTCTTCTTCTGTCCGGTCTTCGTAATTCCCAGTTTCTATCAGGTTAAGGGCAAAGATTAGGAAACAGAAAAAGCTGAATGATGATGCACTTCTATTGCCACTGTCCTTTTGTCTCCCCCTTGTAGTCCGTCTGGTACTGGAGTCCTGAGCTTCGTTCTGGGTGGACTGCTTCACGCTCTGTAGCTCCTGTTTTGACCTGCGTGTGGACGTGTTCCTTTCACGTTGCTCAAGCCGATGGCGTCCCGTGGGTTTGTTCCTCTTGTGCTGATGAAGCAGTTGGCTTGTGGTGCCTGGTCTGTTTGCACGTTGTTTGGACGGTGCGCTGGGAGTTGATGAGCTACTTCCGTGTTGTTGAGAGTGTGGTCTTGGAGTCACTGTTCTGCTTCCATGTTGGTGAAGCCATTGACCTGGTGTCGTTGTGCCGTTTTCATGTTGTTTTAACGGCTGAATTGAGGTACCGGAAGTACCAGTGCCGCTGCCTGGGTGTTGCTGTGAGGGTGAATGTGGAGCGACAGGGCCAAGTGCAGGTTGTTGAAGCAGGCGACTCAAAGCGACTGTTTCTCGTGCATGTTGAAGCAGCTGTTGACTTTGAATGGTTGCGCTGTTCACATGTTGTTGAAGGAGCTGACTCATCATGACTGTGCTGCGTTGGAACTGTTGTAACAGTGCGCTGATGGTGACCTTCCTGTTGTCTGCATGTTGCTGCAGCAGCGGACTTGGAGTGACTGCGCTACTTCTCTGCTGTTGAAGCAGTTTCCTTAAAGTGAACGTACTGTTTACTTGCTGTTGATACAGTCGATATAGAGTGAGTATGCTGCCTGCATCTTGTTGAAGCAGTTGACTTTTAGTGCCAATACTGCTTACATGTTGCTGAAGCAGGTGACTTGAAACATCTGTTCCGCTTTCACGTTGTTGAAGAATCAATCTTCCGAGGGAATCTGTACCACTTGCATGTTTTTCAAACAGCGGACGAAATGAACATGCGCCGCTACTTTCATGCTGTGGAAGCGGTGGTTGTACTGGTGGCCATACCTGGGGCTGGCTCCAGAGAGGATTGTGACCAGCACTGGACACAGGGGTTTGAACATTGCCAGAAGGCAAGGCGGGCTGACTGGAAGGTGTATCAGACTGCTCCGTCATTCGGTGGGTAGTGCTGGAATCTAAACCCAGACCCGCCTGGCTGCCAACGACCGTCACATGTTCCGGATTTCTAAAGGCTGCGTCAGACGACCGCGTGTGATTGTCACCTGGTAGGTCTGGGAATCCGCCACCAGTCTGTTGAGCTGGAAGCGGTGTTCGCAGGCTGGGGTCGGTCTCAAGCGTGAGGTAAAGGTAAACATCTACGAGCTCCTCACTGTCCTCGAGTAGGGTTCGCTCGTTCTGCTGACTTCCTCCACAACCATCAGACTGTCGGGTCTGCTGCTCCACCTGCTGAAGGTGGTTCTTGACTGGTCCTTGAAACAACGCTTCGGCAGTGAACTGTGACTGTTGACACGATGAGCCGCTCGTCGATTGTGAACATTGGGATGGTGCATTGCCAGTCAGCTGTGACTGCTGAGGTGGCACACCATCACTGAACTGTGACTGCTGAGATGGCACACCACCATTGAACTGTGACTGCTGAGATGGCACACCACCATTGAACTGTGACTGCTGAGATAGCACACCATCACTTAACTGTGACTGCTGAGATGGCACACCACCACCATTGAACTGTGACTGCTGAGATGGCACACCACCACCATTGAACTGTGACTGCTGAGATGGCATCATTCCACCTTTGAACTGTAACTGCTGAGATGACATGCCACCATTGAACTGTGACTGCTGAGGTGGCACACCATCACTGAACTGTGACTGCCGAGGTGGCATTATTCCACCTTTGAACTGTGACTGCTGAGATGGCATCATTCCACCTTTGAACTGTGACTGCTGAGATGGCAGGCCACCATTGAACTGTGACTGCTGAGATGGCATGCCACCATTGAACTGTGACTGCTGAGGTGGCACACAATCACTGAACTGTGACTGCCTAGATGGCATGCCACCTTTGAACTGTAACTGCTGAGATGACATGCCACCATTGAACTGTGACTGCTGAGATGGCATGCCACCATTGAACTGTGATTGCTGAGATGGCACACCACCTTTGAACTGTAACTGCTGAGATGGCACACCACCGTTGAACTGTAAATGCTGAGATGGCACACCACCGTTGAACTGCAACTGCTGAGATGGCACACCACCACTAAACTGTGACTGCTGAGATGACGGCTCAGATGACACACCTCCACTGAACTGCAGCTGCTGAGATGGCACACCATCACCGACCTGTGGCTGTGGAGACGACCCCGAGCCAATTAACTGGAGCAGGCAAGGTGACTGCCCATCACAGAGTGTCGCTGAGGGCAGGGGTTCGGAAGAAGCAGGGTGGGAGACCTGCTTGCCGTCAGACTGATCGATGGTCATGGTGCTTGCTGTGTGAAGGTCAAGGCGTGACACACCACGTGCGGTGGGGGTGTGGCGGTGGTGGAGGGGGTGGAGATCAGCAAGCTACCCTGGAAGAGAAAGGAAAACATTATTGTGGGCACCCACAGTATCAGTATCAGTATCAGTAGCTCAAGGAGGCGTCACTGCGTTCGGTCAAATCCATATACGCTACACCACATCTGCCGAGCAGATGTCTGACCAGCAGCGTAAACCCAACGCGCTTAGTCAGGCCTTGAGAAAAAACAAAGCAAAACAAAACAAAACAAAAAAACCAGCACTGGACCTCATAACATTGCAATTGGAATGTAAAGAATGTCACCGTGTTTTAGATAAGGTCTCAGCTGACTCATGCCCCATTCAAAGATACTTTTTTTTGTTGTTTGTTTGCAAACGAAGAGGTAAAAGGAATGAGCGATTTCCCTTTTCTTCTGGTTTTTTTTTTTTTAAATCCTTTTATTATTATTTTTTTTTCTCTGCACATTGACCCTGTTCACTAGACTGGGTTCGTAGCATTCGTGACTCCCAAATATGCGAATCCAACTGAGATAAAGAGATATTATTACATGTTGTTTCTTATTTAATATTCCTTGTGGTCTTGTTGGTATGTGATCAGCTGATTGATGTAGGCAAAAAAAAAAAAAAAGAAAAAAAAAGAACTTTGAAGAAAGGACTAGGAATTTATTTGTTGATTTAAATATACAACCCCCCCCCCCCATATTAACAGATAGAAACACGCATACATTAACACAAATCATACACAAATGTGTGTAGATCTGCAAAAAACTAAGAAATGAACCAATATTCCCTCTGACTCGTGGCATACAATTCGTATAAGATAAACAGGACCGTGAATAAAACCAACTGGTTGCAAGACTTTGAGGAAAAATTCCCTCTTCCTCCACTATTCCCCATCTCCACCCACCCCCCACACCACCCCCGCCCCCGCCCCCCCTCTTCCGCGTTTCTCAAGAATGGGGGTGTCGAATGGAAGTCTTTCTGATTTTCCTTGTCAAATCATTAAACACAATTAATAACATTGATCAAGACTTGTTTCAGGCAGAACGAACAACGATGAAACGACAACATTGCAGAATGGACAGGAAAACCATCTGCAAAAACCCAGGCTTTTACACTCAACTGGCAGATCTGGGGGAATCTGGTGAACGGTTCTTGGCAATATCCACATTTCTTTACTTGTACTTGTCCGTTTTTTTGTTGTTTTTTTTGAAGACGGAAAAGCTTGTAAATTGATTAATACCATTGTAATATGTAACTACATTTCTTTCCCTCCACTCTCTGACTGGCCTTCTTTACGTCATTCGAGAGGGGAAGAAATGTTGAGTATATATAACAATGTTAATGAAACAAATTCACAATTTTTTGGAACGAAACTGAATTAAAAACAAAACAAAACACACACACACACATGGGAAGAAATGTGGCTGTTTTCCCAATTCTTTGTGATGTTTTTTTTTATCTGTAAGGTGGACGGGCGCAATAGCCGAGTGGTTAAAGCGTTGGACTTTCAATCTGAGAGTCCCAGGTTCGAATCTCGGTAACGGCGCCTGGTGGGAAAAGGGTGGTGATTTTACCGTTCTCTCAGGTCAACATATGTGCAGACCTGCTTGTGCCTGAACCCCCTTCGTGTGTATACGCAATCAGAAGATCAAATATGCACGTTAAAGATCCCATATTCCATGTCAGCGTTCGGTGGGTTATGGAAACAAAAATATATGTCAGCGTTCGATGGGTTATGGAAACAAAAGTATACCCAGCATGCACACCCCCGAAAGCGGAGTGTGGCTGCCAGCATGGCGGGGTAAAAACGGTCGTACAGGTAAAAGCCAACTCGCGTACATACGAGTGAACGTGGGAGTTGCAGCCCACGAACGAAGAAGAAGAATCAGTAAGGTATGGTGTGGTGTGTGTTTTGACGCTAATCGTTTCAATCTTCAGATTGGAAGGTCAGCCGTTATTACTGACTATTAATGACCTGTGTGCACAGAGGCGTAAAAAAAAAAACAAACAAAAAAAACAAACCCAAAAAAAAACCCAACGAATCAGAACCTAAGTAGACCTATCTTCCTACCGGAGGGGGTGACAATGAGAAAGAACATGTATACATATTCCTTCCCACCGTCACTCGCAGCGTCCCTCCGGAGGACAAAAAAAAGAAAAGAAAAAAAAGGGGACTAAGCTGTGATCTTGTTCAGCTCCCTCTTGAAAGCTTCCAAGGAGGGAGCCACGTTTATATAGCTGTTGTTGTCCATTACTTAATTTACCAGCGCTTCTGGGAAGCAACAAAACAACAAAGGAAATCCAAAGAGGGTGCTTGTTTTATGCAATTGTTGACAACAACAATAAAAACAACAACGACGGCGATGACAACTACTAATGAAACAGACCATCGAGAAATAAGATTATCAATCAACATAAAAAAACCAGTTTCTATCTGCTCAACTGACGAGATACAAAAAGTTCAAACTTTAATACAGATATTTTCAGAACCACTCTTGGTCAGTGCAGAGACTTAAACAACATTGAGCACGATGATGTAAAATAATTTGAATCCGTACAAAACAAGTCTCAACTTCTGGAAGACCCCAACTCTCTGGAATGTTTTACATGTATATGTAGGCACAATGATGGACATGAAAAGCCTGGAGGATGTTGATTTAAATCCGTGGAAATCTGTCCTCTATCTTCAAGAAATCGAGGGATGGGATAATAATCTGGAGCATTTTACAGATACTGATAATACAAAAAACGTCAGCGTTTTCTTACAATTTTCATTTTTTTTCTGGCTTTGGATGAAAAGTATTAAGGAGCAAAAGGCAAGGAGGTATTGCCCAGTGGATATTCTAGTAGCACAGAGGAAAAAAGTGCTTAGATTAAGACCAAAATTTATTGTATTTTATTCGCCATTACAGTGTTCAGACTAAAACGAAAATAGTGCACATATATAAAATAGAGAGATAGAGACATGGTAGAGAGCGATAGGGAGAGAGAAAGACAGAGAGAGAAACACACGCACACACATATGAATATATATATATATATATATGTATATCTATGTATGTATATATATATATATATATGTATGTATGTATGTATGTATGTATATATATATATATATATATATATATATATACAGAGAGAGAGAGAGAGAGAGAGAGAGAGAGAGAGAGAGAGAGCAAATGAATAAACGAACGAACGAACTTTTTCATGGGGGAAGTTGAACATGCAAATGCTTCGGTAATATCCAACTGTATTATCCCTGTACCCTTTCGTTTCGAAGACGTTAAAAAAGTTGTAAATTGGTTAATAGCATTGTAATATATACTCAACATTTCTTCCTCTCCACACTTTTATTAACCTTCTTAACGACATTCGAGAGGGGAAGAAATGTAGAGTATATGTTATCAACCAGTTTTCAACTTTTTCCGTCTTCGAAACGACAGTGACTGAAAAGAGTACAGGGAAAAAAAGTAGATATTACCAATGTTTATTTACACCCAGCGCTCAAGGAAAAAAATCAGAAAAATAACAAAAGGCATTTCTTTCAAATACACTCAAATACATACATGAACATATACGTGTACGAAATCATAATACTTGCATTTATGACAAAAATGAATACAAATATACATGGGTGTAGTGCGCGCGCGCACACAGAAATAGAGAGACAGACAGGCAGGCAGGCAGAGACAGAGACAGACAGACAGGGATAGAAACAGAGACAGTTCGACACATGGGCACACACACACACACACACACACAAATGGTAGAAGTCAGAAAGAAATTAATGAGGATGGCAGGAATGCATCAGATCACTTACGGTATTTGTTATCTGACGTGCATCAGGTGGTGAATCTGTTAATGGAAATCCTTGTTTCCCTTTTTTGACACACTCTGAAACAACAACAACAACACACACACACACACACAACAGTCACTCAGGTCGTCGCCGAACCTACTGTCCTACTGTCAGCTGAGGCAGAGACACACCCACACCGTCAAAAGCGTCATGGGTAAAAAAAAAAAAAAAAAAAAAAAAAAGCCATGAAAAAAAACCTTCTGATAACAGCTCACACTTGTCTAAACAGCGTGATTCCCATGTTGTCTATTGTTGATGTGGCCAGGGTTGCTGTTTTCAAGGAAAAAAAAAAAGAGAAAAAAAGAGAGAGAGCACTAAGACAGATGCTGGCTTTAACGACATGGCTCATCACGACAGCGATCTTTCTCTCTTCCCGGATTTTTAGTTCAAAACTCTCAGAACGTAAACACATGAATGAATGAATGAGTGAGTGAATTAATTTATCTTCGATTTTCCAAGTGGGGATATTAGCGCACTGGCCGACTTACATGTCTGCCGTAGTTCAAAGAGACACACAAACATATACACATGTAAATGTTGTTATCCTCAGTACATGTAAACATGTACAAGGATAACGCAGCTTCAAACTGAAATACAGCATCGCTCATATTAGAGGGAAGAAAAAGAAGGAGGAGGAGAAGAAGAAGAAGAAGAAGAAGAGGAGGATAGGATGATGAGGATGACAGAGAGAGACAGTCACACACACAAACACAGACAGACAGACAGACACACACACAAACACACACACACACACACACACACACACACACACACACACACAGAGGGAAGGAGAGAGAGAGAGAGAGAGAGAGAGAGAGAGAGAGAGAGAGAGAGAGACAGACAGACAGACAGACAGACAGACAGACAGACAGACAGACAGAGACAGAGAGAGATGACGACGACAACTACAACTTTTGATTTCAAGTTCCTCGATTTTAATAAATGGTACTGAAAATGTAGAGCTGAAATTAAAATTTAAAAAAGTTTATAGAATTGTTCAGTTTTGTTCGACAACTATTTCTAACTTTGCTATTTAAATAAATATCTATCTTCACGAGGTGAGCATCGTCTCTCAAAACTATGTTGTAATTTTCCATGCTCATTACGATTTGTTGCTGTTGTCTCGTTCGTCATTTATCAGATGGATTCCCCCGTCTCCTCGACGAAGGCGGCAGTACGTCGCAGGTCCTCCAGTCCTCCGTAGAGCTTCCGGGCCTCTGGGATTGGGTCGGGCCAGGTTTTCTCTCGGAGCGCTTGGTGGAACAGGCATGACTGCAGCAGATGTTCTGTTCTTTGGCTGCCTGTTCTGCAGGGGCACTGCTCTGTGTCGCCGACACGGAGTTTCGTGTATAGGTGGTGTTTCAGGCGGTTGTGGCCTGTCCTGAGCCTGAAAATGGCTACCTGCTCTCGACGAGTCAGCAGGTAGTACGGGTCTGCTCTGTTGTGGCGTGGATGCTGCTGCTTCCACTTGTTCTGCAGCTTGGCCTTAATGATGGTCCTGGTTTCATAGTAGCTGGTAGACCTGTCCGTCTGCTCTTTCGTAGTGCCTTCCTTTGCCAGGGAGTCAGCAGTCTCGTTGCCAAGCACGTTGCAGTGGGAGGGAATCCACTGCAGGGTGACTGTGTGACTTGTGCAGAGTTCTGGATCTCTGTTGGACCAAAGGGCCTGCAAGATGGACAGGGCGTCGGTCAGGAAGACAACGTTGTGGCTGGCGAAGGGGCTGACCTCGATGTGGGCTGCTGCTATTTTCAAGGCTTCTGCTGCGGCTTTGTATTTGGTGTTATATGCTACGAGTTATATGCTTATCAAAATTTAACGTGCTACTTCTTTGTTCGTGGGCTGCAACCCCCACGTTCACCCGTATATTACACGAGTGGGCTTTCAAGTGTATGACCGTTTTTACCCCGCCATGTAGGCAGCCATACTCCGTTTTCGGGGGTATCATGCTACAAAAATGCTGTTTAAAAAAATGTGTTTTACCAGATGTAGCAATTGTAAAATAGAGCTCCTCGACAGAGTAAGAGGACACTTTGTGTTGTGATGTGGTGCATCTTTTGCTTTCAGTTACTGCGATGAATCTGCCTAATAAGGCATTGGATTGCATATGCTATACTCCATGCTCCTACTGCAGTGGAAGAATTAAATGAAACATTCAACATACACAAACAAACATGCATACATACATACATACGTGTGTCTTGGATATTGGGTGTATTTGCGTTCGTGTACGTGTGTGAGCATGTGTGTGAGCATGTGTGTGTGTGTGTGTGTGTGTGTGTGTGCGTGTGTGTGTGTGTGTGTGTGTCTAACTGGAAGAAAGGAGCGAAACACAAGAAAAATTCACGAATTAAATCACCCACACATTTTAATGGTAAAGGTCTTTGTCATTCATTCCATCTGTACATTCTAAAACGACGGGTAAGTGTACACATTAAAATGAAATAGATAAACTGTACCCCGTCAGATCCCGAGTAACACCAGCCACGAACACCTCCAAGGATATTTTGCTTGTGTTCACTGGTTCCATTCATAGTTACATTACTGAAAGAAATAAGATAAACACTGACATGGCTTGAATCTAAACAGCACCAGTGACATCAGTCCAAGCAAACACACAGCACACCTCATAGAGACGTAGCATCTCTGAGTTATTGAATATCTCAGTGTCAGTTGTTTTTTTTTGTTTGTCTGCTTGCTTGTTTGTTCTTCTGCATGTTTAACTGTTCGTAGTTTTGTCTCCTGAATCCATTAGAACAAAATATCAGATGCAACTGTCTAAATATCGAGGACATTCTCATGTCATACACGACCTTAATTAAAACGCCAAGATCTTTCTTGTAGATATACCCTCCACTCCCTCCCACATAGAGAAACAGATGGACAAACAGATAGACAGGCGCGCGCGCGCGCGCGCACACACACACACACACACACACACTTCTGCCCTTCTCATTAGAAAACAAGGGACTAAAAACAAATGTATTTCTATCATGTACTATTCAAAAGTCAAAAGCAGAGCGAGTATAAAAAGTAAACCACCTCATAACTATACAAATACATTAAATACCCTGAAAATATCAATTAGTTCCACAAGCACAACAGAAAAGTGTGGTTTTTTTCATGGTAACCACAATTCGTGTGCGATAGAGTGATGTATATAGGCTGAAACAAGCAGAAGGCCTGACTTAGCGCGTTGGGTTACGCTGCTGGTCAGGCATCTGCTTGGCAGATGTGGTGTAGCGTATATGGATTTGCCCGAACGCAGTGACGCCTCCTTGAGCTGCTGAAACTGAAACAAGCAGAGTGGGGTCCCAGTCAAGGGAATGGATACTATTTTGATCAACAGCATCTTAAACAGTAATTCCGACCTGCTTGTTTACCTGGCTTTGTTTTGTTAAAACAGCACGCTCATTAATGTCAAGATGGCCACTTTGATTACATTTTGCCTGTGACAGGGAGGTAAACAGCGAACAACTGTCAAGGACAGTTATTTTAGTTACATTTTGTCCATGACACGCAGGTAAATAACGCCTAAATGTCAAGATATTCATTTCAATTTCGTTTTGTCAGTGACATGGTAGTAAAAAAAAGAAAAAAGAAAAAGAAAAAAAAAGAAAGTTAAGTTTCCATGCATGCAAATTATCTGTTGACGATGCTCTTCAAGTTTTTTGTCAGTTCACCAGTCAAGGCTTTCACTTTATCAACCTTGCAATGAATGTGCTGTAGCTGTTGTTTCCAGCGTTTCCCATGGATTTTATTCCTTGTGGTATTTCAGGTAAAAAAAAACCCCAAACAACAACAACAACAACAAAACCAACCCAACCATGAACTGTATTTGTGCGCCGCTGCTGTTGTTGCTGCACCAGCGATCGTTTCCCCACTGCTCTATTGTGGTCTTCGTTGTTCTTATATTATTCGCAGGTTACCTTCTCCGGCCTTGACCCTTGCGTTTTTGTTTGGCAGCCTGTCTGGAACTGAAGCCCTGCGCTCCGTTCTGGTCGGATTGGCCAGTCGTTTCGCTCTGTTGGAGCTCCTGCTCTGGTTCGCTGCCGCCATCTCCTCCAAGGACTTGATTTCCAGCTGGTGTGCCGTTTCCACGCTGTTGAAGCGGTTCACCTGGAGCTGGTGTGTTATTTCCATGCGGTTGAAGTGGTTGACCTGGAGCTGGTGTGTTATTTCCATGCGGTTGAAGTGGTTGACTTGGAGTTGGTGTGTTGTTTCCATGTGGTTTAAGCGGTTCACCTGGAGCTGGTGTGTTATTTCCATGTGGTTGAAGTGGTTGACCTGGAGCTGGTGTGTTATTTCCATGCAGTTGAAGTGGTTGACTTAGAGCTGGTGTGCTATTTCCATGTGGTTGAAGTGGTTGACTTAGAGCTGGTGTGTTATTTCCATGTGGTTGAAGTGGTTGACTTGGAGCTGGTGTGTTGTTTCCATGCGGTTGAAGTGGTTGACTTGGAGCTGGTGTGTTGTTTCCATGCGGTTGAAGTGGTTGACTTGGAGCTGGTGTGTTGTTTCCATGCGGTTGAAGTGGTTGACTTGGAGTTGGTGTGTTGTTTCCATGTGGTTGAAGTGTTTCACTTGGAGTTGGTGTGTTGTTTCCATGCGGTTGAAGTGGTTGACTTGGAGTTCGTGTGTTGTTTCCATGCGGTTGAAGTGGTTGACTTGGAGTTGGTGTGTTGTTTCCATGCGGTTGAAGTGGTTGACTTGGAGTTGGTGTGTTGTTTCCATGCGGTTGAAGTGGTTGACTTGGAGCTGGTGTGTTGTTTCCATGTGGTTGAAGTGGTTGACTTGGAGTTGGTGTGTTGTTTCCATGCGGTTGAAGTGGTTGACTTGGAGCTGGTGTGTTATTTCCATGTGGTTGAAGTGGTTGACTTGGAGTTGGTGTGTTGTTTCCATGCGGTTGAAGTGGTTGACTTGGAGTTGGTGTGTTGTTTCCATGCGGTTGAAGTGGTTGACCTGGAGCTGGTGTGTTGTTTCCATGTGGTTTAAGTGGTTGACTTGGAGCTGGTGTGTTGTTTCCATGTGGTTTAAGTGGTTGACTTGGAGCTGGTGTGTTATTTCCATGCGGTTGAAGCGGTTCACCTGGAGCTGGTGTGTTATTTCCATGTGGTTGAAGTGGTTGACTTGGAGTTGGTGTGTTGTTTCCATGCGGTTGAAGTGGTTGACTTGGAGTTGGTGTGTTGTTTCCATGTGGTTTAAGTGGCTGACTTGGAGTCACTGTGCTGCTCGTATTGTGTTGAAGCAGTTGACAAAGAGTGACTGTGGAGCTTGCTTGTTGTTCAAGTAGTTCACTCAGAGCCACAATGCTGCTTTGGCATTGTTGAAACAGTGCACTCCGAGTGACCGCGCCTCTTGTCCGTCGATTAATCGGATTACTTCGTGTGGCTATGCTGCTTACTTGGTTTTGAATCAGTTCACACAGAGTGACTACATTGTATACTTGTTGTTTAAGCAGTTGACTTACTGTGAATATGCCGTTTCCTCCTTGAAAAAATGGATTCAGAGCGACAATGCTACTGGCTTGTTGCTGAAGCAGTTGACTTTGAGTGATCATGCTGCTTATTTGTTGTTGAAGCTGGTGATTTTGAACCAACTGACTTGGGGAATCCGTGCCATTTGCTTGCTGTTGAAGGAGCGGACGTGGAGCTGTGCTACTTTCGTGCTGTTGAAGCAACGGGTTTACAGGTGACAACATACGCGGTGACTCCAAGAAAGGGTTGTGACCAGCATTCGACACGTGCGAGTGAAAATTGTCAGACGTCAAGGTGGGATGACTGGAAGCTAAAACAGAGGGCTCAGTCAACCGGTGGCCGCTGAAATCACAACCCACACCCGCCTGACTACTGACAGTCAGCTGTTCCGGTTTCAAACAGGTTTTGTCAGACGTCTGCTGGAGACTGTCGCTCGACACGTCCAGGACGTTGCCCCCAGTCTGTCGAGCTGGTGAGCTTGCCCGCAGTTCAGAGCTTGACGGAGGCGGGGTGAGCCGGTAGTCGCTTAGAATCTGAGGAATGAGGAAGTCGCAGTCAAGGTCCTCAGGCCATGTCAGCCTGTTGAGCTCACTTTCACCAGAAGACGGTGGGGTCTGCTGCACCGCCTCCTGGGTACGTCTCCGGGGATCTTGCTCACCACTCAGCATGGAGCTACTCTGCTGCCCAAATCGAGACGTGTGCTGCTGGACCCTGGAACAATCCTCCACCATCTGCCCCCTGTGCTGTTCTCCCGGATGAAAACTGATCGTCTGATCCGTCTGGTCTGACTTCTTTGAAAGATGACCCATGCTGAACGCACCTCTTCCCCGTTGCTCACTTCCCCCACCAATGTGTAGAGACGACATGCTGGCAACAAAACCCCGCATTTGAGGTGACGCATCATCACCGGTCTCCAATCCTGGTGATGCAACGGTGGGGCGCAGCTGTTGAGATGGCGATTCACCAGCGAACGCTGGCTGGTGAAACGACGCATCATCAGCTAACTCCCACTCTTGAGACGATTCGTCACCGGTGAACTGCAACTGTTGAAGTGACTCATGAGCAGCGGACTGCGACTGTTGGTGTGGGGCACATCCAGTCAGCTGTGACTGTTGATGTGGGGGTTGATGTGGTGCACAAGTGAACTGTGACTGTTGATGCGGTGGTTGATTTGGTGCACAGCAAGTGAACTGTGACTGTTGATGTGGGGCACATCCAGTCAACTGTGACTGTTGATGCGGTGGCTGATGTGGTGCATAGCAAGGCAGTTGTGACTGTTGATGCGGTGGTTGATGTGGTGCACAGCAAGGCAGTTGTGACTGTTGATGCGGTGGTTGATGTGGTGCATAGCAAGTGAATTGTGACTGTTGATTTGGTGCACAGCCAGTCAAATGTGACTGTTGAGACTGTGCATTACCGACGGACTGTAACTGATGAGGTTGTGGTGGTGGTGGTGCTAAATCAACGACCTGTAACTGTTGAGGTGGTTGTGGTGGTGCATAAGGTGGTGGTAGTGGTGCATAAGGTGGTGGTGGTGGTGCTAAATCAACGACCTGTAACTGTTGAGGTGGTGGTGGTGGTACTAAATCAACGACCTGTAACTGTTGAGGTGGTGGTGGTGCTAAATCAACGATCTGTAATTGTTGAGGTGGTGGTAACTGTTGTGGTGTTGGTGGTGCATAAGGTGGTGGTGGTGGTGCTAAATCAACAACCTGTAACTGTTGAGGTGGTGGTGGTGGTGCTAAATCAACAACCTGTAACTGTTGAGGTGGTGGTGGTGGTGCTAAATTAACGGTCTGTAATTGTTGAGGTGGTGGTAACTGTTGTTGTGGTGTTGGTGGTGCATAAGGTGGTGGTGGTGGTGCCAAATCAACGAGCTGTAACTGTTGAGATGGGGGATACCCAGCAGCCTCTAACTGCCCAGTTGACGCGTAACCAGCGAACTGAAACCGTCGAGGCGATGCAGCGAGCCGTAACTGTTGAGGTGGAGGAGCGGGATAAGTCACCGTTGACTGCTGAGATGGTACATAAACCCTGTACAATGACTGAGGTGCGGCATTAGGGGCCAGCTGTCCCTCTCCACACAACGCACAGGTATTGAACCGTGGCGCACCACCAGCCAACTGTGACTGCTGACGAGGTGCCTGACCTCTGGAATGCGACTGCTGAGGGGACGCATGGCCAGCCAGCTGTGACAGTTGAGTTGCAGCAGGACGAATCACCTGCGACTGTTGAGGCAACGACGCGTGGCCAGTCAGCTGTGACAGTAGAGCTGCAGCAGCAGTTAGAGTCAGCTGTGACTGTTGAGGCAACGACGCGTGGCCAGTCAGCTGTGACAGTTGAGTTGTAGCATCAGTACCAGTCACCTGTGACTGTTGAGGCGACGCGTGGCCAGTCAGCTGTGACAGTGGAGTCGAAGCAGTAAGAGTCACCTGTGACTGTTGAGGCGACGCGTGGCCAGTCAGCTGTGACTGTTGAGGCAACGACGCGTGGCCAGTCATCAGTGACAGTAGAGTCGAAGCAGCAAGAGTCACCTGTGACTGTTGAGGCGACGCATGGCCAGTCAGCTGCGACTGTTGAGTTGTAGCATTACGAGTCACCTGTGACTTTTGAGGCGACGCATGACCAGTCAGCTGCGACTGTTGAGGCGACGCGTGGCCAGTCAGCTGTGACTGTTGAGGCGACGCGTGGCCAGTCAGCTGTGACTGTTGAGGTAACGACGCATAGTCAGTCAGCTGTGACTGTTGAGGCAACGACGCGTGGCCAGTCAGCTGTGACTGTTGAGGCAACGACGCATAGCCAGTCAGCTCTGACAGTTGAGGCAATGACGCGTGGCCAGTCAGCTCTGACAGTTGAGGCAACGACGCGTGGTCAGTCACCTGTGGCAGTTGAGGCAACGACGCGTGGCCAATCAGCTGTGGCTGTTGAGGCAACGACGCGTGGTCAGTCACCCGTGACCACGAACCCGAGGGACTGGCACTGGGGCGTGAGTGTTGAGGCGTTGAGGCGGGGCTGGAGGGTTGTCCGTCCCTACGATGAGGAGAGGCCATAAGTGCTGGGTGCGTGATGGTCAGGTCAGACGTACGTGTGCTGATGTCCCGAGGCACGTGTGGAGGAAAGTCTGCTGCCCTGCAAGAGAAAGGAGACGGTTACTGTGTCACCTTCAGGGAAACGCTACCGATTTCCAAAGACCTGAAAACTTAGAACCCGCAACGGTTTTATAACCCCAGTCAATTAAGTTCTTAAATGATTGATCAATCTTAATGCACATCTATTGTTATAATAAGTCTGCGCATGCGCATGTGTGTGTGTGTGTGTGTGTGTGTGTGTGTGTGTGTGTGTGTGTGTACGCATTTGTACGTATGTCTGTACTTAATATTTTGTATTAGACTTTGAATACTGCTAAATAGCTTGATTTTAACCATGTATACATGTCTAT